>NC_090448.1:197240415-197552790 GCF_031143425.1 Pleurodeles waltl | reverse complement strand
TGTATTAATTTCAATCACCCAAAAAGAACTCCAACTCCCTGTCAGAGTTAAGGCCCGTTTCCACCGCCTTTAATCACATTATCCATGTTGCCTCTTTCCTGCGTAGCAATAGCTCTCTATTTACCCCTCTCGGGTTATGGGGAACATGTTCTAGTCCAAAGAATTCAAAATTCTTATGAATTGATTGTGAGTTACAGGATAAAATATGAGCAACTATTGGATATCTTGCATCACCATTTTTAAGCATCCGAATATGTTCACCAATTCTAGCCTTCAGTGGGCGTATTGTACTTCATACATAAATGCGAGTACATTTGCATTGTATTATATAAACAACATGCGTGGTGTCACAGTTAATTATAGTACAAATTTTGTAGACTTTCCCTTCCAAGGAGAATTCTTTAATTCCATGACATGCCCAGCGACACGCTCCACATTTACCACATCTGAAAAAACCCATCATTTGTGCAGATAGCCAAGTTCTGTTAGGAGACACAGTAGTAAAACTAGGGCTCAAAATGTTTCTTAAGGTTTTACCTTTCCGGTATGTAGTGGGTATTCTTTCTGGTATTAAATTTTTAATTGACTCATCCTGTTATAATAAATGCCAATGTTTAGCCATAATCTTAACCAAAATCAGAGAAGCATCATTAAAATCTGTTATAAGACGTACCTTATTAGATTAGTCTTGCATGTTCTTACGATTACTGGTTCTCAAGGTGTCAATCCTGTTAACATTTCTACTTCTTAGTTGTGCCTTTTTGATCACTTTATTGGAGTAGCCACGTGCTCTGAATTTTTTACCCATATCATTCACATGATACAAGAATTCATCATCCAAACTACAATTTCGTCGTGCCCTCAACATTTCACCAAAGGGAACAGAGGCTATTTGATGTCGCGGGTGAGCACTCGCAGCATGTAAAATAGAGTTACAAGCTATGACTTTCCGGAAGAGTCTACTATGGATTATGTTATCTGCGATAAAGACTTCTACGTCTAAAAATACAATCTTCTCCGCACTGTACTGGTATGTGAATTCAACATTCATGGTGTTGGAGTTTAAAAAAGTGCAAACTTCCAACAATTTTTGTTCCCCACCAGTCCAAATCATGAAGCAATCATCTATAAATCTGCCCCAAAATAGAATATCGGTCTGCCACTGAGTGGATTCAGAGCCCCAAACCCATATGTGTTCGAACCAACCCATGAACAGGTTTGCATAGGAAGGCGAAAACTTGGAGCCCATTGCAACACCCCGTTTTTGTCTAAACCAGTCATTATTAAATAGAAAGAAGTTGTTAGTAAGAATTATATCAGTCATTTCAATTATCATTGCAGTATGTTGCCACAGGCTTGCTGATCTTTTGGTTGGAAAAAGGCGAATAGCTTCTAATCCTAATTCGTGTTTAATGCAAGTATATAGCTTTATCTTGATGGTAGTAGACCATGCCACTAGATATCCAGAAGTAATTCCCTGGACGACCACTACACCTCCTGCAGTGGCAAAGGCCCTCCTGAGAATATAGTATCAGACAGGGGTAGTAACTTCATGTCTGCATACTTGAAAGCATTTTGGAAAGAGTGTGGTGTAACTTATAAATTCACCACACCTTACCATCCCCAGACAAATGGGTTGGTTGAGAGGTTTAACAAAACTCTCAAAGGAATGATCATGGGACTATCTGAAAATCTCAGAAAGGAGATGGGATGTCCTATTGCCATGCCTCCTTTTTGCCTACAGGGAGGTACCCAAGAAGGGAGTGGGCTACTGCCCACTTGAACTCCTTTTTGGTCACCCTGTTAGGGGTCCTCCAGCACTTGTGAAGGAGGGTTGGGAGCAATCTTTAAAGCCCCCAAAACATGATATAGTGGACTATGTACTTGGTCTAGAATGGGTGAGTAAATGATAAAGGACACCAACAACTTTCAGGCAAGCCAAGAGTTTCAAAAACAATGGCATGACCAGAAAGCTGTCCTGACTGAATACCACCCAGGACAGAAGGTGTGGTTGCTGGAGCCTGTGGCACCCAGACCACTCCAGGACAAATGGAGTGGCCCACATCTGATAGTGGAGTAAAAGGGTGAGGTCACTCATTTCGTGGACCTAGGCACTCCCAGAAGTCCTCTAGGATTACTTAATGTGAACTGCCTGCAACCCTACTATGACATCCCTACTCATGGCCACTGATGAGGGGCAGGAAGAAGAGAGTGACCCTTTCCCTGAATCTTTCTCCAACACTGTAGCTGATGGCTCAGTGAAAGGAATTGGTCTTGCAGATTGCCTTTCAGAGGAACAAAAGGAGGACTGAAGGATCCCCCTAAGCCAGCTTTTTTCTCTGACACCTGGTCAGACCACTTGGTGTGAACACACCATAGATACTGGAGACATTTTACCTGTCAAAAGTAAGATTTATAGACAGCCTGACTGTAGGAAGGTAGCCTCTTTCTAGCATTGTTACCCACACTTTTGGCCTGTTTGTGAGTATATGTCAGAGTGTTTTTACTGTCTCACTGGGATCCTGCTAGCCAGGACTCCAGTGCTCATAGTGAAACCCTATTTGTCAGTATGTTTTATATGTCTCGCTGGGGCCCTGCTAGACAGTACCCCAGTGCTCATAGTTTGTGGCCTGTATGTGTATACCTGTGTAGTGCCTAACTGTGTCACCAAGGCTCTGCTAACCAGAACCTCAGTGATTATGCTCTCTCTGCCTTTAAATTGTCACTATAGGCTAGTGACCATTTTCACCAATTCTAATTGGCACACTGGAACACCCTTATAATTCCCTAGTATATGGTACCTAGGAACCCAGGGTATTGGGGCTCCAGGAGTTCCCTATGGGCTGCAGCATTTCTTTTGCCACCCATAGGGAGCTCAGGCAAATTTGACAAGGGACTGCCACTGCAGCCTGAGTGAAATAACGTCCATGTTATTTCACAGCCATTTTCACTGCACTTAAGTAACTTATAAGTCACCTAAATGTCTATCCTTTACTTGCTGAAGGTTAGGTGCAAGGTTACTAAGTGTGAGGTCACCCTTGCACTAGCAAAGGTGCCCCCACATAGTTCAGGGCCATTTCCCATGACTTTGTGAGTGCGGGGACACCATTACACGTGTGCATTACATATAGGTCAATACATATGTGTAGCTTCACAATGGTAACTCTCAATAGGGCTATGTAACATGTCTAAGATCATGGAATTGTCCCCCCATGCCACATCTAGTATTGGGGTGCAAATCCCATGCATCACCGGGGCTCCACTATGGACCCCGGGTACTGCCAAACCAGCTCTCTGGGGCTTTCTCTGCAGCTACCTCTGCTGCTGCCCCACAGACAGGGTTCTGCCCTCCTGGGGTCTGGGCAGCCCAGTCCTAGGAAGGCAGAACAAAGGATTTCCTATGGGAGCAGGGTGTTACACCCTGTCCCTTTGGAAATAGGTGTAATACAGGCTGGGGAGGAGTAGCCTCTCCCAGCCTCTGGAAATGCTTTGAAGGGCACAGATGGTGCCCTTGTTGCATAAGACAGTCTACACCGGTTTAGGGAACCCCCATTCCCTGCTCTGGCATGAAACTGGACAAAGGAAAGGGGAGTGACCCCTCCCCTGTCCATCACCACCCCAGGGGTGGTGCCCAGAGCTCCTCCAGTGTGTCCCAGACCTCTGCCACCTTGAATCCAGAGGTGTGAGGGCACAATGGAGGCCTCTGAGTTGCCAGTGCCAGCAGGTGACGTCAGAGACCTCTCCTGATAGGTGCTTACCTGACTAGTTGGCCAATCCTCCTCTGAGGGATATTTAGGTTCTCTTCTGTGGGCTTTTCCTCAGATAATGACATGCAAGAATTTCCTCTCTATGATAACCATAATCACGTTGTTATGTTTCATTTGCCTAATCATTGTAGCACACGCTTTTTATAATCGGATGCAATTGTTGCATAAGACATATTAAAACTTATCTTGCATCTCATCATTCTGCTTGGCATGTGTGAGACTTCGTGTAAATCAAACAATGTTGTTCAGTTCGCCACGACTTCCCTGAGAAGTCAGTGCACCATGTTTCTAGGCTGCCACAAATCACTTTTATTTGCTAGGTTTGGGTGGGGCACTGCAAGGTAGCCATAGAAGTCAGACCAACAGCATCCTGACTTTGTGGAACCGACTCAGTTACCCACACTTGGCAGTGCTGCAATCCTAAACTATGCAGTTTTATCCCCATGGTAAGAGTCCTATGTCAGTACTGCAGTATAGCCGGTGCCTATGCCTGGTGCTATTGCTGCTCTACTGAAGGGTCTTCCTGATGCATCAAAAGTGCTCTAAAAGATCTGCTGCTACAGCACTGTGCGTTGATGAGGATGAGGCTGACCCCCAATTGCAACGGATTGCACCCACCATATCTGATGGCCAAGTGCACTAAAAGTCCAGGAATATCTAGGACAATGAGGTAGATGACACCTTCTCATCCAAGGGTGAGGAAAGACTCCAGGTGCCCATCAGGAGCTTCAGTGGCCACCTCAGGCAAGCTGGCAACAGTTGGATGGTGGCGAAACTGGCAGGGATGCTGTGATTTTATTAAACTTCCAAATCTCTGAGAAGTTTCTGATCACTCTGCCACAATCTTGACCTCTGATGCTGTCATATACATCGTTCCTGTACTGGCACAACACTGGCCTGCGGTGGATATAGATAAGTGGTTGTTTATTTCAGCAGGGGCAACCTTCATTTTATATAAAAAAATAACAAATAATTGTGAAGTGGTTGTTTAGAAGTTATGCTCCAAAGAACTATACAGGTCCCTGAAAACACTAGCAAGAACGGTAGAAACAGAAAATATGCTACTTTCTCAAAAATAATTGTTCAAGCAAAATGACTTGAAAAGGTAGTCAGACGTCATTGGCTTACATGATAAAGTAGCAGTTAACACATGCCACTATTGTAATTAATCAACTGCTGAAAAGGATATTCAGCCATACTTCAGTCCGCACTTCATCAAATTACATTACCTTGAAGAGGCACGTCCACATTTTCTGCACTGCAGATCTAAATTGTACAGCACACCATTAAATCCAGTTTTAGCTACAATTGTTTCAGTGTGTGATTAATGCCTCCACCTGCACCTAATTTGTATGCACTTTTGCAGTTCTCTTTTCTACTGCCCAAGAAACGAATGTAATGCACAACGCTTGATCTGCAGTGTTTGGAATATTCCTTGCAAAACGAACTGTCTGAAATGAAAACACTACCACTGGTGTTGTGGTTCATGTTAATATAGTACGCACAAAATACGTGGTAAAAGCTACTTATTCTACTAATACAGCATACAAAAGCATAAATCTCTGAATGGCAATACTAAAACCTCCTTAAAGATTAGAAGAGTTGAATTACAATTGCAAAGGAGTTACTTTGTTTAAATTTGCCAAAACCTTAACCGGTTTGTATTCTTATATATTAATTCAATACACAGAAGAGCAGTGTATAGGTGGGCTAATTAGGAGTCAAATAAATGTATATGTAAGTTTGGGTGCTGGCATTGCAAACAATGATATAAAAAAACATGCTTCCATGGTTACCATGATACTGTTTCACTAAACATAACCCTCCCAGGTGGGTGTGTTACCACAAGGTCCTTCCCGGCCATCATCATACACACCTCTATCCCATTTTGGTAAGATATAAGTGGAGTCAATGTTGGTGCTTAATGGCCGCAGTTTATTCACAATACTTAAACACATGGATCATAATTATCACAACTTAGTGGTCATTCGTGTGTTTCCTGGAATACTCATTAATTTCATTAGATATGTCGTTATTAGCAAATAGTCTTAGATTTGTTTGTCCATATTAATTTTTGAGCAGCACTTCCCGCACAACCTCTGAGGAATGGCCCTTTTCCATGTGTCTAGCGCTTTGTGGCTTCTAAGTTTCCCTTGCTACGGAGATCTATGTAGGCGGCCCTCAGGCCTTGCCTGGGCTGCAAGTGCCATGTCCACCTGAAGCTGACCCTTTGTTGTCCATTTGTCTGCTCTCAGGGCCCCTGCAATGAGGCATCCCAAGGACACTGTTTGAGCAGCTCTTCTTCTTAGACTATTGTTCTTTTCCTGGCTGATATTGGGTGACGTCTCTGTCACGCTGCCTGTGGTTCCCCGACCCCCTGCAGTGTTCACTTAAGAGAAGCCTAACTGTTTGAGTGCCCCAACTATATTGAGTAAAAACATATCCCTACCAACTTCTGTCAAGTGGTCTCTGTTGCGTAATACACCAGTGTTTTGAGATTGATGAGCCCATATTTTACAAACCCTCATCCGTTAGCTCTACACACGTTTGCCATGGAGATGTTCAGCTTCGTCCTGGACCTCTCTACCACCCCATGGTTTATTGCCCCCTCCATTCCAACCTTGTTATGGCCTCCGACCATATAAGTTCCCCCAGCCTTGTGGCTGCGGTGAGTCCAAATATCATTGCCCCTACCATGAGGCATACTGTACAGCATTTACTTTAATCCAGATAATCTAGGTGCATGTATGCGCCCTTGGCGTCTTGGTTCATTTTCGACCAACACAGGTAAACCATCATGTACCCAATAACCATGTGCACATCCTTACCCTGAATGCAAGCTTTCCTCCTGTTGGATCTGGAGTGGGCTACCAGCTTGCTAACACTATGGGCCTGATTCTAACTTTGGAGGACGGTGTTAAACCGTCCCAAAAGTGGCGGATTTACCACCTACCGTATTACGAGTCCATTATATCCTATGGAACTCGTAATACGGTAGGTGGTATATCCGCCACTTTTGGGACGGTTTAACACCGTCCTCCAAAGTTAGAATCAGGCCCTATATGCCCAGAAGAAAGCTAAGGCAACCGCTGCTTTGAACAGGGCAACTTTGTGCACTTACCTGCAGGTGCCGGTTAACCCTTTGAGTAACCTCTTTAGTACAGTGAAATCAATGGGGAACCTTTGGTCCTTGGGCTTGGGTTGGTTACGCCCCCACCATTTCATTCCTGCCCGGCAGAAGAACGAACCAGATGGGTCCATACCTGTAGCTAGTTTTGCATAGTAGGATACTGTTCTGATATGCCTTGTGCTCAGGCCTTGCTTCTGCTACCTGTGGATGACCAGTGTATGATTTTTTCCACATCCCTGCTTGTTATGCTGTCTTGCCCCACCGGGCTGGTCACGTTTTGAAAGACTTCCCAACAATTACGATATGTCCTTGCCATTCTGTTCACCATTGTCCACCAGTATTGTTAGGTCCAGTCCGTTAGGCTCGACAGATGTTCGGGAACAGGCTTTCTGTTTGTATCTGGGTATGGTGCCAGCTCGCTGAATTACCTTCACTGAAAACAAGATACTGCATAAGCCACTGAGTTATCACAGCCTGAAATGTGCCTGTCTCTAATAACTATATTGGCTCTCAGCTGGCAACTGGCTAGGTGGCATAATAAGTGTACCACTGCAGGGTTCTGTGCAGTCCCTAGAATTAGCGCTTGCACTACTGCATGGTTGTTGGCCTACAGCGTGATCTGCTTGTTGGAGAGCCTGTCTTCCTATATTGAGAAAGCAACAGTGATGGGGAGGAGTTCCAGCACCCTGATGTCTTGGTGATTCCTTTAGTGTGCCAGGTGTCTGGCCAGCTGCCTATGCTGAATCAAGGAAGGCCTGGAAGCTCTTACCTCTATGGCATCTGTGAATAGTTCCAGCTGTCGCCCATGGTTCCTATCATGTGAAAGTCCCATTAAAACTGGCTTACAAGAATGGGATCTGCTCCAGGTCCTCTCTCACATACTGTGTGAGCAGTACCCTGTGATTTTTTATATGAGGCCTGTGGTCAACCAAACCAAGCAACGTGCAAACGGTCTTCCTGCTGGGATCACGCAATTGGTGAAATTAAGTTTGCCTTCCAGCTGTTGCACCTCGCCTAGAGTAGCTTTCTTCCTTGTAAGCAGCAGTTCAATTGTCTGCTTCAACTCATCCACATTGGTCTGGGGCAGCCTGCATACACCCTCCATCGTATCCAACTCAGTCTCCAAGAAGAACAGTCGGGTAGCAGGGCCCTCTGCTTTCTCACCAGCTAGCGGAATCCCAAGCTCCTTTGCCAGTTCCACAAACTGATTGGCAGTCCCACATTCCAAGATGCCCAGCTTACAAATGAATAGGAAGTGTATGCACCCCCTGCTGAGTGGCATGTTCCTGATTCCCATTCCAGCAAACTGCTGGAAGTTTCAAAACGTGTACATAAGGTCACTCAACCCATGGGTAGTCATTTGTGATAATCGTATGAGTTGTCAAGCTGGAAACTTAACACGTGGTAGCTGTTGAGCTCACCATCAGGAGGCGAAAAGCAGATTCCTTGTCTGTTTTCACTAACAATGGCCCTTTCCCTACTGAACTAATCAGGTTGATTGCATCATCTAAGGTAGAGTAGGACACTGAACAATTATTCTGGTCCAGCCAATCACTGACCAATTTGCCTGGAGAATACAACAAATTATATGAGGCAGTATTTCCCCTCCTCTTTAATTAGCACTACATCTAAAGGGGAGGCTAAAAAGTTGTATAAATAAAGGACCCGCAAACCTGCCACTTTCTGTCTAGCCACGGCTTGATTCTCCCTCACTGACCTGGGAATATTGAGGAGTGCCATGAACCTGCTTGCTGGAAGTTTGGGACACCTATTCAGTAAGTGGGTTAATACTCCTATCCGAATGGGGATGGGGAGAGTTGCTGTTGGTTCCTGGGCATCCTTGCCCAGGCCCCCTTTGCAGCCCACTACTTCCTTTTTCTGCAGTCATTGTTATCTCCTGCTTCTTTTGCTCTTTTGCAGGCGATTGCTGGGTGAGTCTCGCCACAGTTGCCACAGACAAACGTAAATGTGTAAGCCTGCTCCATTTGCACTCATCTTTGTCATTTTTCCTGCAGGCCATACTGAGGTTCTTCCGGGTGTATCCTCAGTGTATGATTGTAGGAGGCTTGCCTGGTTTGTAGTGGGTTTCAAAGGTACTTCCTCTTTTACCAGGTCCAGTTATCCATTATTAGTGAAATGTAGTCAGTGTCTAGAAGCCAGGCTGTCTAGGGGTAGCTGTAGCTGAGCAGCCAAGGCTTATCTAGGTGACATGCAAAGCCCATGCAATACCACTGTAGTCAGACAGTACTTACACACATGAAAGAAAATAGTCAGTTTTATAAAAATAAAGGTACTGTATTTTGGTGAAACAAATGCTAAAAATACCTTAGATACTATACTCCATTAGGAGGTAAGTAATGTGTATATACACTAAAATGCAGTAATAGCTGTGAAAACAGTGCAAATAGTGAAAATTACATTGGTTAGAAATGGGTCTGGGGGAATACAAACATATATTAAAATAGTGGAATGCGAAAGTCGTTTTCCCACCTAGGCTAGAGTAGTATGTAAAGGGGCGCTGGGAGTGTAAGAAAACACCAAAAGTAAGGACTAGAACCCACCCCAGAGCCCAGGAAGGCAGGAGTAATTCACACTAGGTTTCCTAGAACACACAAGAACATGTGATAGAAAATAATGCAAGAATCAGAAGAGACTGCAAGACACCATTAATGGATTCCTGGACCTGAAGACCTGTGGAAGAAGGGGACCAAGAAGCACTGAAGAGTCCAAGGAGAACAGGAACCCCTGCGAACCCGTATGAAGGTGCAAAAGAAGAACAACTGGTGAAGACGAACAGTCAGTACTGCACCTAAGAGATTGATGCAGGTTCCTGGTTAGTGCAGATGATGCCCCACGCCAAATGAACAGTTGTAGTCTGGTTTGCGTGGCTGGATGCTGCCAACAAGCCTTGACACACGCAAAGCTTGCGGTTAGCAGAAGATGCACTGCCGAGGACCAGGAGGGACTTAGTGGCCTCTATCCAGGAGTGAGAGACCGAGGGGGCTCTCAGCAACACAGACAGCCCTCAGAAGACCAGGCAGAATGCACAGGATTCCCACAGCACAGGGATAAAAAAGGTGCAAATGGAAGCCCACGTAGCACGACACAAAGGGATCCCACGCCGCCGGAGAACCACTCAGGAAGCTGTGCATCACAGGAAGTAGTGCTGGGGGCCTGACCTGTGCTGTGCATGAAGACCTTTGTGGAAGGTCACACACAAGCCTTGGCAACAGCAAATCACATGGTGCACGGGGGTACTGTCTTGCGTGGAAAGACAAGCTCTTACCTCCACCAAAGTTGGACCCCTGGACCTTAGGGCCGTCGGGACCACTTCAGTCCACCACCTGTGTTGCTGGATCCGTACACTTCATCAGTAGAGGAGACCCACACCACCGGTCATCGCTGCAGAGGTGTGCTTGCTGAAGCAGGAAAGTGACTCATTCACTTCAAGGGAGACTCCTTCACTTCTTGTGGTGCAGGCCAAAGACAGGCAGTCCTCAGAAGATGCACAACCTGGAAAGAGTTGCAGATGCTGGCAGGAGCTGAAAATACAATGTTGCAGAAGTCATCTTTGCTTCTTTGTTGCAGTTTGTAGAGTTCCTGGAGGGTCCAGATGCAGTTTAGTCGGTAGAAGATGAAGTATAGGATGCAGAGGATTCCTGCTGGATTCTTGCAATCCGAATCTGAGGAAACACCCATAGAAGAGACCCTAAATAGCCCTGAAAGACCCTAAATAGCCCTGAAAGGCCTGCTACATAGGTAAGCACCTAACAGGGGAGGGCTCTGTCATCGCTGGCTGGCACTGGCCACTCAGATGCTCCCAGAATGCCCCACCACCTTGGAATCCATGATGGCAAAACCCAGGGACACTCTGGAGGAGATCTGGGCACCACCCCTGGGGTGGTTATGGACAGAGGAGTGGTCAGTCCCCTTTCCTTTGTCGAGTTTCATGCCATAGAAGGGACTGGGCTCCCTGAACCTGTGTAGACTGGATTATGCAAGGAGGACACCATCTGTGCCCTTCAAAGCATTTTCAGAGGCTCTGGGAGGCTACCCCTCCAAAACCTGTAACACCTATTTCCAAAGTGAGAGGGTGTAACACCCCTCTCCCAAAGGAAATGCTTTCTTATGTCTTCCTGGGCTCGAGCTGCTTGAGCAACAGGAGTGCAGAAACATGTCTGTGAGGTGGCAGCAGCTGTATATGCAGTGCAAGCCTCAGAGAGCTGGTTTGGCAGTACTGGGGGTCCATGGTGGAGCCCCCAGGCTGCATGGATTTGGCTCCCCAATACCAGATTCAGAATGGGGGGACAATTCTCTGATCTTAGACACCTTGGGGGTCATTACGACCCTGGCAGAACAAGTCCGCCAGGGCCGTGGGACGCGGTGGCACCGCCGACAGGCCGGCGGTGCCCCGCGGGGCATTCTGACCGCGGCGGCTCAGCCGCGGTCAGAGAAGGGAAACCGGCGGTCTCCCGCCGGTTTCCCGCTGCCCCAAAGGAATCCTCCAAGCCGGCGCAGCATGCTGCGCCGGCATGGGGATTCCGACTCCCCCTCCCGCCATCCAGTTCCTGGCGGTTCTCCCGCCGGGAACCGGATGGCGGGAGGGGGAGTTGCGGGGCCCCTGGGGGCCCCTGCCGTGCCCATGCCTATGGCATGGGCACGGCAGGGGCCCCCGTAAGAGGGCCCCTAAAAGTATTTCAGTGTCTGCGAAGCAGACACTGAAATACGCGACGGGTGCAACTGCACCCGTCGCACCTTCCCACTCCGCCGGCTCTATTACGAGCCGGCGTCATCGTGGGAAGGGAGTTTTCCCCTGGGCTGGCGGGCGGTCTTGTGAAGACCGCCCGCCAGGCCAGGGGAAAACTCGGAATACCCTCCGCGGTCTTACGACCGCGGAGCGGTATTTCGGAGGGGGGAAGCCTGGCGGGCGGCCTCCGCCGCCCGCCAGGCTCGGAATGAGGGCCCTTATATGAGAAGGTAGCCTAGCATTGTTACCTCCACTTTTGGCCTGTTTGTGAGTATATGCCAGTGTGCTTTTACTGTCTCACTGGGATTGTGCTAGCCAGGTCCCAGTGCTCATAGTGAAAACCCTATTTTGTCAGTGTGTTTTTCCTGTCTCACTGGGATCCTGCTAGATATGACCCCAGTGCTCATATTTTGTGGCCTAAATGTGTATGCCTGTGTAGTGCTTAACTGTGTCACTGAGGCTCTGATAATCAGAACTTCAGTGCTTATGCTCTCTCTGCCTTTAAAATTTTCACTATAGGCTAGTGACCATTTTTACCAATTCTAATTGGCACACTGGAACACCCTTATAATTCCCTAGTTTATGGTACCTAGGTACCCAGGGTATTGGGGTTCCAGGAGATCCCTATGGGCTGCAGCATTTCTTTTGCCACCCATAGGGAGCTCAGACAAACCTTTACACAGGACTTCCACTGCAGCCTGAGTGAAATAATGCACATGTTATTTCACAGCCATTTTCACTGCACTTAAGTAACTTATAAGTTGTCAGCGAGACCGGATCCTCAGGGTTTGTGCCTGTTCCCAACATGTCCACCTCTTGGCAGCTCCAAACTCTAATAGCTGTTATAGCACAGAGTTAAGGAATGGCCAAGCGGGGGATGGGTTTTTATTTGGGAACAGCGGGGAAGGAGACCTGTGGAAACAGGTGTTAAGAATACTATAGCAAAGTAATTCACATTAACCTTCATGAACTTTGTTATAAATATCTATACTGTGATAACATTAGAGATCAAGAGCTTTTCAATTACATGACCTTTTAGTTCTGAATACCTGGAGGTAAAAGAAGGATTACGCAAACTTTCATATAAGCGTTTCCAGAATAACATCTTATGTACTGAACATGGAACTCTCTCAAGTTATTTCTTGGAATAGCAACTATGGCATGACAAGACTCAATTAACACATTAATTCCCAAAACATGAACTGCGAAATACTCATGAATGTTACTGTAAAGTCACACTATGCGGGTCATTCCGACCCTGGCGGTCGGTGGCCGCCAGGGCCACCGACCACGGGAGCACCGCCAACAGGCTGGCGGTGCTCCTACGAGCATTCTGACTGCGGCGGTTTAGCCGCGGTCAGACGCGGAAAGCCAGCGGTCTCCCGCTGACTTTCCTGCGCGCTCCGCAGCCATGGAGGATTCCGACTCCCCCTCCCGCCATCCAGTTCCTGGCGGTTCTCCCGCCGGGAACCGGATGGCGGGAGGGGGAGTCACGGGGCCCCTGGGGGCCCCTGCCGTGCCCATGCCTATGGCATGGGCACGGCAGGGGCCCCCGTAAGAGGGCCCCTAAAAGTATTTCAGTGTCTGCAAAGCAGACACTGAAATACGCGACGGGTGCAACTGCACCCGTCGCACCTTCCCACTCCGCCGGCTCTATTACGAGCCGGCGTCATCGTGGGAAGGGAGTTTTCCCCTGGGCTGGCGGGCGGTCTTGCGAAGACCGCCCGCCAGCCCAGGGGAAAACTCGGAATACCCTCCGCGGTCTTTCGACCGCGGAGCGGTATTTCGGAGGGGGGAAGTCTGGCGGGCGGCCTCCGCCGCCCGTCAGACTCAGAATTAGGCCCTATGTTTTGTTTTGAGTTTCAGGATTCAATTGCCCAGAAATTATTATGCATATTATTGCCAAACTGTACATTAAGATTCCAATACCTGAAATGATCGCACAACTCTGCCGATCCGAACTGCAAGGGTTAATTACCAAGAACGAATCACGCACACTGCTACCGATTCAACCATCAAGATTTAAATGCCAGGAAATGATCGCGCACCCTGCCGATCTGAAATGCAGGGGTTAATTTGCCAAGAACGAATCGCGGACACTGCTGCTGATTCAACCATCAAGATTCAAATGCCAGGAAATGATCACGCACTCTGCCGATCTGAAATACAAGGGTTAATTGCCAAGAATTAATCGCGCAAGCAATTTAATCAAAAGACCAAAACTTGAAAATCTCTGGAAACGGAGTCGGGGGGGGGGGGGGGGACCTACCCCGACCTCCGCCTTACTGCCCTGCTTGAGGATCACCAAGGTAATGAGGACAGGGCCTGGAAATGTTCAAGTAGGCCTCTGGAACAGGAGCCCTGGAAAATGCTGCTGCTCTGCACCGGGACCTCTGAATAGTGAGCACGTGGAGCTCGGCTGGGTTCCTTAAATAGACCCAAGCCCCGCCCACCTGCCACACCCAGCCACACCTAGCCAGGCTGCAGGAAAGGTTTGGAAATAACCAATACATTGCAAACAGTATTATTGCAAACAGTATTAATGACATTTCAAGATAAATACCTGCAATGCAAAAAGTTAATATGCAATATCAGCACACAATGCATGAATTATTACATTGCATAATGCTTGTCATCTTGCATTATGGTGCCTGCAGAGCGCGCACTGTCCTGGTGTTGACATAAGTCACCTATATGTCCAACCCTCACTTGCTGAAGGCTAGGTGCAAACTTACTAAGGGTGAGGGTATCCTTGCACTAGCAAAGGCTCCCCCACATAGTTCAGGACAATTTCCCTGGCTTTGTGATGGCGGAGACACCATTACACGCGTGCACTACACATAGGTCAATACCTATATGTAGCTTCACAATGGTAACTCTGAATATGGCCATGTAACATGTCTAAGATCATGGAATTGTCCCCCCATGCCAAATCTGGTGTTGGGGTGCCAATCCCATGCATCCCTGGGGCTCCAGCATAGAGCCTGTGTACTGTCAAGCAAGCTCTCTGGGGTTTTCTCTGCAGCTACCGCTGCTGCCAACCCACAGACAGGGTTCTGCCCTCCTGGGGTCTGGGCAGCCCAGTCCCAGGAAGGCAGAACAAAGAATTTCCTCTGAGAGAGGGTGCTACACCCTCTCCCTTTGGAAATAGGTGTTAAGGGCTGGGGAGGAGTAGCCTCCCCCAGTCTCTGGAAATGCTTTGAAGGGCACAGATGGTGCCCTTCTTGCATAAGCCAGTCTACACCAGTTCAAGGATCCCCCCAACCCCGCTCTGGTGTGAAACTGGACAAAGGAAAGGGGAGTGACCACTCCTTTGTCCATCACCGCCCCAGGGGTGGTGCCCAGAGCTCCTCCAGTGTGTCCCAGACCTCTGCCATCTTGGATCCAGAGTTGTGAGGGCACTTTGGAGGCCTCTGAGTGGCCAGTGCCAGCAGGTGACGTCAGGGACCCCTCCTGATAGGTGCTTACCTTTCTCTGTCGCCAATCCTCCTCTGTGCACTATTTAGAGTCTCTCCTGTCGGTATCTCACCAGATAACGAAAGTAAGAGCTCACCAGAGTTCCTCTGCACTTCCCTCTTTGACTTCTGCTAAGGATCGACCGCTGACTGCTCCAAAACTAGCAGGATCCCAGTGACACAGGCAAAAACAAACTGACACACAAGTAAAAATGGGGGTAACATGCCAAGCAAGATGGTACTTTCCTACACTAACGTTGGGCCCTATGGTTACAGTGGCCAATGGTGATCCACGCCGGCAGTGACGTTATGCGCCAACGCGGACGTGACTGCCATTTTCTATCTGATTCCTCACTTGTTACCTGACTTTCCATGGGAGAGGACCTACACTGCATGTGCTGCTGTGACCTGTGTCTGGAACCTACCATGGACCGTGTGACCGAGGAAAGGGACCCAGCCTTCACTTCGGAGGAGTTGGAGAGACTGGTGGATGGGGTTCTACCCCAGTACGGACTGCTGTATGGGCCTCCAGACCAACATGTGAGTACACTCTGAGCACAATGCATGTTGTATGAATACATGGAGTTGTGTGTGTGAAGGCCTCATCTAAGGGGGGGTGGGTGAATGTCCTCTTGGCAGCATACAGGTTGTGTGCTGGGCCATGTGTGTGTAAATGGTGATGTGAAGGGGTATGGTTGGCCATAGGTGTAACAGGCAGGACTGTTTGTCTAATTCTATTTTCCTGTGTGTATTGCCTCTGCAGGTCAGCACCCATCAAAAGAAGAGTATATGGCGTGCCATCGCCAAGGAGGTGCGGACCCTGGGGGTCTCCAGCAGGCGGAGCACCCACTGTCGCAAACAGTGGGATGACCTGAGACGCTGGGCACGGAAGATGGTAGAGGCCCAGCTGGGGATGGCCACCCAACGAGGAAGAGGTGCCCGTCGAACCCTGACCTCTTGATGGCCCGCATAATGGCGGTTGCCTATCCTGTGCTGGATGGGCCCTTGAGGGCATCACAGCAACCACAAGAGGGTGAGTACATTGCCCATCATTACAACTTATACATGTCATGGTGGTATCCGGGTGGGGGATGTGTGTCAGTGGGTGCCCCTAATCCAGGCCTGACATTGCAGCATAGGTTCCCTGGTGGCTAGGGTTCCCGAAGGGAAAATCTTGCTACCTAGCTCGTAGCCATCCACTACTGGTCAGGGCTTCTTGGGTCCCAGGTGTGCTGAATTTGGCGGTGAGTGCCCTTCCCCATGCCTTGGTGGCTAACTATTTCTCTGTTAGTGCAATGCCTTTTCCCTCTGTGTGAGTGTGCTGTGTACACCAATGGTGGTTTTGGTGCAGCTATTGACCCAGTGTATCCTTTGTCTCTTCCCCCACTTTCTTATTTAGTCATCCTGTCCTTATGTGCATTAGCATCATCTGGCGGAGGAGCAGAGGCACCGGCGATGGAGGGAGGTGCATCCCACAGGACCCAGAGGCAGAGTCAACTGACACTGAGGGCACCAGTGGGACGGAGGAGGAGGGGAGCACCAAGACAGAGACTGGAGGGGACAGTTCTGACACAGATATCTCCTCTGATGGAAGCTTCCTCGTAGTGGCTGACATTTCTGTGTCCACCCCAGCTACAGCCGCCACCCCCATACCAGCACCGCCCTCCCAGCAGCCCCTCATTGAGTTGTCCATGCCCGCTCACCCAGGAGGGTGGGCATCTACTTCATCCCAGGCACCTCAGGCCCTGTCCCAGTTAGTCCTGCTGACCTCAGTGAGGAGGTTTTTGACCTCCTGAGATACATCTCCGTAGGGCAGTCAACCATTGTGAATGCCATCCAGGGGCTGGCAGCCCAGATGCAACAATCTAATGCATTCCTGGAAGGCATTTACACTGGGTTGGCGGCACAGCAGAGATCGATTTGGGCTCTAGCCTCCTCTCTGATGGCAGCCATTGTCCCTGTTTCTACCGTCCCCCCTGTAACTTCTACTGCCCAGTCCCATTCCCCTCAACCCCAACCTATCCCAAGCACACATACAGATGAGCATACACACAAGACAACACCCAAGAGTGTCACAGGCAACACAAGCACCACACTTCATCCCACAGGCACTCACACAAACACCATCCAGTTGCAGATACAACAACATCCACTATTTCCACTGTCCCCCTCCCCCTCCACCACCTCCCTCCCATCCATGTCTACACTCACACCTGCATGCACTACATCATCATTCACTACCAGCATCGTCACCACAACAAGGAGAACACACACCTCACTGGCAGACACCTCCACAACCTCCATGCATACGCCCCCTGTGTCATCTCCCACTGTGTCTGTCCCCTCTCCTAAAGTACACAAACGCAAGCTCTCAGACACCCAACAGCTATCCACCTCACAACAGCATGCAGTCCATGCACCTGCACCCAAAAATAGCAAACAAACACCTCCAACAACCACTCCCTCATCCTGCACTCCCAATCTCTTCCTGCCCCAATGTCCCTAAAAAACTGTTCCTATCAACCATTGACCTCTTCTCTACCCCTCCCCCCTGTCCTGCATGTATGGGCAGGGTATCAGGAACCCAGCCAAGCACCTCAGCCACACAGTCCACGGGCCCAGTCCTAACCGCACCCCCTCGTGGTAGAAAGGGATCCAGGCCACATGTACTGAAGGAGAAGAAGCCTGCACCAGCCAGCCTGAAGGGGTGGGAAACTGCACCATCAGGCAGGAAGAGCAAGGAGCCTGCAGCAACAGGCAGGAAGGACAAGGAGCCTGGACCAGGAACTGTGATGGAGCCCCCAACCATGGTTGTTCATCCGTCCGAGGGTGCAGGGGATGGGCAGGAGCCTCTCCCCACCAGAGGCACCATCACTGTGCAGCCGTCCAAGGATGCAGGGGATGGGCAGGAGCCTCCCCCCACCAACAGCACCTCCACCATGCAGCCATCAGAGGTTGCAAGGGATGAGCAGGAGCCTCCCCCCACCAGCAGCACCACCACTGTGCAGCCATCACCACCGCAGACGGTATGTAATCCTGCCTCAATGGGCTGCTGTTCGGCCTGTCAACTCCAGAACCAGTGGGCCTGACACCCACCTGAGAAACTGTGACCTTGCACTCCCCAGGATGAAGCATAGGGGATGTTGCCACCTCCAGAACCAGTGGATAAGACACCCACCTTAGAGACTGTGTCCCATCACACCTCAGGATCAAGCACAGGGCACGTTGCCCCCTCCAGAACCTATGGGTAAAACACCCACCTGAGAGACTGTGACCCATCACCTTCCAAGATCAAGTACAGGGCACACTGCCCTCTCCAGAACCAGTAGGTAAGACACCCACCTGAGAGACTGTGGCCAGTTACTCCCCAGGACCAAGCACAGGGCATTTTGCCCCTTCCAGAACCAGTGGTCTTGTTACATCTCCCGGCTAAGGTGCCCCCGTCCCCCTGAGGTGCCTGCCTATTTACCAACTGATGCCCCTGCAGTGTTCTCTCCCTGTTGAAGCTGGTGACATGTGTAGCCTTGGACCTTGGTGTAGGAGGCTGGCCTGGCTTATAGTGCGCACCTATTTCCAAGGGGAGAGGGTGTAACACCCTCTCTCAGAGGAAATCCTTTGTTCTGCCTTCCTGGGACCAGGCTGCCCAGGCCAGGGGTGGGGGGGCAGAAACTGGTCTGATGGGTTGGCAGCAGCGGTAGCTGCAGAGGGGACCCCGGAAAGCTTTTTTGGCAGTACCCAGTTTCTATGCTGGAGACCCGGGGATGCATGGAATTGTTCCCCCAATATCAGAATGGTATTGGGGTGACAATTCCATGATCATAGATATGTTACATGGCCATGTTCGGAGTTACCATTGTGACGCTACATAGGTATTGACCTATATGTAGTGCACACGTGTAATGGTGTCCCCACACTCACAAAGTCCGGGGAATTTGCCCTGAACAATGTGGGGGCATCTTGGCTAGTGCCAGGGTGCCCACACACTAAGTAACTTTGCACCTAACCTTCACTAATTGAGGGTTAGACATACAGGTGAC
Organism: Pleurodeles waltl; assembly: GCF_031143425.1. Lineage (NCBI taxonomy): Eukaryota > Metazoa > Chordata > Amphibia > Caudata > Salamandridae > Pleurodeles > Pleurodeles waltl. The sequence goes on along the minus strand of NC_090448.1, from coordinate 197,533,654 downwards.
TTATAAGTTACTTACGTGCAGTGTAAAATGGCTGTGAAATAATGTGGATGTTATTTCACTCAGGCTGCAGAGGCAGTCCTGTGTAAGATTTGTCTGAGCTCCCTTGGGTGGCAAAAGAAATGCTGCAGCCCACAGGGATCTCCTGGAACCTCAATATCCTGGTGTTAGAAATGGGGTTTTTGGTTGGCAGTCAGGTTGCCCTCTGTCCAAGCAAGAACCCTCACTCTAGTCAGGGTAAGTCACACACAATCCAAAATCAGCCTGTGCTCACCCTCCGGTAGCTTGGCACGAGCAGTCAGGCTTAACTTAGAAGGCAATGTGTAAAGCATTTGTGCAATAAATCATACAACACCATAGCATAACACCACAAAAATACACCACACAGTGTTTAGAAAAATATAGAATATTTATCTGGGTACTTGTAGGTCAAAACGATCAAAGTTGCAATACGAATTTGTAAAGATATCACTGAAAAGTGATATTAAGAGTCTTTAAGTCTTTAAAAAGCAATAAAGTGTCTTTCAAGCACAGAGTACCTGGTTTCTGGTGGGAAATCTCCTCAGAGGGCCACAGGAGAAGAGATGCGTGGAAAAAGGGGTGTGTGCGTCGATTTCCTCTCAGCACACACAGACTTGCGTCGTTCTTTTCCACGCGGGGAAGTCGGGCGTCGTTTTCCGGCACGCAGACAGTCTCTTTTTGTGGATCGCGGGGATTACCAGATGTCCCGGGTCTGTGCGTGGATTCTCCTGCTTATTTTCCGGCTGCGCGTCGTTCTGCGGGGCTGCGCGTCGAAGTTTCGATCTCACGGTAGGCGTCGCGTCGATTTCTCCTTGGAAGTCGGGCGGCGTTGTCCTTGCGAGGCCGTGCGTTGAAATTTTGGTCTCACGGCAGGCGTCGCGTCGATTTCTCCTTGGAAGTCGGGCGGCGTTGTCCTTGCGAGGCCGTGCGTCAAAGTTTCGCACTCACGGTAGGCGTCGCGTCGATTTCTCCTTGGAAGTCGGGCGGCTTTGTCCTTGCGAGGTTGTGCGTCGAAGTCTCGATCGTCCCGAGGGCGTCGCGTTGATCAGCGTCGGTGTGCGGCGTTTTTCTCGCCGCGAAACAAGCTGTGCGTCGAAATTTTCGGCGCACGGAGCGTCCACGTGAAAGGAAGAAGTCTTTTTGGTCCTGAGACTTCAAGGAACAGGAGGCAAGCTCTATCCAAGCCCTTGGAGAGCACTTTCACAGCCAGACAAGAGTTCAGCAAGGCAGCAGGGCAACAGCAAGACAGCAGTCCTTTGGAGAAAGCAGACAGGTGAGTCCTTTGAGCAGCCAGGCAGTTCTTCTTGGCAGGATGTAGTTTCTGGTTCAGGTTTCTTCTCCAGCAAGTGTCTGATGAGGTAGGGCAGAGGCCCTGTTTTATACTAAGTTGTGCCTTTGAAGTGGGGGTGATTTCAAAGAGTCTCTAAGAAATGCACCAAGTTCCCTTTCAGCTCAATCCTGTCTGCCAGAGTCCCAGTAGGGGGTGTGGCAGTCCTTTGTGTGAGGGCAGGCCCTCCACCCTCCCAGCCCAGGAAGACCCATTCAAAATGCAGATGTATGCAAGTGAGGCTGAGTACCCTGTGTTTGGGGTGTGTCTGAGTGAATGCACAAGGAGCTGTCAACTAAACCTAGCCAGACGTGGATTGAAGGGCACAACAAGTTTTTAGTGCAAAGAAATGCTCACTTTCTAAAAGTGGCATTTCTAGAATAGGAATATTAAATCCGACTTCACCAGTCAGCAGGATTTTAGATTACCATTCTGGCCATACTAAATATGACCTTCCTGCTCCTTTCAGATCAGCAGCTGCCACTTCAACAGTGTATGAGGGCAGCCCCAATGTTAGCCTATGAAGGGAGCAGGCCTCACAGTAGTGTAAAAACGAATTTAGGAGTTTTACACTACCAGGACATATAACTACACAGGTACATGTCCTGCCTTTTACCTACACAGCACCCTGCTCTAGGGGTTACCTAGGGCACACATTAGGGATGACTTATATGTAGAAAAAGGGGAGTTCTAGGCTTGGCAAGTACTTTTAAAGGCCAAGTCGAAGTGGCAGTGAAACTGCACACACAGGCCTTGCAATGGCAGGCCTGAGACAAGGTTAAGGGGCTACTGAGGTGGGTGGCACAACCAGTGCTGCAGGCCCACTAGTAGCATTTAATCTACATGCCCTAGGCACATGTAGTGCACTCTAATAGGGACTTACAGGTACATTAAATAGTCAATCATGGATAAACCAATCAATAGTACAATTTACACAGAGAGCATATGCACTTTAGCACTGGTTAGCAGTGGTAAAGTGCTCAGAGGTCAAAAGCCAACAACAACAGGTCAGAAAAAATAGGAGGAAGGAGGCAAAAAGTTTGGGGATGTCCCTGTCAAAAAGCCAGGTCCAACATGACCCCCCACCAGCCTAAAGCCAGGGGAGAACAATCACTATCCTGATGTACTTCCCTGTTTGAGGCGACAGAACAAGGACCCAGGCCCACAACAGCAGGGGCATGCTCCAGTTCTTCGCCTTCCTGACTCCAATTGGATCCCTCTGTCCATACTCTCAGGGCCCCCTAAGCCCATCCATGGGGAACCTTTCTCCTTTCCTGCGGATCCCATCTGTGCAGCACCTAACCTTACATTGCTCACAGATGTATCCCAGGAGCAGGATAGTACCACCAGGACCAACACAGTGGTGTTGCCCATTCTATCCCCGGGGTGGGACACTTGTCCCCTCCCCAGGGATAACTCTGTCCACCCGGACAGCAAGCCACAGTGATTACTGACAGCTGCCAGGGATGAGAGCCAGGCCCCAGGCCTCTCAAAGCTCTCCAACCACTGTGGCTGTGGAGAGTGGGGGGCGGTAGCCCCAGGTGCTGGGCACCCTTTAACCACTCTCCCTTCCACCAGGTCAGGGATGACAGCCTGAACCTGGTCCTCCCCTCTGGGGCTTTGTACCCTCCCTCCTGGAGTGGTACCCCCAGAGTCCAACATGGCCAGGGGGCTTACAGAAGTCGCCCTGTACCATTCCTCCACCAGTGCAGGGCTGTTAACCTGCCACTGGCCCTCCAACCTGGGGTCTGTACCTTCAGGTTGGACTAGGGCCCGGGGTGAGGCTTCCCTCCCCCTGCCCTCCCTTCTGGGGTCCAGCACCCTCCAACTAGGAGTGGCCTCCTCAGAAGACAACATGGTAGGGGCACTGTTATCAGTAGCCCCTCCCTCCAGGTCCGGGGGGACACCCTGAACCTGGTCTTCCAGCCCAGGGTCTGTACCCTCAGACTGGATCACCGCCTGGCAAACCAGGACTTCCTGGGAGGCACACCTACCCCCCACCAGGTCAGAGTTTAACCTCTGCACCTGCCCATTCAACTCAGAGTCACCACCCTGAAGTTGAACAATTGCCTGGCACGCCAGGACTTCCTGGAGGGCACACTGACCCTCCACCAGGTCAGAGTTTAACCTCTGCACCTGACCATTCAACTCAGAGTCACCACCCTGAAGTTGAACAATTGCCTGGCACACCAGGACTTCCTGGAGGGCACACTGACCCTCCACCAGGTCAGAGTTTAACCTCTGCACCTGACCACTCAACTCAGAGTCACCACCCTGAAGTTGAACAATTGCCTGGCGCACCAGGACTTTCTGGGAGGCACACCTACCTCCCACCAGGTCAGAGTTTAACCTCTGAGCCTGGTTCCCCAACCCAGGGTCACCACCCTGAGGTTGGGCAATTGCCTGGCACGCCAGGACTTTCTGGGGGGCACACCTACCCCCCACCAGGTCAGAGTTTAACCTCTGAACCTGGTCATCCAACCCAGGGTCAACACCCTGAGGTTGGACAATTGCCTGGCACAGCAGGGCTTCTTGGGAGGCACACCTACCTCCCACCAGGTCAGAGTTTAACCTCTGAACCTGGGTATCCAACTCAGAGTCAGCACTCTGAGGTTGAACAATTGCCTGGCACGCCAGGACTTTCTGGAGGGCACACTGACCCTCCACCAGGTCAGAGTTTAACCTCTGAACTGGGCCATTCAACTCAGAGTTACCACCCTGAAGTAGAACAATCGCCTGGCACGCCAGGACTTCCTGGAGGGCACACTGACCCTCCACCAGGTCAGAGTTTAACCTCTGAACCTGGTTCTCCAACCTAGGGTCACCATCCTGAGGTTGGACAACTGCCTGGTACACCAGGGCTTTCTGGGGGGCACACCTACCCCCCACCAGGTCAGAGGTTAACCTCTGAACCTGGATATCCAACCCAGAGTCACCACCCTGAGGTTGAACCATTGCCTGGCAGGCCAGGACTTTCAGGGAGGCACACCTACCTCCCACCAGGTCAGAGTTTAACCTCTGAGCCTGGTTCTCCAACCCAGGGTCACCACCCTGAGGTTGAACCATTGCCTGGTATACCAGGACTTTCTGGGGGGCACACCTACCCCCCACCAGGTCAGAGTTTGACCTCTGAACCGGGTTAGCCAACCCAGAGTCACCACCCTGAGGTTGAGCCATTGCCTGGCATTCCAGGACTTTCTGGGGGGCACATCTACCCCCCACCAGGTCAAAGTTTAACCTCTGAACCCGGTTATCCAACCCAGAGTCACCACCCTGAGGTTGAATCTTTGCCTGGCATGCCAGGACTTCCTGGGGGGCACTCTCACCCCCCACAAGGGACACGCCGTCCCCAAGGGCCACACAAGAGTCTGGTTGGCGCAGGTCTCCCGACCTCTGCCCATCCGGCAGAGTCTGGGTTTCCCCCAAACCAGAAACGGTCTCACCTGGGTCATTCCTGGGGGGCTCTGCTCTCAGAGCTGACCCCTGACTTTCAAGATCCTCCACTGGGGTCTGCCACCCCCTCTCAACCCTATGTCTGGACTTCTGCACCCCCCCACTAGGAGTGGTACTGCCAGACACCAGAACTGTTGGGATGCTGTCTACAGTCATCCCCCCAAGTTCTTCTGACACTGCGGGGCTTCCCTCAAAAGGTGGCCCTACGGTACAGGTTAGGCTCTGAGACCTACCTGGTACACTACAATCCTCTCCCACCTCACTTGGTCGGGAATCACCTAGACCACTCCCTTCAGGAGCACCCCCAAATGCCTCTTCAGACTCTCTGGTACTCACCCAAAAGTCTGCCTCCACTGTAAGTTCCCTGGGGTCAGAGAACTCACACTCCACCTGGTGTTGGCGTAGCTCTGGAAAATAAGGACCAGACATATGCTCTCCAGCAATTACATCACTCTGCCCTTCACATGTATTAACCACAGTACCCTTCACCCAACCACCTAGTAACTCAGCCTTGGAAAAGCACTCTATATCACCCTCTTGAGACTGGTGAGACAGTTTCTGTCTGTCCCTGACACTCAACCCAAACTCTTCTGGGATGTCTCTACACTCTATATCCAGGACGTCCACCAGGGGGGAACCCTTTTCTCTGTCACTCTCTGCTAGAGTCAGTAAAGTGTCCCTCCCCCCAGTAGGAATATGACTCCCTGTGCCAGTTCCCCAATTCTTCTCAGGGACCCTGTGCATAACGGGAACTACCTCATACCCTTGAACTGCCTGGGGTGTGTCAACTCCCTTCTTCAAGTTGGGCACCACATCTCTGGGCTTGTGCCCTTCTTCAGCAGTACTAGATGCAAGATTTTTGCTGCCACCATCTGAACTGGACTCAGCCCTTCCGGCCTCCAGTTTCAGCTCTTTACAGCTCAGCTCTTGAGCTGCAATCTTTTCTTCTTCCAGGGCTAAGAGACTTGCTGCCTCAGCCCTTTCAATAAACTCATCTAGCTCTTCCATCCACCGTGCTTGAGCCATGAGCCATTCTTTTTTCACTGGGTCTCTTTCCTCATCTGAGTCGTCCTCCTCCTCCTCTGAGGGGTACTTAGTCATTTGGTTTCTTGCTGCCTCTCTCTCTGCCCATCTGTCTTCCTCCCAGACTATGTAGGCATGTAGCATCTCTGCTTTAGTAGATCTCTTTGCTACAGGAAGGCCACATTCTCTGCAAAGCTTCCTTAGGTCAGCCTTAGTGAGGTGGTCAGTAGGCAAAAAGAATAAGTAGGTAAGCGATCCCATTCTGATAGGATCTTACCAGCAAAAACCAAAATCCAAAGTCCAAAATATCAATAGTATATCCAGGAGGACATCAGAGACCAAAAGTCAAAAAAGAGATAAAAAATCAAGTTGACCTTCAACTGTGGGTAGGTAGTGAAATACTTAGCTACTGTATGTCACTGCACAAACACAAGTCCTATCCTCACCGCTGATCACCAATGTTAGAAATGGGGTTTTTGGTTGGCAGTCAGGTTGCCCTCTGTCCAAGCAAGAACCCTCACTCTAGTCAGGGTAAGTCACATACAATCCAAAATCAGCCTGTGCTCACCCTCTGGTAGCTTGGCACGAGCAGTCAGGCTTAACTTAGAAGGCAATGTGTAAAGCATTTGTGCAATAAATCATACAACACCATAGCATAACACCACAAAAATACACCACACAGTGTTTAGAAAAATATAGAATATTTATCTGGGTACTTGTAGGTCAAAACGATCAAAGTTGCAATACGAATTTGTAAAGATATCACTGAAAAGTGATATTAAGAGTCTTTAAGTCTTTAAAAAGCAATAAAGTGTCTTTCAAGCACAGAGTACCTGGTTTCTGGTGGGAAATCTCCTCAGAGGGCCACAGGAGAAGAGATGCGTGGAAAAAGGGGTGTGTGCGTCGATTTCCTCTCAGCACACACAGACTTGCGTCGTTCTTTTCCACGCGGGGAAGTCGGGCGTCGTTTTCCGGCGCGCAGACAGTCTCTTTTTGTGGATCGCGGGGATTACCAGATGTCCCGGGTCTGTGCGTGGATTCTCCTGCTTATTTTCCGGCTGCGCGTCGTTCTGCGGGGCTGCGCGTCGAAGTTTCGATCTCACGGTAGGCGTCGCGTCGATTTCTCCTTGGAAGTCGGGCGGCGTTGTCCTTGCGAGGCCGTGCGTTGAAATTTTGGTCTCACGGCAGGCGTCGCGTCGATTTCTCCTTGGAAGTCGGGCGGCGTTGTCCTTGCGAGGCCGTGCGTCAAAGTTTCGCACTCACGGTAGGCGTCGCGTCGATTTCTCCTTGGAAGTCGGGCGGCTTTGTCCTTGCGAGGTTGTGCGTCGAAGTCTCGATCGTCCCGAGGGCGTCGCGTTGATCAGCGTCGGTGTGCGGCGTTTTTCTCGCCGCGAAACAAGCTGTGCGTCGAAATTTTCGGCGCACGGAGCGTCCACGTGAAAGGAAGAAGTCTTTTTGGTCCTGAGACTTCAAGGAACAGGAGGCAAGCTCTATCCAAGCCCTTGGAGAGCACTTTCACAGCCAGACAAGAGTTCAGCAAGGCAGCAGGGCAACAGCAAGACAGCAGTCCTTTGGAGAAAGCAGACAGGTGAGTCCTTTGAGCAGCCAGGCAGTTCTTCTTGGCAGGATGTAGTTTCTGGTTCAGGTTTCTTCTCCAGCAAGTGTCTGATGAGGTAGGGCAGAGGCCCTGTTTTATACTAAGTTGTGCCTTTGAAGTGGGGGTGATTTCAAAGAGTCTCTAAGAAATGCACCAAGTTCCCTTTCAGCTCAATCCTGTCTGCCAGAGTCCCAGTAGGGGGTGTGGCAGTCCTTTGTGTGAGGGCAGGCCCTCCACCCTCCCAGCCCAGGAAGACCCATTCAAAATGCAGATGTATGCAAGTGAGGCTGAGTACCCTGTGTTTGGGGTGTGTCTGAGTGAATGCACAAGGAGCTGTCAACTAAACCTAGCCAGACGTGGATTGAAGGGCACAACAAGTTTTTAGTGCAAAGAAATGCTCACTTTCTAAAAGTGGCATTTCTAGAATAGTAATATTAAATCCGACTTCACCAGTCAGCAGGATTTTAGATTACCATTCTGGCCATACTAAATATGACCTTCCTGCTCCTTTCAGATCAGCAGCTGCCACTTCAACAGTGTATGAGGGCAGCCCCAATGTTAGCCTATGAAGGGAGCAGGCCTCACAGTAGTGTAAAAACGAATTTAGGAGTTTTACACTACCAGGACATATAACTACACAGGTACATGTCCTGCCTTTTACCTACACAGCACCCTGCTCTAGGGGTTACCTAGGGCACACATTAGGGATGACTTATATGTAGAAAAAGGGGAGTTCTAGGCTTGGCAAGTACTTTTAAAGGCCAAGTCGAAGTGGCAGTGAAACTGCACACACAGGCCTTGCAATGGCAGGCCTGAGACAAGGTTAAGGGGCTACTGAGGTGGGTGGCACAACCAGTGCTGCAGGCCCACTAGTAGCATTTAATCTACATGCCCTAGGCACATGTAGTGCACTCTAATAGGGACTTACAGGTAAATTAAATAGTCAATCATGGATAAACCAATCAATAGTACAATTTACACAGAGAGCATATGCACTTTAGCACTGGTTAGCAGTGGTAAAGTGCTCAGAGGTCAAAAGCCAACAACAACAGGTCAGAAAAAATAGGAGGAAGGAGGCAAAAAGTTTGGGGATGTCCCTGTCAAAAAGCCAGGTCCAACACCTGGGTACCTAGGTACCATATACTAGGGAATTATAAGGGTGTTCCAGTGTGCCAATCAGAATTGGTAAAATTAATCACTAGCCTGCAGTGACACTTTTAAAAGCAGAAAGAGCATAAACACTGAGGTACTGGTTAGCAGAGCCTCAGTGATATAGTTAGGCACCACACAGGGAACACATACAGGGCATACTTTATGAGCATTGGGGTGCTGGCTAGCAGGATCCCAGTGACACATAGGCAAAAACAAACATACATACAGTACAAATGGGGGTAACATGCCAGGCAAGATGGTACTTTCCTACACAACCCTTCCCCAAAGAAGGGACAATAAGGCTATCATTGTCTAAGTGGAAATATCTGGAGAGTCCATCTGCATTGGAGTGGGTACTCTCCGGTCTTTGTTCCGCTGTATAGTCCATTCCCTGTAGGGATATGGACCACCTCAACAATTTAGGGTTTTCACCTTTCATTTATTTTAGCCAAAGTAGAGGTTTGTGATCTGTCTGAACAATAAAGGGAGTACCAACCAGGTATGGTCTCAACTTTTTCAGTGCCCAGACCACAGCAAAGGCCTCCCTCTCTATGGCAGACCAACACTTTTCTCTAGGGGTCAACCTCCTGCTGATAAAAGCAACAGTTTGATCCTGGCCCTCAGTATTAAGCTGTGATAGCACTGCCCCAACCCCCAATTCAGAAGCATCAGTCTGGACTATGAACATTTTGGAGTAGCAAGGGCTTTTTAGGACAGGTGCAGAGCACAAGGCCTATTTTAGTTCATCAAAAGCTTTTTGACAGCTAGCTGTCCACAATACCTTTTTAGGCATCTTTTTACTAGTGAGGTCATTAAGAGGAGCTGCAATGGTGCCATAATTCTTAATACACCCCCTATAGTACCCTGTGAGGCCTAAAATGCTCTCACCTGGGTTTGAGTTCTAGGGGTAGCCCATTCCACAATGGTCTGGATCTTCCCCTGCAGTGGTGCAATCTGTTCCCCACCTACCACGTGGCCCAGATAAACCACTTTCCCCTGCCCTATCTGGCACTTTGAGGCCTTGATAGTGAGGCCTGCCTTTTCCAGGGCCTCTAAAACTTTCCACAGGTGGACCAGGTGATCATCCCAGGTGGAGCTAAAGACAGCTATATCATCCAGGTATGCTGCACTAAAAACTTCCAACCCTTGCAGGACCGTGTTCACCAACCTTTGAAAAGTGGCAGGTGCATTTTTCAAACCAAAGGGCAGCACAGTGAACTGATAGTGCTCTCCAGTGGTTGAGAATGCAGTTTTAGGTTTTGCATCTTCTGATAACTTAATCTGCCAATGCCCTGCAGTTAAGTCAAAAGTGCTCAGGTACTTGGCAGAAGCCAGTGTATCAATCAGTTCTTCTGCCCTGGGTATAAGGTGATTATCTGTCTTGGTTACTTGGTTGAGCCCTGTAAAGTCCCTCTCTTACCATCCTTACTGTGAGGTTTAGGGACAAACACCACTGGGCTAGCCCATGGGCTTTCTGAAGGTTCAATCACTCCTAAGTCTAACATTTTCTGAACCTCTTGTTTAATGCGGTCCCGACATGGTCAGGGTCCCTATAAATCTTACTCTTGACAGGTAAACCGTCTCCAGTGTCGATTGTATGCTCACACCAAGTAGTGGTACCTGGTATCGGTGAGAAGAGTTCAGAGAACTGACTTAGAAGATTTACACAGTTATCTTTCTGCTCAGCAGTAAGACAATTTGCCAGTACTACTCCGTCCACTAAGCCATCAGCTTCAGTGGTGGAGACGAGATCAGGGAGAGGGTCGCTCTCTTCTTCCTGTCCCTCATCAGTTGCCATGAGCAGGGTGAGATCAGCCCTGTCACAGTAGGGTTTTAGGCGGTTGACATGGAGCACCCTAAGGGGACTCCTGGCAGTGCCAAGGCCTACCAAGTAGGTAACCTCTCCCTTTTTTTCAACAATGAGATGGAGTCCACTCCATTGGTCCTGGAGTGCAAATGGGGCCACAGGCTCTGATACCCACACCTTCTGTCCTGGGTGGTACTGGGTCAGGACAGCCTTCTGGTCATGCCATTGCTTTTGCAGCTCCTAGCTGGCCTGAAGTTGTTTACTGGCCTTTTTCATGTAGTCAGCCATTCTTGATCTTAGGGCAAGTACATAATCCACAATGTCCTGTTTAGGAGCTTTTAAAGGTTGTTCCCAACCCTCCTTCACAAGAGCAAGGGGACCTCTCACAGGGTGCCCAAAGAGGAGCTCAAAGAGGCTAAAGCCCACTCCTTTTTCAGGTACCTCCCTGTAAGCAAAAAGGAGGCAAGGTAACAGGACATCCCATCTCCTTCTGAGTTTTTCAGGGAGTCCCATTATCATACCTTTGAGAGTTTTATTAAACCTCTCAACCAGACCATTTGTTTGTGGATGATAAGGAGTAGTAAACTTGTAAATTACACCACACTCCTTCCACATTGCCTTGATGTATGCAGACATGAAGTTACTACCTCTGTCTGACACCACTTCCTTAGGGAAGCCCACTCTGGAAAAGATCCACAGGAGGACCTTTGCTACTGCAGGAGCTGTAGTGGTCCTTAAGGGGATGGCTTCAGGGTACCTAGTGGCATGGTCCACTACCACCAGGATAAACCTATTGCCTGAAGCTGTTGGAGGGTCAAGGGGACCAACTATGTCAACCCCTACCCTTTCAAAGGGCACCCCAACCACAGGAAGTGGAATTAAGGGGGGCTTTGGAGTGCCACCAGTCTTGCCACTGGCTTGGCAGGTCACACAAGAGCGACAAAACTCTTTAGTGTCCTCTGATATATGAGGCCAGTGAAACAGGGGAATAAGCCTGTCCCAAGTTTTAGTTTGGCTCAAATGCCCAGCCAAAGGAATTTCATGTGCTAAGGTAATAAGAAACTCTCTGTATTGCAAAGGGATGACCAATCTTGTGGCAGCTCCAGGTTTAGGGTCCCTTGATTCAGTATACAGGAGGTTGTCTTCCCAATACACCTTAAGGCTATCACTTATATCCCCATTCTGCTGTTTGACAGCTTGCTGTCTCAAACACTCTAGTGTGGGACAGGTTTGCTGTGCCACACTCAGCTCCTCCCTAGCAGGCCCCCCTGCACCCAAAAGCTCAGCAGTGTCTGCTGCCATCTCATCTGGTGTAGGTTCTGCAAAGGGAGAGGATTCCTCTTCCTCAAAAGGGGAATCTTCTGGAGAGGGAGGGATAGAGCGCAGTGATTTACCCTTTCTACCCCTAGCTTTTGGGAGCACTTAGTCCATTGTTCCAGGATCCAAGTTTCCCTGTCCTTTTTGCTTTTTCGCCTGATCCCTGGTTAAAGCAAAATTATGCCCAGGAATGCCCAGCATTACTGCATGAGCCTCCAACTCCACTTCAGCCCAAGCTGATTCCTCCAAATCATTGCCTAGTAAGCAATCTACAGGTAATGCAGTGGCTACCACAGCTTTTTTTGGACTAGTAAGCCCCCCCCCCAGGTTGAGATTCAAAACAGCCATGGGGTGGCTAAGTGTGTTATTGTGAGCATCAGTCACTTGGTACTGCTGACCAAGTAGGTGTTGATCAGGGTGAACCAGTTTCTCTATGACCATAGTTACACTGGCTCCTGTGTCCCTGTAGGCCTCAACCTCAACACCGTTGATTATGGGTAGTTGCTTTTACTTACCCATATTAAGGGGACAAGCAACCAAGGTGGCAAAGTCAATGCCACCATCAGAGACTAAAACAGCCTCTGTGGTCTCCCTAACAAGACCAACCCCAACTACACTGCCAATAGTGAGTCCAGCTACACCCTTGAATTGGCTATTTGTAGTAGACTTTCCACCACCACTGCTATTACTAGGGGCACCAGAGGTTGCAGTTGGGGTTCTGGTGGTGGGAGGTTTGGTGTTGTTCTTTGGACAAGTGGAATCACTTGCCCAATGGCTTTTACTTTCCACAAATAACACCAAGGCTTTTTCTGATTGTGAGAAGAGGATTTGGACCCACCACCCCCAGAGGAGCTTAGTGGGCCTGATGAAGACTCAGAATGTTTTTTTAACTTTGTCCCCACCCTTGTCAGAAGACTTACCATTCTTCTTCTTTCCATCCTTGTCTTCCCCTGTATGAACTTTTCTGTTCACTCTTGTTCTGACCCATTTGTCTGCCTTCCTTCCCAATTCTTTGGGAGAGGTCAGATCTGAGTCTACCAAGTACTGGTGCAACAAATCAGACACACAATTGTTCAAAATATGTTCTCTCAGGATTAGATTATAAGGCTTTCATAGTCAGTCACCTTACTGCCATGTAACCAACCCTCCAAGGCCTTCACTAAACAGTCTACAAAGTCTGTCTAGTCTTGAGAGGATTCTTTTCTGGTGTCTCTGAACTTAATCCTGTATTGTTCAGTGGTTAAGCCAAATCCATCCAAGAGTGCATCCTTCAAAACTTTGTAGTTGTTAGCATCACTTTCTCTGACAGTAAGGAGCCTATCCCTACCCCTACCAGTAAAAGATAGCCACAAGATAGCAGCTCACTGCCTTTGAGGGACCAACGTACCATACAGGCCTTGTCAAGTGTAGCAAACCACTTGTTAATGTCATCCCCTTCCTTGTAAGGGGGGACTATCTTATGCAGGTTTCTGGAATCTTGCTCTCTAACAGGATTATTATCAAAAACACTGCTGCTGCCACCATAGGGAACTAACCCTAACCTCTGCCTTTCCCTTTCCACATCCAGAGATTCCCTGTCAAAGGCCAGCTGCTGCTGTTTATGATTCAGCCTGGCTTCTTCCAACCTCAGCTTTCTGAGTTCCCTTTCCATTAAGTTATCCTCAGGGTGGGAGTCTTGTGAATTGTAAGACACAGAGGAAATATGGGAATTGGCAGAGAGAGACCTGTCCCTAACTGGCTGGACCATAGTAACCTGGCCTTTAGGAGTGAAAGGTGCACTACTAGTAAGTGACCCCCTCCCACTACCAGTGTCACTAGGTGGCCTGTTAGCTGGCAGGTCCTTGGAAGGAACCTCCCCAGCAACCTTAGGGGACTCCTCTGAGTCTGACTGGGTACCCCCTCCTCTACCCCCTGATCCTGTGATGGGCCAGCCTGGTTCTGGTCACTTTCTAGGAGAAGACAAAAGAGAAAGTCTTTGGTAGGATTCTTGACAATGCTTAAATCTCTTTCTATGCAGAGACACTTCAAACCTTTAAGGTTTAAACTCTCATATGTTGCCTTAACAACTGTGGGAGTAAGTCCTACTGCAGACATGATAGAAAAGGTTTAGGACAGAGACAGAACAAGTTATGGACTTTTGAAAGCACAGAGAAAAAATATTTTTCAAACTTGTTTGAAAACTTTAGAAAGTTTTCAGAAACTTTTTAGAAACTTTTAAGAAAGTTTTAGAAAAGGAAAGTTAAACTGTTTAGTTCAATGTGTATATCTTGAAGTATTTGGTATATGTTTTTCTCATGAAAAGCACCAATGACAAAATGGTAAAGCAGTTACAAGTACTTATCCCACCGCCGCCACCAATGTAGGAGGCTGGCCTGTCTTAGAGTTGGTACCTTGTGGTAGTTACACCTTGTGCCAGGTCCAATTATCCCTTATTAGTAGAATAGAGGTGTTCTAGCAGCTTAGGCTGATAGAGATAGCTATAGCAGAGCAGCTTAGGCTGAACTAGGAGACATGCAAAGCTCCTACTATACCACTTATATCACTTAGCATTATATCATAAGAAAACACAATAATCAGAGTTACTAAAAATAAAGGTACTTTATTTTAGTGAAAATATGCCACAAGTATCTCAGAGGATATACTCCCTTAGGAGGTAAGTAATATACTCAAAATATACACACACAAACCAAAATCAGGGACATAACAGTTAGAAAAGTAGTGGAAACACTGTAGGACACAATAGAATGCAATAGGAAAAAATAGGCCTATGGGCAACACAAACCATATACTCCAAAAGTGGAATGCGACCCACAAACGGACCCCAGGCCTAGTGTAGTGTGTAGAGGGTTGCTGGGAGTGTAAGAAAACACTAAGGGCGTCCAAGAGACCCCACCCCAAGCCCCTGAAAAGTAGGAGTAAAGTTACTCCACTACCCCAGAAAGACAGTAAAGTTGAGATAGGGGATTCTGCAAGGACAACACCTGACTGCAAAACACTGAAGACGGATTCCTGGACCTGAGGACCTGATGTCCTGTTGTCCTCATCCTCATACTCTGCCTCCTCATCCTCACTGTCCACAGGGTCTACTGCTGACACACGGGCATTTCCAGCCTCCTCCTCCTGCAGGAATGGATCATGGCATCTGAGGGCCAGGTTAAGCAACATGCAGCATGCCAACACTGTCTGGCAGTCCTTCTTTGGTGAGTAGATGGAGGCACCGGAACCTGGCCTTCAGGAGGCCAAAGGTCCTTTCAATGATCCTTCTGGTTTTCCCATAAGCCTCATTATAACATTCCTCTTCCCTTGTACTGGCATTCCTCACAGGGGCCAGCAGCCATGATAGGTTTGGGTAACCTGAGTCACCTGCAAATATTGAGGGACAATATTTAGCCACACCATACCCAACATATACAGGGTGGGAACCAGGGCTCACCTCTTAGCCACACCCTGTGCCTCTGTAGTTGGGCCACCACATTTGGGATGCTGCTATTCCTCAGGACAAAGGCAACATGCACCGACCCAGGATACTTAGCATTGACATGGGAGATGTACTGGTCCGCCAAGCACACCATCTGAACATTCATAGAGTAGAAGCGGGGGGGGCAAATGCAATATGTCTTCCACCAATCACCCCAATTATGTTGGGGATATGTCCCATTGCATAAAACTCGGCCTTCACTGTGGCCAACTCCTCAACCTCGGGGAAAACAATGTAGCTGCACATGTGTTTTATCAGGGCCAGAACATTGGCTGTGACATTCCTGCTGCCAAGCCCACTTTCACTTGGAAAGAACTAGTTGCCAGGAAATGGAGTACAGATAGAACTTGCAAAAGAGGGGGGATCCTGGTGGGGTGATGGACAGCATATATCAGGTCATGCTCCAATTGGGCACACAGCTCTGTAATTGTGGCCCTTTCAAGTCTATAGGTATGTATAATGTGCCTGTTCTCCAGTGTTGCCAAGTCCACCAGGGATCTGTACACGGAGGTATGTCTTCATCTTCTATTCATCCGCAGCGGTAGGAATCTAAGGGACAAATGAGTGAGAAGCCGGTCACAAACTGAACTATGGAACTAGAACAGAACTTTGCATCCTGTAAACTTTAAATGGGTCATAGTGATTTGTCCAGTATGTGCTAATATCTCCTGTGACAAAGCATTATTCCAGGGCCTGCCCCCCCCCCCTCCAAAATGGTGTCCACCTGTCCTGTGTGGAGGGATAGGTGGAAGTGATGTAATTCCACTGATGTTGTGCACCATTGCAGGAGGCGGTCTGGAACCACCGTGCAACTCCTTATTGGCTAACTGTAGGAGGCTGGCCTGGCTTATAGTGGGTACCTAATGGTACTTACACCTTGTGCCAGGTCCAGTTATCCCTTATTAGTAGATTAGTAGTGTTCCAGCAGCTTAGGCAGATAGAGGTAGCTATAGGAGAGCAGCTTAGGCTGAACTAGGAGACAAGCAAAGCTACTACTATACCACGTATATCATATAGCACTATCCATTAAGAAACACAATACTCAGAGTTAGTAAGAATAAAGATACTTTATTTTAGTGACAATATGCCAAAAGTATCTCAGAGGATATACTCCCTTAGGAGGTAAGTAAAATAAATAAAATATACACACAATCCAAAATCAGGTAAGTAAAACACTTAGAAAAGTAATGCAAACACTGTAGAACACAATAGAATGCAATAGAAGACAATAGGCCTAGGGGCAACACAAACCAGATACTAAGAAAGTGGAATGAGAACCACTTAGGGACCACTGGCCTAGTGTAGTGTGTAGAGGGTCACTGGGAGTGTAGGAAAACACTAAGGGTGTCCAAGAAACCCCACCCCAAGACCATGAAAAGTAGGAGTAAAGTGACCCTACTTCCCCAGAAACACAATAAAGTCGTGATAGGAGATTCTGCAAAGACCACAATAGAATGCAAAGCACTGAAGACGGGTTCCTGGACCTGAAGACCTGTAAAGGAAGGAGACCAAGGGGGTCATTCTGACCCCGGCGCCAGGGTCGGCAGGAGCACCGCCGACAGGCCGGCGGTGCCCCGCAGGGCATTCTGACCGCGGCGGTTCAGCCGCGGTCAGATGCGGAAAACCGGCGGCCTCCCGCCGGTTTTCCGCTGCCCTTGTGAACCCCCCATGGCGGCGGAGCGCACTCCGCCGCCATGGGGATTCTGACACCCCCTACCGCCATCCTGTTCCTGGCGGGTCTCCCGCCAGGAGCAGGATGGCGGTAGGGGGTGCCCCGGGGCCCCCGTAAGAGGGCCCCACTTTGTATTTCAGTGTCTGCTTTGCAGACACTGAAATACGCGACGGGTGCCACTGCACCCGTCGCACCTTCCCACTCCGCCGGCTCAATTCTGAGCCTGCGTCGTCGTGGGAAGGTTGATTTGCCCTGGGCTGGCGGGCGGCCTTTTGGCGGTCGCCCGCCAGCCCAGGGCAAATCCCAAAATACCCTCAGCGGTCTTTCGACCGCGGAGCGGTATTTTGGTGGGGGAAGTCTGGCGGGCGGCCTCCGCCGCCCGCCAGACTCAGAATCACCCCCCAAGTCCAAGAGTCGTGAAAGTGTCTAGGGGGAGCAGGCGCACACTAAACCCCAGATGAAGGTGCAAAATGGCTGCCTCTGGGTGGAAGAAGCTGAAGATTCTGCAACAACGGAAGGTGCCAGGAACTTCTCCTTTTGTCAGTGGATGTCCCACAGTGTGCTGGAGGATGCAGAGTTCTTTTCACGCAGAAAGACCGCAAAGAAGCCTTGCTAGCTGCAAGAGTCACGGTTGAAGGTTTTGGGTGCTGCTAGGGCCCAGGAAGGACCAGGAAGTCGCCCCTTGGAGGAGGAGACAGAGGGGGCGCTCAGCAACAAAGGAGAGCCCACGCAGAAGCAGGCAGCACCAGCAGAAGCACCTGAACAGGCGCTCAGAAGATCTGAGGATGGCGGTCAACTCAGCACAACAAAAGAGAGTCCCACGAAGTCGGAGTCCAACTCAGCGAGTTTGGCAATGCTGGGAAGCTGGGCTAGGCTGTGCATGAAAGATTACTTGCAAAACTGCACAGAAGCCCTAGCAGCTGCAGTTTACGCGGTACAGAGGATTACTGTCTGGCGAGGGGAGGCAGTTGGACCACTGGACAGTCTGAGTCACTTGGGTCCATCACCTGTGTTCCAGGGGCCACGCTCAGCAGGATAAGAGGGGTCCCAGTGTACCGGTGATGCTGAAGTTTGGTGACTGCTGGAGCAGGGGGATGATTTAGATGGTCCACAGGAGATTTCTTTTTGGCTTTCAGTGCAGGATGAAGGTAGACAGCCCCCAAAGCATGCACCACCAGGAAACCGTTGAGAAAGCCGCCAGGATTAGGTGCTACAATGTCGCTGGTAGTCTTCTTGCTGCTTTGTTGCAGTTTTGCAGGCGTCCTGGAGCAGTCAGTGGTCGATGCTTGGCAGAAGTCGAAGAGGAAGATGCAGAGGAACTCTGATGAATTCTTGCACATTGATATCTGAGGAAAACCCCACAGGAGAGACCCTACATAGCCCTCAAAGGAGGATTGGCCATCTAGTCAGGTAAGCACCTATCAGGGGGGGTCTCTGATGTCACCTGCTGGCACTGACCACTCAGAGTCCTCCATTGTGCCCCCACACCTCTGGATTCAAGATGGCAGACGTCTGGGACACACTGGAGGAGCTCTGGGCACCACCCCTTGGGTGGTGATGGACAGGGGAGTGGTCACACCGGAGCAGGGTCTGGGGGTTCCCTGAACCGGTGTAGACTGGATAATGCAAGGAGGGAACCATCTGTGCCCTTCAAAGCATTTCCAGAGGCTAGGGGAGGCTACTCCTCCCCAGCCCTTAACACCTATTTCGAAAAGGAGAGGGTGTAACACCCTCTCTCAGAGAAAATTCTCTGTTCTGCCTTCCTGGGACTGGGCTGCCCAGACCCAGGGAGGCAGAACCCTGTCTATGGTTTGGCGGTAGCTGAAGAGAAAACCCCAGAGAGCTGGTTTGGCAGTACCGGGGGTCCATGGTAGAGCCCCGGGGATGCATGAGATTGGCACCCCAATACCAGATTTGGCATGGGGGGACAATTCCATGATTTTAGACATGCTACATGGCCATATTCAGAGTTACCATTGTGAAGCTACATTTAGGTATTGCTCTTTATGTAGTGCACGCGTTTAATGGTGTTCCCGCACTCACAAAGTCCGGGGAAATTGCCATCAACTATGTGGGGGCACCTTGGCTATTGCCAGGGTGCCCTCACACTTAGTAATTTTGCACCTAACCTTCACTAAGTGAAGGCTAGACATATAGGTGACTTATAAGTTACTTAAGTGCAGTGAAAAATGGCTGTGAAATAATGTGTGCATTTGTTCACTCAGGCTGTAGTGGTAGTCCTGTGTAAGATTTGTCTGAGCTCCCTATGGGTGGGAAAAGAAATACTGTAGCCCATAGGGATCTCCTGGAACCCCAATACACTTGGTACCTAGGTACCAAATTCTAGGGGATTATATGGGTGTTCCAGTGTACCAATTAGAATTGGCGAAAATGGTTACTAGCTTATAGTGACAATTTTAAAGGCAGGGAGAGCATAAGCAATGAAGTTCTGGTTAGCAGAGCCTTAGTGACACAGTTAGTCACTACACAGGGACACACATTCAGGCCACAACTATGAGCACTGGGGTCCTGGCTAGGAGGATCCCACTGAGACAGGCAAAAACAAACTGACATATATTTAAAAATTGGGGTAACATGCCAGGCAAGACAGTACTTTCCTACAGGGCATACGTGTGATTCCTCAATAATTTTTATTGGGTAGCCCCAGGGAGATGGAGCTGCACGGGTAGCTATGCATGGACCCCAAAAAGTGTTGCTGGTAGCCCTGAAGGCTGTGTGTGGCATGGGGTTGGGTGGTTTTCGGGGGTTACCTCATTGGCCGCAGTGCCTGGCCACTAGCAAGGCACCGTGGTCCAACCCTCACCCTGCTCAGCCAAAGGCAGGTGTGCAAGCTATTATTACCTTAAGGCACAAATTATAGTCACTTGAAATAGTTACTTGAAATAACTCTAACTATAACAGTTCAATTTCTATGGTTTTGTACATTTAAAATATGAACATTCCTAATTATACGTTTCTGTAATCTACGTTTTCTTAAGTGAATATATACATATTCCCGTGGGCTTTCATTATGTGTAACAAGGGGCCACCCAGCCCCCCGCAAACTGGGGACTGCCACCTCCCTGGAACTTTCAATAAATATGAAGCAGGGGGGTCACCCCCCTCCCCGGAGCTCCATAGACCTCCACCTCTCCGGGACTTTTAACTAACATGGTGCAGGAGCTGTGCACCCCCCACAGCCCCAGAGACAACAACCTCCCTGTGGCATTGCATACATTGGGTGCGGGTGCCATGCAGCTTCCCACATCCTCAGAGGCCACCACCTCCCCAGGGCAAACAGTAAAAAATATAAAGGGTGTCAGTTTCAGACCCCTGCAGCCCTCAGACTTCCACCTTCCTGGGGCTATTTCCACATTGAAGGGAGGCTGTGCGGCCCCCTAGAGGATCCAATGATGGTCCTGGGGCAGCCGTTCCATAGGGCCAGCTCCAGCTATGCCCCAGGGTGTCCACCCCTGGGACGTAGGGTATACTCACCCTATAGGACCCTATAGGGGAGATGGAGGGGTCCATGAGAAACCCCGCGTGGGCAGAAATTGCCCAAATATTTGTTTTTGGGCTGATCCAAGGATCTGTGGATCCCTTATGGTACTTAGTGCAGCACCTAGTATAAACTTGTGAGGGCTTTGCGGATCCCAAATAAAATAGAAAAAATAAACCCTCTAACACCAAAATCCACTGCCCACTGCTGAAGGCCATGTGCAGCGTGGGGACGGATGAATGCAGTCATCCACACTGCACACAGCCAAAGGCCATACGTGGCAGTGGGTGTGTTAACGTGTGATAATTAGATAGTACTTGACGTTTAAAAAACCCATACAAATTCACAGAAAAATCCAAAGGTTACAGGTTAATTATAGTTAGGTTGATTTTACACATACAAAACCATCGAATTCAGCAGTTATAGCTATCCTTATAGTTATACGTATCTGAAGAATCTTTAACTTGTGCTTTAAGTGACTTTGGACGATGAGTTATAGTTTCTCAACATAACTATAATTATAAATGCTGGATTTCCATGGTTTTGTAAGTGTAAAAGCAAACCCAACCCTATAAATAGTATTACAATTCTGGAATTCATTTTATTTACTAAGTCATGTATATATAATAAAAAGTCAATATTTTTTATGATTTTTGATAATGTTAGTGCTAATAATATTTTTTCTGATATTTTCATACTTAGCATTTTAAGTATGCAGTATAATATTGTTGTAAACAATGTTTTTGACACAATAGTTTATCAACAATATTTTTTACCATCATATATTGTGTCAGTGATACCGCAAATACACCACCATAATTCTCTCTCCCTCATAAGGGATTTTCAACATTTAGATATTAAGTTTGAGATTTAGTTTATTTTGTATTGGCGTATTCTTACCCTTCTATTCAATTGTGAGGAAGGTATTGTAATCAAAATATGTGGTGGTTGTAACATTAACCCCTTCGCTGCCAGGCCTTTTCCCCATCAGGTGCCAGGCCTTTTTTTGGCTATTTGGGGCAGTTCGCGCTTCAGCCCTCATACCTTTTTGTTCACATAAACTACCCACAACAAATTTGCGTCCTCTTTTTCTAACATCCTAGGGATTCTAGAGGTACCCAGAGTTTGTGGGTTCTCCTGAAGGAGACCAAGAAATTAGCCAAAATACAGCAAAAATTTCATTTTTTTGAAAAACAATGGGAAAAAAGGGCTGCAGAAGAACGCTTGTGATTTTTCCCTGAAAATGGCATCAACAAAGGGTTTGCAGTGCAGTGCGGTTTGCAGTCACTGTCTTCCCAGCTTTCAGGAACAGGCAGAATTGAATCAAAAAATCACATTTTTCAACACAATGTTGGCATTTTACTGGGATATACCCCATTTTTACTATTTTTTTCCTTGGTGCCTAGTGGATTTTGACCCTTTAGGGGCAGAATGGGGTAAAAAAATAGTCCATTCTGCCCTCAAGGGGGTAGAACTGCCCAACAGTGTTTTCCCCCTTTGGGGGGGCAACCCCCGTATACAAAAAAAAAGAAAAAACAACACAAATCCCTGACGTCACAGTGGATTCTACCCACCCTTGGGGCAGATTGGCTACAAAATTATGAGCCGAAATTATGTAAAACATTCTGCCCCCTTGGGGGAGCACCCCTTGCCCATGGGGCCGCCCCCACACAAAAAACACACACACACACACAAACAGAATCCTTGGTGTCCAGTGGATTCTGCTCCCTTTGGGGGCAGATGGGCCTAAAGAAAATTAGCCGATCTGCTCTCAAGGGGGAAGAACTGCCCAACAGAGTTTTTCCCCCTTTGGGGGGCGACCCTTGCCCAAGGTGCCACCCCCCACACAAAAACAAAAATGATACAAATCCCTGGCGTCACCTTGGCTTCTACCCCCCGGGGGCAGATTGGCTTAAAAATTATGAGCCGATCTACCCAAACATTATCCCCCCTTCGGGGAGTGGCCCTTGCTCAAGGGGCTGCCCCGACACAAAAAAAAACACACTCACCTGCACGAAATCACTGGTGCCTTGTGGCCATTCCTGATGCCCGATCGCATTAAAAAAAAAAGGCACAACATCCATGGCGTCTCTGTAGCTTCTATCCTCTTGGGTGCAGATAGCGATCGGGCAGCAGGAATGCTAAAAGAGGCATTGAGGGAAAGGAAAACCCTTTTGGTTCCCTCAATGCCTCTTTTGAAACAACCCCCCCCCCAGGCTGGAAGATAAATTCACCTCTTCCTTCTCAGCCACGCTGGAACTAAATGGCTTCCAGTGCATCTGGCACCCTCTGATGATGTCAGCACACAATCTCATTCTGATTTTATTAGATGGGGCGGGGGTGGGGGCAGAAGGGGAAGCAATTCCCCTTCCATCCCTGCCCATGGGAGGGGGAGGGAGTCCCTCGGGGGGAACTCTAACGCTTCCCCTGAGTGCCAGATTCAGGAAGTAACGGTTATGTCCTGGGCACCCGAGCGGTGCTGTCCAGGACTTAACCGTTACGTCCCAGACACCAAAGGGGTTAATAAATGAAGCCATCATGCAAACTAATATACACACTTATACTATTTGATTTTATCTTGATCAACAATTTATCTATTTTGGCGAGAATTCTGTTTTGCACAAGGTACTTTAATTTCTTTACTGTGGTTCTACTTGACTGTCAGAGCGAGAGGACGCCATTTTGGTAACTTAGCAGTCTAGTTGCTTGCTCACTAAGGATATTTAAAACACATGACAGCACAACCATGACAAATCCATTTCAGGTTGGTGGCAGTTGCTGTTGGGGGCACTTTTTGATTTGATTATAAGTTGCTCTACATTTTATCTATTTTGGAGAGAAATCAGTGTTGCACAAGGCACTTTACTTTCTTTAACATTGTTCTACTCACCTGTCGGTGCGAGAGACTGCCATTTTGGCGAGTTAGCAGTCTAGTCACTTGTTCAGTAAGACTATATAAGACACATAACAGCGCAACTAGGCCAAATCCAGTTGCTGCCGGGGCACTTTTTAATTTGATTTAGTCCGGCTCTACAATTTATCTATTTTGGAGAGTATTATGTTTTGCACAAGGAACTTGTTGGATAGTAATATTATACACAAGTACTGGATCCCTCTACTGTGCATCAAAAAAAGCAAACATGTTGGAAAGTGGATTATTGGTAAGGGCAGGTAAGTACTTACATTTGGCAATAGGCCATTAACCCCGACTAGGTTCACTTAGGTCATAATAAATCAACCCCACATCAATCCTTGGTAGCTTGGCAATGAGCAACAAGGCTTAATTTGGGAGACAAAGGTCCACATTATGACATTGGTGGTAAATCCCACTTACCGCCACACTGACGTCCGCCAACTTACCACTGTGGCGGCAGATATCCTTTCACCATACTATGACACACACCCACCAATCCAACAGAATTCAGCCACATACACAAATCTGACAGTCTGAAGGTCAGTGATACAGTAGCGGTATTAAAACCCACACCGTTACAGCAACAAAACAATGCCCACCACAGTATGACCCACGAATCACCACGGCGGACATTCAATGTCAGTAAACTATTGGTGGTACATACTACCACACTCACAATGGAAATCCACATAAAAAACACCACATTGGACAATTCAAACAACACACACCTGACACCCGTACACGACCACACCCACACACAAACACCACTATAAAACACACACCCACAGTACCCACAACCCTTTACGACTACAAACCATTGCCAACAGAGAAACACCAAGACCGCTGACACAACCAGAGCCACACACTACTCACACCTATACACCACTCACGCACTCCACATCACACCCCAACAGATTACCCAACACACACTCACCAACACATCTCACATAACACCCTGTTTCACAGAGGAGGAGCTAAGAGTAATGGTGGAGGAAATCGTCAGGGAGAGAAACAGCTATTTGGACCACAGGTGCACCAGATATCAATAGCCAGAAAGATGGTGCTATGGCAGAGAATCGTGGACAGGTTCTTCGCCATGGGACAGCACCCAAGAACTAGGGATGACATCAGGAAGAGGTGGAACGACCTTCGGGGGAAGGTACGTTCCATGGAAGCAAGACACCAGCTCGCTATCCAGAGGACTGGCGGTGGACCCCCCTCCTCCCCCACAACTCATAGCATAGAAGGAGCAAGTCTTGGCAATACTGCATCCTGAGGGCCTGGCCGGAGTCGGAGGAGGACTGGACTCTGGTAAGTCAACTCTCTACTACTATCTCCCCCCTACCTGCATGCCATCACATACCCTCACCCTCACCCGATCACTCCACTACATCCCACACACAACACCATCACATCTCACTCATCCCAATGTAAAGCCCTGAATGCTGTACCAATGCATGGACACCTCTCACAGCCCTGCATGGACACTCATCACTAAAACTTGCATAGCAGAGAGAACTAACAATCCCACCATACACTAACCTACACAAGTGAAAACTGCAGCTCAAATCCAACCATAGAGGAGAAGCTACAGTAGTACAGTATGTCAGACACATTAACCATAACACATCATTTACATTCACACAGGTAGCCCAGCCAATGTCAGTGGAGAAGACGTGCCAGCACTATCCAGTCCCCCAACTGAAGAGGCCCACAGTGATGACAGCAACTCTGGTCTTCAGGATGTAGATGACCTACCTGGCCCATCAGGGACCACTGGACAGGCGGTTACCCAGGCCCAGTCACACACCACCTCAGAGCCTTCCCCATTTGGAAACATCACCACACAGCACCCAGCCAGCGTACCCACACCACTGTGCCCAGAACATGTCAATCAGCTGTGTGTCCACCTCTACAGGGACCCCAGGCCACACCTCACATCCAAGACAATCAGGGACCTGGGGTCAGTGGCAGTGGGCACGCGGTTCAGAGAACAGAGGCACAGGCCAACAGAAAAACTGGGAGGACTGCTGTGCTCCAGGGGGAGGACAGGCCCAGAAAAGTATTGGGGTGACAAATCCATGATCCTAGACATGTTACATGGCCATGTTCGGAGTTACCATGGTGACGCTACATATAGGTATTGACCTATATGTTGTTCACGCGTGTAATGGTGTCCCCGCACTCACAAAGTGCAGGGAATTTGCCCTGAACAATGTGAGGGCACTTTGGATTGTGCCAGGGTGTTCTCACACTAAGTAACTTTGCACCTAACCTTCACTAGGTGGGAGTTAGACATATAGGTGACTTGTAAGTTACTTAAGTGCAGTGTAAAATGGCTGTGAAATAACGTGGGCGTTATTTCACTCAGGCTGCAGTGGCAGTCCTGTGTAAGAATTGTCTGAGCTCCCTATGGGTGGCAAAAGAAATGCTGCAGCCCATAGGGATCTCCTGGAACCCCAATACCCTGGGTACCTAGGTACCATATACTGGGGAATTATAAGGTGTTCCAGTGTGCCAATCAGAATTGGTAAAATGAGTCACTAGCCTGCAGTAACAATTTTAAAAGCAGAGAGAGCATAAACACTGAGGTTCAGGTTGTCAGAGCTTCAGTGATACAGTTAGGCACCACACAGGGAACACATGTGCCACAAACGTGTGAGCACTGGGGTCCTGGCTAGCAGGATCCCAGTGACACATATCAAACACACTGACAACATAGGGTTTCCACTATGAGCACTGGGGACCTGGCTAGTAGGATCCCAGTGAGACAGTAAGAACACCCTGACATATACTTACAAACAGGCCAAAAGTGGGGGTAACAAGGCTAGAAAGAGGCTACCTTCTTACAGTCACAAACTACATTTAAGCTACAACAGTAGTTTTCAATCTGTAAACTTGTAATGGTCAGCGTGATTTGTCCATTTTGTGCCTATTTCTCCTGTGATGTAGCATGAATCCATAGGTCTGTCCCCCCTGAAAGGGCACCCGCCTGTCCTGTATGGAGGAACAGGTGGAAGTGAGGTAATTCCACTGAAGTTGCGTGCCGTGGTGGGAGGTTGTCGGGAACCACCATGCAACTCCTCATTGGTTCATATTGGCCCCTATGGGGTACAGTGGCCAATGGTGATCTACGCCGGCGGTGACGGTCTGTACCACCATGGACATGACCGCCAAATTCTATCTGATTCCTCACTTGCTACCTGACCTTCCATAGGAGAGGACCTACACTGCATGTGCTGCTGTGACCTGAGCCTGCAACCTACAGTGGTCCATGTGACTGGAGAAAGAGCCCCAGGCTTCACTTCGGAGGAGTTGGAGAGACTGGTGAATGGGGTCCTACCCCAATATGGACTGCTGTGTGGGCCTCTAGACCAACAGGTGAGTACACTGTGGGCACGATGCATGTGGCATGAATGCATTGAGTGGTGTGTGTGAAGGCCTCATGTAAGGGGGGGTGGATGAATGTCCTCTTTGCGGCATGCAGCTTGTGTGCTGGGCTATGTGTGTGCCAATGGTGATGGGAACGGGTATGGTGGGCCATATGTGTAACAGGCTAGACTATTTGTCTAATGGTAGTTTCCTGTGTGTATTACCTCTGCAGGTCAGCGCCCATCAAAAGAACGGCATATGACATGCCACCACCAAGGAGGTGCGGACTCTGGGGATCTATGGCAGGTGGAGCACCCACTGTCGCAAACAGTGGGAGAACCTCAGATGCTGGGCACGGAAGATGGTGGAGGCCCAGCTGAGGATGGCCTTCCATCGAGGAAGGGGTGCCCATTGAACCCTGACCCCCCGGATGGTTCGCATACTGGCAGTGCCCTATCCAGAGCTGGATAAGCACTTGAGGGCATTACAGCAGCCACAAAGGGGTGAGTCCAGTGCTCATCATTACAACTTACGTCTGGTTGGGTGGTATCCAGGCGGAGGATGTGTGTCAGTGGGTGCCCCTAGGCCAGGCCTGACATAGCAGCGTAGGTCCTCTGATAACTAGGTTTCTGCAGGGATAATCCTACCTACCTAGCTTGGAAGCATCCACTACTGGCCAGGGCTGCCTGGGTTCCAGGTGTGCTGCAGTTGGCAGTGTGTGCCCCTCCTCATAAGTTTCTGGCTAGCAATATCAGTGGTGGTGCAATCCATAGTGCGTAGGCCTGTTCCCTGTGTGTGAGGGTGCTATGTACGCCAAAGTCTCTCCCCCCTTTTTTGTTTTGTCATCCTGCCCTTATGTGCATTAGCATCATCTGAAGCAGAGGCACTGGCGATGGAGGGAGCTGCATCCCACAGGACCAAGAGGGCAGAGTCCACTGACGCTGAGGGCACCAGTGGGACAGAGAGAGAGGGGAGCACACGGCGGAGACTGGAGGGGACACTTCAGACACAGATACCTCCTCGATGGAAGCTTCTGGTGGTGGCAGACACCTCTGTGACCATCCGAGCTACAGGTACAGCCACCACCCCATACCAGCACCAGCCTCCCAGCAGCCCCTCATTGAGTTGCCCGTTCCAGCTCACCCAGGAGGGTGGGCTTCTCCTTCACCCCAGGCACCTTAGGCCCTACCCCAGTGAGCCCTGCTGCCCTGAGACAGGAGGATATTGACGTCCTGAGATCCATCTCAGTAGGGCAGTCAACCATTGTGAATGCTCCAGGGGCTGGCAGCCCAGATGCAACAATCTAATGCATTCCTGGAGGGCATTCACACTGGATTGGCGGCCCAACAGAGATCGAATCAGGCACTGGCCTCCTCTCTGATGGCAGCCATTGTCCCTGTTTCTACCAACCCCCTCCAACTTCCACTTCCCAGTCCCATTCTCCTAAACCCCAACGCATCCCAGGCACACATACATATGAGCATGCACACAAGACAACACCCAAGAGTGTCACAGGCAAACACAGGCACCACATTTCATCCCTCAGGCACTCACACAAACACCATTCATTTGAAGACACTACAACATCCACTATTTCCACTGTCTCCCCCTCCTCCACTTCCACCACCTCGCTCTCAGCCACATCCTCACTTGCACCTGCATGCACTACATCGTCACCCACTTCCAGCATCATCACCACACCAAGCAGACTACACACCTCAGTGGCAGACACTTCCACAACAGCCATGCACACGTCCCCGTACGTATGAGACCCTAACGGATTATCTTCTCAGACTTATCATGGTCTAAGTGGGATCTCTGAAATATTACCAGAGTTTACTCCTCGACTTTTTGGAGTTGCCCACCACGAAACACTGTACATCCCTAATAATACTGCTCATCATGCCAGTAGACCGCTCTATGCTTACATACAAACAATTTGCATCCTAACTTCATATTCCATCCTTGCAAAAGTCGTTACTGACTAAACATGTGTCGGCTGTTGATGGTTTGATCCTACAAACTCTTTTGGTTTGGCTACACATTTATCGGCTACAAATTTACTGGCTTCACATCTACTCTGAACTATCTTTTGACTTATCATGGAAGAATAAAGGACACCAATATGGAAATCTGTCTAAAGTACACAAATGCAAGCACTCAGACACCCACAAACCATCCACCTCACAACAGCACACAACCCATTCACCTGCGCCCAAATTCAGCAAACACCTCCAACAACCCCTCCCTCATGTTCCACCCCCATTCCTTCACCCTCTTCTCACCCCAATGTCCCTAAGAAACGTTTCCTATCCACCATTGACCTCTTCCCTACCCCTTCCCCCCATCCTACACATATGGCCAGGGCATCACGAACCCAGCCACGCACCTCAGCCACAGAGGTCACGCGCCCAGTTCCATTCACACCTACCCGTGTTGGAAAGGAATCCAATCCACATTTAATGAAGGGGAAGGAGCCTGCACCTGCTAGCCTAAAGGGGAAGGAGTCTACACCGGCAGTCAAGATGGTCAAGGGCCCTGCACCTGCCTCCCGAAAGGGCAAGGAGCCTGCCCCAGCAGGCAAGAAGTGCCAGGAGCCTGCTGTCATGGAGCCCCCACCACCAACCATGGTTGAGCCCCCACCACCACCTGTGCCACCACTGTCGCGTAGGCTCTCATTATCCTAATGATATCCTGGATTTTGAGCAACAAGATGGTCCACAATGTGGGGGACTGCGTCTAACCCACGGTGAATGACATTTGTCTCTCTAAATCCGGGTTTTTCTCTGGCTAACTAGCAGTGCCTCATCTCTCCCAAATGGAAGAGAAAATTGGGCAGCCGAGTTCATGACATCTTAGTACTTGTCATGGAAGTAGTGGTCACTCAGGTCACAACCGGTTCTCTCATATACAGTACGGTCTCATATATCAATAACAAAGGCAGTTTAAGTTTTAAAGATTGGTTTAATAAAACGACTGCATTTTAGATAGCAAAGCGTGAGTTGCAATAACCAGAACTATACAACACAGTAAGATTAAAATAGTAACGATGAGAGTGAAGCACAAGAATAAGGCTATCATAGTGCAGCTAGATTATTTTCTCTCTAAGTTACATCTTGAGCACAGCATGTGAAGCTCTAAGCCTGCCTTTCAGGTTCCCCTGGGAGGACATCAACCCTCATACCTGAGCAAAGGCCTGTAATCTGCATCAGCATCTGCAACGGGGCATTCAGCATCTAGTTGTAGGTCCCTGGCTGGAATCTCCCTCTTGACGTGTACTAGGACTAGGAAGTGTTTTTATAACTAACACGCAGATGTTCTAAGAAAATGTCCCTACGTAAGGATGTGTATTTTCTACGTATACTGGAGACTAAACTTCTACCACGTTTACCAGCAATGTACCAGACTGTAGCCTTTACTGAAGGGCGATCAAGAATGCATTATTTGAGAACAAAGTGCTGAACTAAGCTAAACAGTGTGATAGAAGAAATTAAAACAAGACCGTAAAAAGTGGTTATTGTAATATAACAGTGCAAAGCTGAATAAAATATCTCTAGGGCAAAGTGCACAGCAGCCTAGTATGTTAAACTAACATGCATGAAGCTATATTAAAAATGGCTACACTACACAACAGTGCATCCATCTGAGGGTACAGGAGATGTGCAGGAGCCTCCCCCCACCACCAGCACCACCACAGTGCATCCATCTGAGGGTACAGGGGATGTGGAGGAGCCTCCCCCACCACCACCAGCACCACCACCACTACAGTGCATCCATCTGAGGGTGCAGGGGATGTGCAGGAGCCTCCCACCACCATCACCAGCACCACCACAGTGCAGCCGTCACTACCGGCGGACACAATGTAATCCTGCCTCCATGGGCTGCTGTGCAGCCTGTCCACTCCAGAACCAGTGGGGTATACACCCACTCAAGAGAATGTGGCCTGTCACTCCCCAGGACCAAGCACAGGGCATGTTGCTCCCTCCAGTACCAGTGGGTAAGTCACCCAGTATACAGACTGTGGCCTTGCAATCCCCAAGACAAGTACAGGGCATGTTGCCCCCTCCAGAACCAGTGGGCACGTCACCCACTCGAGAGTCTGTGGCCTTGCACTCCCTAGGACCAGGCACAGAGCATGTTGCCCCCTCCAGAACCACTTGTCTTGTTTGTGCTCCCAGCAGAGGTGAGTCCCCCTCACGCTGAAGTACCTGCCTACTGATGCCCCTGTAGTGTTCTCTCCGTGTTGGTGCAGGTGACAAGTGGGGTCTTCTAATTTGCCCCGTGGCCACGTGGCCCATGTAAACTGAGGACTGGGCAGTATCCCTTATTCTGTAAATTTGTAAATAACTGTTACATTGCCTAACTTTTTTTTTTTTTACAATGTTGATATTATTACTCTCACTTTGGTAAATAATTTTTGTCCTTGCATTATTCAGCCGATTTCAGGGGATTGACTTGCTTTAATGTGCATCTGGTTGTGTGTATGGGTAAGTGTATGGGGTGTGTGTTGTGCATGTGTGTGTCACTCTCTCCGCCCCTTGTGTGCTAGGTGTCTGTACTCACCATTGTTGTTTTCGCTGGCATTGGTGTTCGTGGTGGAGCAGAATGTAGAATATCATCGGAAATACATTCAGTTCGAGTTCCATGGCGGCGTGGTTCTTTCCTGTGTCTCCAATGGGGAGTCCTTTAACTTGTGAGCTTAGTTTCCGCCGGGCATTTGATATCATTAGTACCGCCCTGGAAAAAGTGGCAGATTGTGTTGTTGTAATATGGTGGGCAGAACATTGACTTCCGCCTGGCTGTAGGTGGCTACCACTGTGGTGGCTGTTTTTCCCGCCCTGGCGGTCGGTGTGGTACATTGGCTGTCTTTCGGAGATCTTTCTGCCATGGTCATAATTTGGCCGTAATTACCGCCGGATTGTTGGCGGTATTACTACCACTTTATCAACTACACCAGGGTCGTAATGAAGGCTATAGTGTGTAAAGCATTAAAATATCACAAAACATTAATAAAATAAAACACAGGAAACTGTTTAAAAATTCAAAACCAATTTTATAAGATTAGGAAATATTTTTATCTTTAATTTGACACCAAAAAGAACAAAATCAGATAAGAGGAACTGAAGATATGACATTTTAAAGAAATAATATTTTTTTTGCGAAAATAAACTAAAAGTGCCACGCAGGAGATCAGGGCACAGTTAAAGTTTAGGGCCGACTGTGATGGAGCCCTGCTCAGCTACTGCAAGGAGGAGGCCTCGGTCTTAGGCCCTCATTACGAGTTTGGCGGGCCGAAAAAGCCGCCCACGAATCTCCTGAGGTCAGGTCAATGCCAGTGCGGGGACCTTCCAGGAGCCCCTATTACAAGTTTCCTACTGGGTCAGCAGGCAGAAACAGAGTTTTGGACCGCTGGCCCAGCGTGAAACAGTCCACAACATTGATGCTATGTTGCGGTACGTAGGGTGCAACAGCACCCGTCACGCTTTTCACTGTCTACGAAGTAGACAGTGAAAAGCACGATGGGGGGGTCCATTGCCAAGTGCAATGGCAGTGCAGGGGCCCCCACGGGGCCCCCTGCGCCCAGTCTCTGCCAACTTTTACATAGCAGTACAATCGCAATGTAAAAGCTGGCGGGGGGGGTTGCAAACCCCAGGGTGGCTCTGCATGCAGCACTGTGTTGCCAGATTAGGACTACCAGCACTGCCAGTCCCCGAACCGGCACGGCCATATTGTGGCAGTGTGGCAGCTGCCAAAGTGGTCGGACCACTACTTTGGTGGCAGTGAGACTGACAACACAAGTCTGGTGGTCCTAAGGTCACCAGACTCATAACAAGGGCCTTAGTCTATTTCTTGAAGATTTTCTTCAGTGGGACAGTCACCAATCCGATCCGATCTCCCCAGAGCTTCGCAGGAGACCCCATTAAGAGTTCTACATTCAGACTTAGATGATCTTTCAGATGGAAAACTTTGTCTGGGCCGAAACTGAATCTTGATCCAACGTCCCTGGAGCCCTTCTATGATACGCTGTGTGGGAAGTACCTGGGGGAGGAGATCTGCTTTGGCAGATGGGAAAACAGGATGGGGGAGAGCAGCCAAACTGATCTTCATAGGAGAGAAGGACATTTGGAGCAGTTCAGTACCGCCCCCATTTTCGGAAAACCCAGACAACTATATGCCCTCTTGCTTAAATTAGGACAGGGGAGGAGCAGGGTGTGTTAAACATTTTTAGCCACACCTGACCTCCAAAATTCAGTTTCTGCCACTTTGGATTTTTGAGGAATGTTGCTCCCTGGGATTGATTTTTGCCACACTTCCCAGGAAGTGGTCATCCAAGAGGGTAGTGGCCTGCATGTGATTGGACAGCTGATCCCCTGTGATTTTCATCCCAGGAGCAAGGATAAAGTTGGCAGAGCTGGTCCAACATCTCAGATCCATATAAGGAACAACATCAGAAGAAGAAGGACTGCCCTGCTGGACCCCTGACCTGCATCTGGACACTGCACTCTGATGGACTGCACCAGCTGCACACTTGGGCTTCACCACTAAAAGGAGTTTGCCTAGCTTCAATGGATTCAAGAAGGGACTCCCTGCTTGCTGCAGGTGAAAATAGCTAACCACCGGTGAAAAATAGCTAACCATTGTCCCCTGCAGCAAATCATAAAGAAACTGATCTGCAGACCACTGTCCAGTTGTCATTTTGGAGTTTGAGCGAGGTGCATTCTGGGAGTTGGAGTCCTAAGCTTCTGGAACCTTGGGGTGAGCTGTGGACTCCTAAAAGACATTCAAAGACCTTCTGGAAGAAGATCTAGAATTTTGGAGACAATTGGAGAACTTTTTTGTAAAAAGCTCCATAAAGGAAATGGCCTGCTGTCAGGAGTCAAGCCGGTTTACGTCAACCGTGATCGGGCCGGACTTGCAGGTTCGTCCCACTGAAAAGCTCCGGGGCCCGGACTACCAGGGTTTCACCGGGGGCTCCTGGAAAGGCAATCTGACATTGTTGACTCAAAATTGACTTGTTGTGGTGGGTCTTCCAACGTCAGAGAGAAAAGCTACAAAAAAGTGATTAATTCTGAAAGTAAAAAGTTGACCAGGACTTTCCGCACAGCGTATCCGAGGAGGGCTCGAGGGACGTCAGATCAAGATTCAGCTTTGGCCCGAATGAAGATTTTCATCCCAAAAAATCATCTAAGTCCGAATGGTGAATTCTTCACTGAGGTCTCCTGCAACGCATATCCAAAGAAGACTCCAGGGATGTCGGATTGGATTTGTGACTTTGTCCAACTGAAGAAAATCTTCAAGAAAATGACTAAGTCCAAAGGTAAACTTTTGACCAAGTCCTCACGCTTGCGGTAGCCGAGCAGGGCTCCATGATGATTAGCCCAAAACATTGACTTTGCACTGGTCAAGGTGCGACCAGATAACCAGATTGGCGCTTTTTGTTTCGATGCACTAGAAAACATTAATTATTTAAAAATTCATATCACCGGTTCCAATGACCCAATTTTGTTTCATTTTGATGTCAAACTAAAGATGAAAATATTTCCTATTTTTACAAAATAGATTTTGAACTTTTAAACTGTTTCCTGTGTTTTATTTCTTTACTGTTTTGTGACACTTGAATGCTTTACACATTTTGCCCCCTAAGTTAAGGCTCCTTGCTCGTTGCCAAGCTACCAAGGGTTTAGCTGGGGTTAATTTATTGACAACTAATTGAACATGGGGGGGGGGGTTCATGGCCTATTGCTAAGTGTAGGTACTTACCGGTCCTTACCAATAATCCCCTTTCCAACTGTCTGATCAGTCATAAGTGTATTATTCAAAGGACATGACTTTGCTCTGTGGGGTTTGATTCTGCTTACCTCTTTTGTAGCATGGCGCAAAAGAAGTCAGGCTGATCTTAAGGGCAATGTGTGAAGTATTTATGCAACATTTGAAAAGTAATAATGTGAAAACACAACATTAGAAAAATCACACCTAAATGTAGAAAAATATAGTACAATTGAATATAATTATTTGACACCAAAACAGCAAACATTGAATCAGTAGAACTGGATTAATGATTTTTTAACATTTAAAGTGGACAATAGTTCCTGAAAGATCAATGCACTAACCGCAGACATTCGGTCATATGAGGCAGGAGCAAAGTCAAAAGTATGCAATTGGGATGCATGAATGTATTGGGCCTGGTGTCTGCTTACCTTTGGACATAGAATAAATCTTAAAATATAAATGTCTGAGAAGTCAGATGGCAAGACAGCCTGTGGTGTCCCATGAAGAGGCGTCATCATCGGGGAGCCACTGGATGAAGTTCAAATAAGATTTCTACATTCGGACTTAGGGCCAAATTTGTTGACTTTCAGAGTAGGGCAGCACAGCAAGTTCCCTTGCTGCACAGACCTCATCAAAGTGTAAGGGCAGGACTGTGCTGTATCTGTGGCATGTGACACATTCCTCTCTCTAGTCCCTCTGCACTGGTATTGTTTTGGCAGCCTGGTGCCAATGCAGGCACCCTTGCACCATGGTGCAAGGGTATCTGCATTGGAGGCAGGATTGTTTATGAGCAGGAAGTACAGGAATGCAGCACACATACAAAGAGGAAAAACAAGGATGAATAAAGATAGCTCTCCTTGTTGTACTACCCCTGGGGAGGTGTAAGGTATTGGCACACCCCTAGGTTGACAAGGACTTGTAAATACGGGAA
The DNA here is from genome assembly GCF_031143425.1 of Pleurodeles waltl. NCBI lineage: Eukaryota > Metazoa > Chordata > Amphibia > Caudata > Salamandridae > Pleurodeles > Pleurodeles waltl. Next base: position 197,498,324 of record NC_090448.1, on the reverse strand, counting down.
TGCAACAAAACCCATGGGTGATGCATGAGAACACTCACCGCAATGACCTTAGAACAGCTCCCTTGTGCAGAGTGAGGCAATGCAGCAATGTGCACTGCCTTTCCTTACTCCATATCTGTGAATCCATTCAAAGCCATGCAAAGTGCTTTGATTGGCCTCATCAACATGATTCCAAGTTCTGCACCACTGTTGCACCACAAAAAGTGATATAACGGCAGTGCAAGGTGCTCATAAATATGCCCCTTAGTCTCTTTTTGGGAAGTTGAAAATCTCTGGAGGGACAATGCTGCAGGCTGTAGCCAACAATGGCTCTACAAGGTGGATACCCCTTCTGCGAGGTTCTACTGGACAGTATTTGTTTCTGTGAGGAAGAGCGTAGCAGGAGCTGCCGGAAAGTCAGACCAACTGGCAAAGTTCATTGTGTGGATCAGCACCCAGATAGGTCACGGACACCTCTTGATTCTGAGAACACCTTTTGGCAGAACATTTTTCAAGTACCAAGTTTCAGAAATTGGCTATGTGAGCACCTTTAACCCCACGTTCAATGATCTAGGACTAGAGGGGCACCACTTGGAGGGCCAGGACTCACTCAGGCTGGGGTCAGGTGCGGGTTCAAAATAATTGGAGGCTTTTCTTTCCCTGAGACTCTGATCAGGATGTAAGCCAACTACCCCTTGCAGTCACTCTGGAAGTCCTGCGCTCAAGCAGGAAAGCAGATCTCAAGCAGAAGGGCAATCCACTGAGGCACTCAGAAGTCTTCAGGCAACAAGTCCTCTTGGTGCAGAAGAGCAATCCTCTGAAGTACACAGCAGGCCACAGGCAGGAGGGTAGTCCTCTGAGAGTTCTTCTTCAGGTCCAGAAGTGAACTGAAGTCGATATCCCACTTTTATACCACATGCCCCTTTGAAGTGGAGGAAACGTCTGGAGTTTTCCCCCCTACAGAAGTGTATGGAATGTCTTGTCTTCCTTCAGCATTTTCAGAATTGTGACTTAAAGTACAACTTTACCATTAAAGAGGATTTTAAATTATAATTCCTCAGGTACCAAGCATGACATTTCCACCTGCTCCCCAAAAAATGTATCACCTATCGAATGTAATAAGGTAACCCAATGTTATTCTATGGGAGAGGTAGGCATCAGAGTCATTAGTGAGTTTTTTAATACCAGGACATGTACATGTCAATTTTTAAAGAGAATGCACCCTGCCATTTGGGCTACTTTAGGGATGGTCTACATGTATTGTATTGTAATAGTGTTTATATAGCGCTTACTACCCTTGATGAGAAGTCAAAGCACATTTTTGGCGAGCAGCACGCTACTCCGGAATCCAAAAGGAATTAGTGGTGGATTAGTATAGGGAAATATAAGTACAGTTTTTGTATTATTATGAGTTAATGTGAGCCGCGGACATGTGAGTTTGTTAGTTGGATTGACTGGATAATGGAGGGGTGGAGGAGGGAAGAATCCAGAAGTGCTAATTGGGAGTTTATGGTAATATGATTTAGGCTTGGATGAGTAAAGAGAGGATGGAGGAGGAAAGAGTTTGAAAAAAGGGTTAGGGAGATCATAGTAACAGGGTGAGATAAATCAGGGAGAATTTAGTAGGGTTGTTTGGGAGATCATGGTAGTAAAGTAGGGTTTGGGTGAGTTAGATGTGGAAGAGGAGGGAAGAGCTTAGGCAGGGTTATTTAGGAGATGAAAGTAGTAGAATGAATTTGGGATGAGTCAAAGTGGGAATGGAGGATAGATTGATAGAAACGTGACATATGTTGATGGGTGGACAAAGTGTGATATAAAATGTGAACAGGGATTCATAAGTATCTAATATAACAACTTATCTAGGAGTTATGCAATAACCTATAAACATGTTAAGCATAGAATAACATACATATATATCTATATATATATATATGTATATACACACACACATACATACACACATGAATACACACCCATATGTACACATATATGTACATGCATATTTAAACCATGAGCAAATATACATTAGTTAAACAGGTTTAAAGAGTATGGGGGTTATTCTAACTTTGGAGGAGTGTTAATCCGTCCCAAAAGTGACGGTAAAGTGACGGATATACCACCAGCCGTATTACGAGTTCCATAGGATATAATGGACTCGTAATACGTCTGGTGGTAAATCCGTCACTTTTGGGACGGATTAACACCTCCTCCAAAGTTAGAATAACCCCCTATGTCTGTAGTTTATTGTCATGACATAGTAGCAAAACATATTTTCTAAAGAACTATATTTAACTAGAATATACACATAATCAGATAAAAAATATTTATCAACATAGGCATATGCAGTCCATAGCTTTTTGAATATGGTAGTTTTGAAGGAAAGAGCCAACTCTTGAGTAGTTTTCTGAAGACAAGATAGTTATCTGTGGCTCTTATAGTTGGGGGTAATGAATTCCATAGTTTGGCTGCTTGAACAGAGAAGGATGTACCAGCTATAGTCTTTTTCTTGTATGGTGGTGTTCTAATGCGGGGTGCCAATCTTGAGCGGAGCTTTCTTTAGTGAATGCATTTGGTTGTTTTGTTTCTGATAAAAAGCAGTCCTGTTCCATTTATAGCTTTGTGGGTGATACAAAGCAGCTTGAAAGTGCATCTTCTGACAACGAGAAACCAGTGTAGTGCGCTCAAGGAAGGGGAGATGTAGGCTTGGGGCTTTACATGTAATTGTAGCCTGGCTGCGGAGTTCTGAACAAGTTGTAGTTTTTCCATACTAGATAGAGTTGATCCATGGTAGCGGACATTGGCATAATCCAGTTTTGATAGTACAAGCGAGATAGGAGCTTACACTTTGTGTGAAAATCCGATGTGGGGGAAGATGCATCGTAGAGTCTTCAAGGTGATGAAGGTTGTTCTGCTAATTTGTCCACTTCGTGTTCATTGTTAACTTGGAGTCAATGATGATTCCAAGGTTTTTAACTTCCTTGGATAATTGAGGAGGTGGTCCGAGATCGTCAGGCCAGGTGCACAGTGGGTCATAATTTTTCCAGTCACCACATATGAGTATTTCTGTTTTGGAGGCATTTAATTTGAGATGGCTCCAAGTCATCCACTGATCAATGGCTCTGAGGCAACTGAAGATTAGTCAGTTTTCAATGTTTTTGAGGCATTCTAATTTAAGTAGTATTTGTGTGTCATCTGCATAGTTGTAGCATGTGAGATGAAAATCATTGATCAGTTCTGGTATTGATGTCATGTAGATGTTGCAAAGCAAAGGTGAGATGATTGATCCTTGGGGGACCCTTGCTTTTGTGATGTAGGGTTTGGACGAAAAACGAAGTTTTAGGCCTGGCAAGGGGTTTAATTTGCCAAGTCGAATTTGCAGTTTACAACTTTACACTGGCTCATATGGCAGGCCTGAGACATATTTTAAGGGGCTACTTAAGAGAGCGGAACAATAAGTGCTGTAGGCCCACTAGTAGCATTTATTTACTGGCCCTGGTTATATTGTTTACAAATTTTCTATGGACTTAGAAGTAAATTAAATATGCCAATCAGTTGTAAATCAATTTTGCCATGTATTAGGAAGTGAGCCGAATCACTGTAGTACACGTTAGCACTGGTAAAGTGCACAGAGTCCTAAGACCAACAAAAAGAAATTCCGCAAAACAGGAGAGGAGGAGGCAAAATGTTTATTAAAGATCTGCCCTAATTCTGTCTAATAATGACTCTATACTAATGTTTTGCTTATTATTTTGTTGTCTCTAATACTTTAACAAAGCAGGAGTGTTATGGAAACCTGTCAAATAAAATAATACAATTCAACTATTTACAGAAAATTATCACTTTCAGTCTTTCACTCAGAATGCCAATATCTCCCCCCCCACACACACACACACATACATATATATATATATATATATATATATATATATATATATATATATATGTATGCAAAAAATAATAGAGAACTCTGGGTAGTTCCCAAGTTTAGGTGGAGAGCAGCTCTAGTAAGGAGCAATCTGCAACACCAGTGACACTCTAGATTTGCTCACCTCAAATGTTTGTTTATCTAGCAAAGTTTTTAAGCATTGGATCAGCACAGTGCTATCCATGCCGAGCTGGATAGTGACAAAGGGGGTCATTCTGACCCCGGCGGCCAGGGTTGGCAGGAGCACCGCCAACAAGCTGGCGGTGCCCCGCAGGGCATTCTGACCGCGGCGGTTCAGCCGCGGTCAGAAAGGGAAAACCGGCGGTCTCCCGCCGGTTTTCTGCTGCCCTGTAGAATCCTCCATGGCGGCGCAGCTCGCTGCGCCGCCATGGGGATTCTGACATCCCATACCGCCATCCTGTTCCTGGCGGCTCTGCCGCCAGGAACAGGATGGCGGTATGGGGTGTCGCTGGGGCCCCTGGGGGCCCCTGCAGTGCCCATGCCAATGGCATGGGGACTGCAGGGGCCCCCGTAAGAGGGCCCCACTTTGTATTTCAGTGTCTGCTTTGCAGACACTGAAATACGCGACGGGTGCCACTGCACCCGTCGCACCTTCCAACTCCGCCGGCTCAATTCTGAGCCGGCTTCCTAGTGGGAAGGCTGTTTTGCACTGGGCTGGCGGGCGGCCTTTTGGCAGTCGCCCGCCAGCCCAGTGCAAAACCCAAAATACCCTCAGCGGTCTTGCGACCGCGGAGCGGTATTTTGGAGGGGGGAACTCTGGCGGGCGGCCTCCGCCGCCCGCCAGGGTGAGAATCACCCCCAAAGTCTTTTACCATTTATACAGCAGTTTTTAAGCATAGGTTTGACACAGTGTCAACCTTGCTGAGCTGTAAAATGACAAAAACCATTTACCGCTCCAGGCACAGTATTACAGCTTTGGACTGGTAAAATACCGTCCAAGCCAACCTGGAATGAGTAAAAGCAACCCCTGACACATGTTTCACTCACATTAGAGCTCATCAGAGAGGTTTAGCTTTGTCCAGACACAAGGGAGCACCCAGTATAAATCAAAACGAATCCCATTCAGGGTTAGAGTGATGCATAAATTATGCAAAAAACAATAGAGAACTCTGGGTAGTTCCCAGGTTTAGGTGGAGAGCAGCTCTAGTAAGGAGCACTCTGCAACACCAGCGACACTCTAGATTTGCTCACCTCAAATGTCTGTCTATCTAGCAAAGTTTTTAAGCATTGGATCAGCACAGTGCTATCCATGCCAAGCTAGATAGTGACAAAGGGCCTGATTCTGACCTTGGCGGTCTTTTCGCAAGACCGCCGAGTTACCGCCGCGGTAAAGACCGCCGACCGCGGCGGTATGCCGCTGCGCGTATTCCGACCGCTGGGAGCGTTTCCGCCGGAATAACGCCAGCAGCCACACTGGCGGTCAGCGGGAAAGTGGAGACTGGTCAACCTCCACCGCCACGCCAGCAGAACACCGCCCCCAGAATTACGACCCACATTTCTGTGTGGCGGTCTTCTGTTGGCGGTCTTCTGTTGGCGGTCACGTCCCTATGGCTCCCGTCGCCTCCCGAAGGACCAACGCACAAGGTAAGTTGATCGTCCGTGAGGGGAGGGGGTGGGGGGGTGTTGTGTGATGTGTGCGTGCATGGGGGTGTGTAGAGGGGGTGTGTGAGTGCGTGCATGCGGGCGGGGGGTGCTGCTGTGCCTTTGGGCAATGTGTGTAGTTCGGCGGGTGCACATGTCGGCATGTATGTGTGCGGGTATGTGCCCCCGTTGTGTATGTGTGTGTGTAGGGGGTGTGCATATGTGCATGTTGGGGGTGCGTGCATGTCGGGGTGCGTGTATGTGCATGTCGGGGTGGGGGGGTAGGGGGTTCGTACCACCTCTGGGGGGTGGCAGGGGGGTGGAGGGTGTGGGGGGAGGACTCGTGGGGGGCAGTGGGGGGTGGGGGAGACCCCTATCAGTGCCAGGGAAGGAATTCCCTGGCCCCGATAGTGCCTACCGCCATGGTTCGCATGGCGGTTCCCGACCGCCAAAAACCGCGGCGGTAAGCAGGGTCATGATACGGTTGGCGGTCTTGGGTCGACCGCCGGGCCGGAGTGTGCGAACTCCAGCCCGTCGGTCATGACCGCCCTGGCGGTCGGAGTGGGGAAGTGGCGGTCGATCGCGGCGTTGACCGCCGTGGTCAGAATGCCATTTTTTGGACCGCCGGTCTGTTCGCGGTCCGACCGCCGCCTCTCCGCCGACCGCCAAGGTAAGAATCAGGCCCAAAGTCTTTTACCATTTATACAGCAGTCTTTAAGCATGAACCTAATTCACTGAAAAATCCAAAGGTTACCTATTCATTATAGTTAGGTTGAAATTTCACATACAAAACCATAGAAATTCAGTAGTTATAGCTATACTTATTAGTTACGTTTTTCTGAGGAAACTATAACTTGTGCCTTTAAGTGATTTTGGACCACGAGTTATAGTTTCTCATCATAAGTATAACTATAACTATAATTATAGCTGCTGAATTTCTACGGTTTTGTATGTGTAAAATACAAACCTAACCCTGGAAAAAAAAAATATATATATATATGCAAAAAACAAAGGAGAACTCTGGGAAGTTCCCAATTTTAGGTGGAGAGCTGCTCTAGTAAGGAGCACCCTGCAACACCAGCGACACTCTAGATTTGCTCACCTCAAATGTCTGCTTTTCTAGCAAAGTCTTTAAGCATAGGATTAGCACAGTGCTATCCTCGCCGAGCTAGATAGTGACAAAGTCTTTTGCCATTTGTACAGCAAAATCTTTAAGCATAGGATTGACATAGTGTCATCCTTGCCGAGCTGTAAAATGACAAAAGTCATTTACCACTCCAGGCACAGTATTACAGCTTTGGACTGGTCAAATACCATTCAAGCCAACCTGGAATGAGTAAAGCAACCCCTGACACGTGTTTCGCTCTCATTAGAGCTCTTCAGAGGCATTTAGCTTTGTCCGGACACAAGGGAGCACCCAGTATAAGTCTGTAATACTACTAGAGGGTGCTCCTTACTAGAGCAGCTCTCCACCTAAAATTGGGAACTTCCCAGAGTTCTCCTTTGTTTTTTGCATAATTTATGCGTCGCTCTATCCCTGAAAGGGTTTTGGTTTGATATATATATATATATATATATATATATATATATATATATATATATATATAGAGTATTACAATTCTGGAATTCATTTTATTTACATTATGTTAAGTAATGTAAATATAATAAAGAGTTACTATTTTTTATGATTTTAGACAATATTAGTGTTAATAATGTATATATAAGTCTTCACAGTAGTACATGAAGCAGTTACATCACATTCACCTACATCCCCTCCAGCTCTGTGCCCATATCTTAGACTTCAGTAGCTTGTCTCAATTTACTTACACATCCTTAGTATCCTGTGTCTTAAAGAAGCTACACCAGGTTTGACCAAACTTCTTAAGCCCACCAGTTCTCATGGCGTACTTCCACTCCTGTATTCTCACCAGAGCCATTTTGTTTCACCATTCTTCCATAGCTGGAATCTGTGTCGAGTACCAATGTTTCAATAAAAGATATCAAGCAACTGCTGTTGCAATAAAAACTAGTTTTACCCATCTAGGGTACCTCTGGGTCATAGCCCAGGATCAGAAGCCAGATGCTTGGGACTATATAGATCTGCAAAATTGTATTCAGAAACTTGACAATATTTCTCCAGAATTCTTGCACAAATTGGCAAGTGCCAATCATGTGCATCCAGTTAACTGTACCATCCGTTTGACAATGGAAACAGCAAACCGGATGGCCGGGATTAATCCACAACTGAGCTTGGTGGTACAGTAGAGTAACCATTTAGTAAAATATAGCATTCAATGCCAGTTAGCTCCTTTTGGTGCCTCAAAATTTAATTTATTCACTGTCTCTCAGCTGTCTTTGGATAGAATCAAATGTGCGTCCTTCTCCAATTGCCCAACAGCTTTAACCCAGAGATTATAGCTTTTCCAATCCCCGAGTAAACTTCGTCATTCCCCCTTGCACCTGATCCCCCCAGGAACTGTCAATTTTTCCACTATCTCCTTGGCATCTAGAATCTGATCTATGTCTAAATCCTCAAAACTATGGAGCATGTGCCTATAAGACTGCAACAGCAAAAAATTGCTCTGCACTGTGGCCCATATATGCAAACATGTTGCCCATCTATTACCAAACAGGAAGTCTCCAATTTTCCTGAAACCTGCATTATCCTACTTACTGACTGTTTCTGGATTAAGCTGGGCCCCTGGCCTCATTACAAACTGAGAAAGCGGGGTAAAATAGTTCACATACGGGACTGTGTATCTTCATTAAAAATCAGACTTTTTTTTGAGGAACCGCTGATGAGTCTTGTATCGTACCTTTTTTGGCGATTTCACCAGTAGTGTGGGGTCCACTGTCCTGTGTCCCCTACAAATTATTTTGCGAAGATCCTTCGAGAAAGAGGCACCCAGAAAAGATGCAGCTTTAATAATAATCACTCAAATTGTGCAGAGCTGGGCCTCACTTCTCTCAATCTTCTGATAATGTACTCAATGCAATATGTGCAAATGTATTATTCCAGATAAAAGAGGTAAATAGTGATTCAACTTTCCTGAAGAATGAGGATGTTAAAACAGAAGGAATGGCTGAGAACAGGAAGATGAACAATGGCAAGATTGACATATTAATCAACGCAACCCTTCCTATGATAGACAGTGGAAGTGTCCCCCACCGTGGGAATAATGCTTGTAGTTTAGATAGAAGAGGGGCATAGTTGAGATCATAGAAGTCTCGAATATCCACTGAGAATCTAATCCCAGGTCTTGGACTCGCACAAGGAACCATTTTGACAAGTAGTTTATTAGGCGCGCATCCACAATGTATAATTTCGGTTTTACTCCTATTCACCTGGTAGCCCCCAATACATTTAAATTGGGCAATATTTCAAAGGCTGCCTCGTGAGAGCTCTGATTATCATCTAGAAACATAATAATGTTGTCCACGTACAGTTTAATCTTACCCATCTATTTTAATGGAGGATAAATACCTTTATTCTGTCTGATTGCGATGGCTAAAGGTTCAATGAATAGGGCAAATAGGATAGGTGAAAGGGGGCACACCTGCCGGGTGCCTCGCCGGACCTGTAAATTGCTTACATTAACTGAATGACTGGGGGGATCCCGAATTTGGATAGAATCTCAAACAATGTATACCATATCACTAAATCAAAGGCTTTTTCCGCACCTCATTGAAGAATGACAGCGGAGATTTTATTCATAGTAAAGTAGTTGAGCGCCTCAACCAAAAAGTGTGTGTTGGTTGCAAGTTGCAACCTTGCTATAAACCTGTTTTGGTCTGAATGCACCAAAGTAGAAACAATCACATTAAATCGATTAGGCAAGAGTTTCATGGTGATTTTGTAGTCAGTGTTGAGTAATGTGATTGGGCGATACAAATTTGGATCCTGTTTATCTTTATCTTTTTTTAGGAAAGCTGACTACATTCCCCAGGTGCCAGGAGTTGGGGATCGCTCCCCCATCTAGCATATTATTGATAAGCCCCAGAAAGTCATCTGCTAAGACATTGATGAGTTCTTTAAAGAATTCTGCTGGAAGTCCTTAGGGACCACAGACTTTCCCAATCTGGAAACTTTTCATCACTTCTAATAATTCTGGGGTAGTGAAAGGTTGATAGAGGGTGGCATCCTCTTCTCTTGATAATGAGGGAATGCTTAATTTCCCCAAAAAATCCCCCATGGTCGTTCAGTCAATGGACTAGGATTGGGAAAAAATTTGCCTCTAGTGTTTCAACATCACATCCCCCACTGTGCTAACCTCAGTGAATCTTTCCCCCGTAATCGGGCATTTTAATGCATGGCTTGTATTACGAGCCCCTTGATCTCATGTTTGCCATGCCAGGAATCTGCCCGTGAAGTTACTCTCCTCATAAACGTTTTGCTTGTGGGACTGGAACACTCATTCTGATTTATCTGTGTAACTATCCGACAGTGCCTGTATAGCCAAATCCAGTGCTTTCTTATTGCTCTCCGTTGGGGACCGAGGATAATTCTCCAACCTACACTGAACTGTGTCTTCCATCACCCTGTTTTGTTGTTGAAAATGTTGCATGTCTGCTGCCTCCTTTGAAATTATAATGCCTCTTAGATAGGCTTTTAAAGAGTCCCAGACCATACTGAGAGTAGCGAAGTCTCTATTTCTATTTAGGTGGTCCTTAATTTTGAGTCTGCTAACCTGAACCCAGCCTTCCTCTAGGAGAAGCTGTTGATTAAAAATCCACTTTTTTGGTTGCACCAAACCCCGGTTTAAAGATAATAATATATCTAGGATAAGGATTGCGTGATCCGAAAGGCTGGAATACAGTACTTGCTGATTCTAAAAGTGAAGCGTTTTAGACACCAGAAAGAAATTAATGCAAGACACACTTTTAAAACAGCCAGAAAAACATGTGTGCTCTCTTTTATTTGATGCTGATAATCTCCAAGGAACGCCAGTATTCTTTCATAGTCCTTAAACACCTTCGCCACTCAATTTTTATGTTGCTTCTTCCTTTTCACTGAAGAGTCGATAGACGGGTCTTGGAGAAAATTAATATTGTAACTGATAACAATTTTCCCTGTAAGGTATAGAACGGATTGAAAGAGGTCCTCATATGGCCCAGGATCATTTACTGGGGGAGCATACAAGCTCACAAAAGTTAGCTTCTCCAGTGATATTTTGCAGCTCACCCAGCACCAGCACCCGTTTTTGTCACTCTCAAAATCGAGGACTCGAGCCCCCAGTCTTTTAGCTAGAAAAAGCACTGTGCCCCAATGAGTGGCTTGGACTGCTGCAACCCCCTTATAGTTGACCCAATTTTTTAACATGGCGAAGCCCCCGATTTTACTGGCTGGAATATGGGTTTCCTGTAATAAGATTACTGGGGGATTCAAAGCTTTGACTCATTCTTGAGCTGCACCCTTTTTCCTCCTATTGTTAAGCCTATTAATATTCCAAGAAACAATTCTCAAGGAGGTGTTTAACCCTGCCATTGGATCATTTTAGCATATGAACGAATTACCCACAGATTGGACCCACCCTTTGATATGTCCTTTTTTATAAACTCTATTACTCCCTTAATAGCCATCTGTTGCGACAACCAAGCCCTTCACACTGTGATAGAATGTGTTGCATCTTGCACAACTCTCATACTACATCCATGTCTCAAAAATTGGATATTCTTACTCTGAGTTGAAGTCTCTTTCCCATTTCCCACCTCACTACCAACCCCCCTTCTGCCGGCTCCCCCCCTTTTGTGGCCAAAACCTGGGGCCCTCACGACTGGACCACCCCCATCCCATCCCTCTTTCTCCCACTTGGGTGCCCTGATATGGCACCAGGTCACCGGGAGCAACGGAGGGTATTAACTACTTAAAGTGACTAAGGCCCATATTTATACCTTTTTAGCACCGCATTTGCGCCACTGTTTGACGCAAAAGTGGCGCAAGCTTACAAAATACAATTGTATTTTCTAAGTTTGTGCCGCTTGCATTAAAAAAATGACGCAAATGTGGTGCTTAAAAAGTATAGATATGGACCTAAGTGCGCTGTGCTCTTTATAATATGCCAAAAATCACCCAAAATTTCAGTGGAACCCACTAAATGCTATCCTGCTCAACCCACCCCCTCCCTGTCACATATAGAGTGCAACAAAGTTTTAGCCGCATCCACTGTGTGGACTATATTTGACCACCCCTTCAAACAGACTTTTAGCTTTGATTGCTGGATGCCTGCTTTTTGAAATACCGGAATCATTTCCTTCAGTTCCCTTCTCCTTCTTGTAGTGGCGGCTGACATGTCTGACATTTTTTTAAAGGTGTAATTGTCAGGGATCTGGTGTACTCTGCTCTTAATCGCCTGATGTAAAATGTGTTCTTTGATACAAAAATCACCAAAGTTCGCCAGTATTGTTCAAGGGTATTAAGCATTAGGTAGTTGCACTGCTGGTATGCAATGAGCTTGCATAATGGAGAGATCCTGGTGGCTGTCTGCCAGTTCCGGGAGTACATTTTGTTTAATAAGGTCTGCAATCAATTTTATGATAGTCTGCCCATTCTTGTGCCCTTACAGCAACCCCGTGAATCTTAAATTTGATCTACGTGAACGGTTCTCTGCGTCATCCATCCGGATCTGCAATTCCAGCAGATCCGCTTGACAGTATGAGATTGCAGGCGAAAGGTGCACTCGGCCATCTTCCAAATCTGAGACTGTTCTACCTCCATGATACAGGAGTTACGTTGCTGGATGTCAGCATTTATCAATCTAGCTGTGCCTCTGTTCTGTGATTCGCTTCCGCTTGTGAAATTTTCAAGGACTTAAGCTTGTTTAATATTTTAATATTTGAAGAAGCAGGGGTTCCAATGAGTGCAGTCTCCTCCTTCAACTCCTCCGCCTGCTCCTTCTGCGGCTATGAATCGGGCTGTTGTCTCTCCTGCTGACTGGTCCTCGTTTCCACATGGCTGTCAGTGCCATGTGGGGGGCTAGTGGCCCTTGCCTCCCTAACGGTACATATATCTGAGCTGTACTGAACGGAAGGAGAGAGGTTATCTTCTGCTGGGGACTGAAGTATGGCTGGAGGGGAGGGGTCTCGTGAAGATCTCCTTTGGTCCCCTGCCAGCCCCACCACCGAATAGTGAGTATAGCGGGTATAGCTGCTTAAGGCCACCACCACCCTCCTGGAGATCGCCAATGTCCAATACTCTGCTTCTTCCTGGTTTTAGCTGATTACATAAATAGAAGTTATCAGGGTTGTCTTGCATCCATAGCTCTTTGTCTGCTGTCCCCATGGACCCCCTTTCTAATGCAACATTATCACAAGGGTTTGACTGAGCTGGGTCGATTGAACTAGGGACCAGGACCAGGCGAGATCTAGATTCATTGACCACCGTCTGTTGAGGCCTGCTTGTATACATGCTTAACTCAGTGTTTGCACTCTTATCTAAGGGTACAGGACACATATGTTTTATACACTGCGCTGACCCAAGAGGTTTTAGTGATGAAGGGCCATTACTCTGAAGGTCTTGGGGAGAATGCTGCATTGCTGGCAGGAGATGGCTCACAGTATTTGAGAACCTCCTTCTGAGTAGTCGGAGACACCTGAGGGCCACAAGCCACACCTGTGGCTTCACCGGCCACATCTGTGACTCCTCACCATGCTCCAACAGCCTAGCAGGGAGAAATAACATCCCCCCCTGCTAGGGGAGGTGTTCTTTACCGTGTTTGCAGCTTTTTGTTTTGTTTTGAAGGTGGGGGAGGGGTTCCTCTTTATCCCTTGTGGCCCCCAGGGGCACTCCTGCCAAAGACTGCCTCCATCTCCCCCCTCACTTAAACTGCATCCCCTGTGCCTCCCACCGTCATCCCCTCTCCTTCATGTCCTGTTTTGTTTATACAGTTTTTTTTTAACATTCTGATTATTTGAATATTTTGGAGGGGGCGGGAAGGGGTATTTTATCTATCCCTCGCCGTGCATCCTAACAGGGAGGATTCCACTCCTCCTTCAGCCCCAGAGAGTGCTCCTCCCGAGGATTGCTTCCACCTCTCCCCACCACTCCCTTCTGTACTTTCATCCAATTCATAATATTCTTCAAGCTCTACACTCAGGGCAGGTCGCGGTCTCAACACGGGTCAGCCCTGCCTCCACTGAGCTGTTTTAGAAGACCTACACTCGGCTCGCACAGCGCGTCCGCTACTCTTGATCTCAGCTTCCCTCTCTCCGTCAACTGATGACTCAGCCGCAGAGCATGATGGGAGCTCCTACACTGTGGCGGCCCTGCACAAGGATGTGAAAATTGAGCATTTTCCAATAATATTATTATTTTTTATCTGATATTTTCGTACTTAGAATTTTAAGTATGCACACATCATATTGTCATAAACAATGTTTTGACACAATCGTTTGTCCACAATATTGTTTACCATTATACTATGTCAGTGATAACGCAAATACACCACCATAATTCTCTCTCCATCATAAGGGATTTTCAACATTTAGATATTTAGTTTGATATTTAGTTTATTTAGTTTTGGCGTACTCTTACCCTTTTATTCAGATGTGAAGAAGGTATTGTAAACAAAACATGTGGTGGCTGTAACATTAACAAATGAAGTCATTATGCAAACTAATATACACACTTATACAATTTGATTTTATCTTGATCAACAATTTATCTATTTTGGGGAGAATTCTCCTTTGCACAAGGCACGTTTATTTCTTTACCGTGGTTTTACTTGACTGTCAGAGCGAGAGGCCGCCATTTCGGTGACTTAGCAGTCTACTTGCTTGCCCAATAAGACTATTTAAAACACATAACACCACAACCATGTCGAATCCCTGACGGTCGGTGATAAAGTGGCGGCAATACCGCCAGCAGACCAAATTATGACCGTGGCGGAAAGATCTCCGAAAGACAGCTAATGTACCACACCAACTGACAGGGCGGAAACAACAGGCACCATGGCGGTAGCGGCCTACAGCCAGGCTGCCCGCCCACCATATTATGACAAGACAATCCGTCACCTTTTCTGGGGCGGTACCAACACTTCAAAACCCTGGTGTAAACACTTTACAGGAGTGAAAGGACTCACCATTGAAGACACAGGGAAGAACCATGTCGCCATGGAACCAGAACTGCAAGTTTTCCTGATGATATTCTACGTCATGCTCCACCACGAACACCAATGCCGGCGAAGATGACGACGGTGAGTACAGCCACCTAGCACACAAGGGAAGGGGGGAGGAAAACGAGAGTGACACACACACTCACAATACACATTCCATAAACACACACCATACACACAACCAGCTGCTCCAGAAAACAAGTTAATCCCCGTAAATCGGCTGAATAATGCAAGGACAATAGGAATTGATTAAAGTGATTGTAATAGGATCAACACAATATTAATAATAATTTTGCCAATGCAACAGATGTACAAAAAAGGGACACTGCCCAGTCCTCAGTTCGAGTGAGCCACATTGCACAGGGCAAAGTACAAGGCCCCACTCTTTACTTGCATCAATATGGAGAGAACACTGCAGTGGCATTAGTTGGTAAATAGGCAGGCACCTCAGGAAAAGGGGGGCACCTCAGCTGAATGCAGAAAAAAGACCACTGGTTCTGGAGGGGGTAACATGCCTTGTGCTTGGTCCTGGGGAGTGCAAGGCCACAGTCTCTCGGGTGGGTGTCTTCCCCACTGGTTCTGGAGCTGACAACATGCCTTGTGCTTGGTCCTGGGGAGTGCAAGGCCACAGTCTCTCAGGTGGGTGTCATTCCCACTGGTTCTGGAGGGGGAACATGCCCTGTATTTGGTCCTGGGGAGTACAAGGCTACAGTCTCTCGAGTGGGTGTCATCCCCACTGGTCCTGGAGGGGGCAACATCCCCTGTGCTTGGTCCTGGGGATTGCAAGGCCACAGCCTCTCGAGTGGGTGTCATCCCCACTGGTTCTGGAGGGGGAAACATGCCCTGTGCTTGGTCCTGGTTAGTGCAAAGACACAGTCTCTCGGTGGGTGTCATCCCCACTGGTTCTGGAGGGGAGAGGCCGCACAGCAGCCCATGGAGGCTGGATTACATTGCGTCCACCGGCAATGACGGCTGCTCTGTGGTGGTGGTGGTAGTGGGATGCTCCTGCTCAGCCCCTGCACCCTGCAATGGCTGCACTGTGGTGGTGGTGGAGGTAGTTGGAGGCTCCTGCTCAATCCCGATACCATGCAATGGCTAAACTGTGGTGGTGGTGGAGGTAGTGGGAGGCTCCTGCTCAGCCCCTGCACTCACTGATGGCTGCAGAATCACAGTTGGTGGTGGGGGCTCTGTGACAGCTGCTGGTGCAGGCTCCTTCCCCTTCTTGCTTGCGTGTGCAGGCTCCTTCCCCTTACTGCTGGCTGGTGCAGGCTCCTTTCCATTTCTGCTGGCTGGTGCAGGCTCCTTCCCCTTTCTGATGACTGGTGCAGGCTCCTTCCCCTTTCCACTGGCTGGTCAAGGCTCCTTCCCCTTAAGTGTTTGTGGCCTGGAATCCTTTCCATTATGAGTAGGTGCAGATGGAAGTGGGTCCGTGGACTGTGTGGCTGAAGTGCTTGGCTGGGATCTTGATACCCTGGCCATACTTGCAGGATGGGGGGGAGGGGTAGGGAAGAGGTCAATGGTGGAAAGAAAAAGCTTTTTAGGGACATTGGGGTTGGAAGAGGGAAGGATGAGGGAATGGTTGTTGGAGGTGTTTCTCTGTTGTAATTGGGTGCAGGTGCATGGGCTGTATGCTGTTATGAGGTGATGGATGTTGGGTGTCTGAGTGCTTGCGTTTGTGTACCTTAGGAGGGGGGGACAGACACAGTGGGAGAGGACACAGGAGACATGTGCATGGCTGTTGTGGAGGTGTCTGCCAGTGAGGTGTGTGTTCTGCTTGGTGTGGTGATGATGCAGGCACTGGATGATGATGTAGTGCATGCAGGTGTGAGTGTGGTTGTAACTGGGTGGGAGGTGAAGGAGGAGGAAGAGGGGGAGACAGTGGAAATAGTGGATGTTGTTTTGTCTGCAACTGGATGGTGTTTGTGTGAGTGCCTGTGGGATGAAGTGTGGTGCCTGTGTTTGCCTGTGGCACTCTTCGGTGTTGTCTTGTGTGCATGCTCGTCAGGCTGTGTGCTTGGGATGGGTTGAGGTTGAGGAGAATGGGACTGGGAAATGGAAGTCGGAGGGGGAAAGTTGGAAACAGGAACAATGGCTGCCATCAAAGAGGAGGCCAGAGCCTGAATCGATCTCTGTTGGGACGCCAATCCAGTGTGAATGCCCTCCAGGAATGCATTAGAATGTTGCATCTGGGCTGCCAACCCCTGGATGGCATTCACAATGGTTGACTGCCCTACAGAGATGGATCTCAGGAGGTCAACAGCCTTCTCATTCAGGGTAGCAGGGCTCACTGGGGCAGGGCCTGAGGTGGCTGGGGCAAAGGAGATGCCCACCCTCCTGGGTGAGCCGGCATGGGAAACTCACTTAGGGTCTGCTGGGAGGGCGGTGCTGGTACGGGGGTGGCAGCTGTACCTGTTACTTGGGTAGTCACAGAAGGGTCCGCCACCACCAGGGAGTTTCCATCTGAGGAGGTATCTGAGTCTGTATTGTCCCGTCGAGTCTCCGCCGTGGTGCTCCCCTCGCCCTTCTTCCCACTGGTGCCCTCATCGTCAGTGGACTCTGCCTCCTGCGTTCTGTTGGATGCAGCTCCCTCCATTGCTGTGCCTCTGCTCCTCCACCAGATGATGCTAATGCACATAAGGACAGGATGACAAAACAAGAAAGGGTGGGGGAGATACAAAGCATACACTGGGTCAATGACTGCACCAACACCGCCATTGGCGTACACAGCACACTCACACACATGGAGGGGCACACACCGCCAACTGCAACACACCTGGGACCCATTTAGCTCTGGCCAGTAGTGGATGCTGACAAGCTAGGTAGCCATTATTTTTCCTTCAGACTCCTAGCCACCAGAGGAACTACGCAGCTCTGTCTGGCCTGGCCTGGGGGCACCCACTGACACCCACCCACCTCCCAGATACCACCCCACCAGGCGTAAGCTGTAATGATAGCCACTGTACTCACCCCTTTGTGGCTGCTCTGTTATCCTCAAGTGCCCAACCAGCTCTGGATTGGCCACAGCCAGTATGTGGGCCATCAGGGGGGACAGGGTTTGACTGGCACCCCTTCCTCGTTGGGAAGCCATCCCCAGCTGGGCCTCCATGGTCTTCTGTGCCGAGCATCTCAGGTCCTCCCACCGTTTGCGTTAGTGGGTGCTCTGCCTGCCATAGACCCCCAGGAGCCGTAACTCCTTGGCGATGGCACGCCATATACCCTTCTTTTGATGGGCGCTGACCTGCAGAGGCAATACAGACAGGAGAACACCATTAGATAAACAGTTCAGCCTGTCACACACATGGCCCACCATAACCCTTTCCATCATCATTAGCACATACATAGCCCAGCTCACAATATGTACAACGTCAACAGATAATCCCCCTGCTTACACAATATGTTCACACACATCTCCATGCATCCATGCCACATGCATCGTGCCTATAGTGTACTCACCTGTTGGTCTGGAGGCCCCTACAGCAGTCCGTACTGGGGTAGGACTCATCCACCAGTTGCTCCACCTCCTCTGAAGTGAAGGCTGGGGCCCTTTCCCCGGTCACAAGGGCCATGGTAGGTTACAGACACAGGTCACAGCAGCACATGCAGTGTAGGTCCTCTGCTATGTAAAGTCAGGTAACAGGTGAGGAATATGAAAGAAAATGGAGGTCACGTCCACAGCGGTGCATACGGTCACCACCAACGTAGATCACCATTGGCCACTGTAACCCATTGGGTTGATTATTAACCAATGAAGAGTTGCACAGCGGTTCCCGACTGCCTCCCTCCAGAGGGCACAACATCAGCGGAATTACCTCACTTCCACCTGTCCCTCCTTACAGGACAGGCGGATGCCATTTCAGGGAGTGGGGCAGCCTTGCACAGGAGATATAGGCACATATTGGACAAATCACACTGACCCATTACATGTTCATAGAATGCAAACTACTGTTGTGGCTCCATTGTGCAGTTTGTGACAGGCTCCTCACTCTTTTGTCTCATAGATTCCTACCACTGTGGATGAATAGGAGATGGAGACATATCCCCAGGTACAGACCCCTGGTGGACTTGGCTACACTGGAGGACAGGCACATAATACTCACCTATAGACTGGACAGGACCACAATCATAGAGCTTGTGCAAAATTGGAGCCTGACCTGATATCTGCTATCTGTCACCCCACTGGGATCCTCCTTCTTGTGCAAGTGCTGTCAGTACTCCATTCCTCGCAACTGGTTCTTTGCAAGTTACAGTGGGCTTGGCAGGAGGAATGTCACAGCTAATATTCTCAATAGAGCTGACAAGAGTGTTGTCTGCCCTGATAAAACACATGTGCAGCTACATTGCATTCCCCCAGGTTGAGGATTTGGCCACTGTGAAGGCCAAATTTACACAATGGGACCTATCCCAATATACATGGGGCGATTGATGGAACACATTTGGCATTTGTGCCCACCCCCCAGAATGAACAGGTGTTTAGAAATCGTAAGAGTTTCCACTCCATGAATGTGCAGATGGTGGGCTTGGCGGACCAGTACATCTCCCATGTGTAGGAAAGTACCATCTTGCATGGCATGTTACCCCATTTTTACATGTATGTAAGTTTTCTAGCCAGGACCCCAGTGCTCATAGTTTGTGGCCTGAATGTGTATACCTGTGTAGTGACTAACTGTGTCACTGAGACTCTGCTAACCAGAATCTGGCCTTTAAATTTGTCACTATGGGCATAGCATTTCTTTTGCCACCCATAGGGAGCTCAGTCAAACCTTTACACAAGACTGCCACTGCAGCCTGAGTGAAATAATGCACATTTTATTTCACAGCCATTTTCACTGCACTTAAGTAACTCATAAGTCAACTAAATGTCTAACCTCCACTTGCTGAAGGTCAGGTGCAAGATACTAAGTGTGACGGTGCCCTTGCACTAGTGAAGGTGCCCCACATAGTTCAGGGCCATTTTCCCAGACTTTGTGAGTGTGGGGACACCATTACACATGTGCACTACATACAGGTCAATACCTATATGTAGCTTTACAATGGTAAATCTGAATATGGCCATGTAATATGTTTAAGATCATGGAATTGTCCCCCCATTCCAGATCTGGTATTGGGGAACAATTCCATGCACCCCGGGGCTCCACTATGGACCCTGTGTATTACCAAACCAGCTCTCCGGGATTTTCTCTACAGTAACCGCTGCTGCCACTCCAAAAACAAGGTTCTGCTGTCCTGGGGTCTGGGCAGCCCAGTCCTTGGAAGACAGAACAAAGAATTTCCTCTGAGAGAGGGTGTTACACCCTCTTCTATTGGAAATAGGTGTTGCAGGCTGGGGAGGGGTAGCCTCTCCCAGCCTCTGGAAATGTTTTGAAGGGCACAGATGGTGCCCTCCATGCATAAGCATCTACACCAGTTTAGGGAACCCCCAGCCGCTGCTCTGGCACGAAACTGGACGAAGGAAAGGGGAGTGACCACTCCTGTCCATCACCACCCCTGGGTTGGTGCCCAGAGCTCCTCCTGGGTGTCACAGACCTCTGCCATCTTGGATCCAGAGGTGAGAGGGCACTCTGGAGGAGTCTGAGTGGCCAGTGCCAGCAGGTGACATCAGAGACCCCGCCTGATAGGTGCTCACCTGACTAGGTGGCCAATCCTCCTCTACAGGCTATTTAGGGTCTCTCCAGTGGGCTTTTCCTCTGATAATGACTTGCAAGAATTCACCAGAGTTCCTCTGCACTTCTCTCTTCGACTTCTGCCAAGGATAGACCACTGACTGCTCCTGGACGCCTGCAAAACTGCAACAAAGTAGCAAGAAGTCTACCAGCAACATTGTAGCACCTAATCCTGCCGGCTTTCTTGACTGTTTCCTGGTGGTGCATTTCTTGGGGGCTGCCTGCCTTCATCCTGCACTGGAAGCCACAAAGAAATCTCCTGTGGGTCAATGGAATCTTCCGCCTGATTCAGCAGGCACCAAACTTCAGCATCACTGGTACTCTAGGACTCCTCTCAACCTGACGAGCATTGCCCCTGAAACACAGGTGGTAGACACAAGTGACCCAGACTGTCCAGTGGTCCAATTGTCCAAATTTGGAGGAGGTAAGTCCTTGCCTCTGCTCTACAGACAGTAATCCTGTGCACCGCGTGAACTGCAGCTACAATGGCTTCTGTGCACATTGCCATAAAATCCTGCATGGACAGACAAGCCTAGGTCCCTAGCACCCAGTCCTGCGATGCTCAGCTCCCTGAGTTGATCTCCGGTCGAGGGGCCCTCTTTTGCAGTGTTGAGATGACCACCTTGTTCAGACTTCTTGAACCCATGTTCAAGGACTTCTGCGGGTGCTACCTTCTTGTGCATGGACTATCAATATTGCTGAGGGCACCCTCTGTCTCCTCTCCCAAGTGGCGACATCCTGGTCCTTCCTGGGCCCGGGCAGCACCCATTATCTTCAACCGCGACTCTTGCAGCTAGAAAGGCTTGTTTGCGGGATTTTGCCAAGGAAACAAATCTGTGTCCTCCAAAACTCCATGGGACATCTTCTGCATGAACAAAAAGTTCCTAGCACCTTTTGTCGTTGCAGAATCTTCAGCTTCTTCTACCCAGAGGAAGCCATTTTGCACCTTCAGTTGTGGTTAGTGGGCTCCTGCCCCCCTGGACACTTTCACAACTTTAGGACTTGGCCCCCTTCCTTTGAAGGTCCTCAGGTCCAGGAATCCGTCTTCAGTTCTTTGCAGTCTGTTGTGGTCTTTGCAAAATCCTCTATCACCACTTTAGTGTGTGTCTGGGGAAATAGTAGTACTTTACTCCTACTTTCCAGGGTCTTGGGGTGGGGTATCTTGGACACACTTAGGCCCTGATTCTGACCTTGGCGGACGGCGGAGGCCGTCCGCCAAGGTACCGCTGCCAAATGACCGCACCGCGGTCAGAAGACCGCGATGGCCATTCAGACATTTCCTCTGGGCCGGCGGGCGCTCTCCAAAAGAGCGCCCGCCGGCCCAGAGGAAATGCCCCTGCAACGAGGACGCCGGCTCAGAATTGAGCCCGCGTAGTTGCAGGGGTGCGACGGGTGCAGTTGCACCCGTCGCGTATTTCAGTGTCTGCAAGGCAGACACTGAAATACTTTGCGGGGCCCTCTTACGGGGGCTCCTGCAGTGCCCATGCCATTGGCATGGGCACTGCAGGGGCCCCCAGGGGCCCCGCGGCACCCCCTACCTCCATCCTGTTCATGGCGGGTTTCCCGCCATGAACAGGATGGCGGTAGGGGGTGTCTGAATCCCCATGGCGGCGGAGCGCGCTCCGCCGCCATGGAGGATTCCCCCGAACAGCGGAAAGTCGGCGGGAGACCGCCGACTTTCCGCTTCTGACCGCGGCTGAACCGCCGCGGTCAGAATGCTCGTGGGAGCTCCGCCAGCCTGTTGGCGGTGCTCCCGTGGTTGGTGGCAATGACCCCCTTAGTGTTTGCTTACACTCCCATTGACTCTCTACACACTGCACTAGCCTAGGGGTCCATTTGTGGTTTGCATTCCACTTTCTTAGTCTATGGTTTGTGTTGACCCTAGGCCTATTGCATCCTATTGTATTCTACAGTGTTTGCACTCCTTTCTGACTGTTTTACTTACCTGATTTTGGTGTGTGTGTATATTTTGTGTATTTTACTTACCTCCTGAGGGAGTTTATCCTCTGAGATATGTTTGGCACATTGTCACTAAAATAAAATACCTTTATTTTTAGTATTGTCTTTCTACTAATATAGTATCTATATGATATACGTGTCATAGTAGGAGCTTTGCATGACTCGTAGTTCAGCCTAAGCAGCTCTGCTATAGCTACCTCTATCAGCCCAAGCTGCTAGAACACTACTAATCTACTAATAAGAGATAACTGGACATGGCACAAGGTGTACGTACCATTGGTACCCACTATAAGCCAGGCCAGCCTCCTATATTCGTGGTGCAGTAGTGAGTGGGATAAGTACTTGTAAATGCTTCACCAATATGTCATTGTGCTTTTCATAAGAAAACATATATCCAGTACTTCAGAATATACACAGTAACCTAAACAGCTTAACTTTCTAAAAAGTTTCTGAAAAGTTTAAAAAAACTTTCAAAAGTTTTCAAACGTTTGGAAAAGTTTTTCTCTGTTCTTTTAAAAGTTCCAAAAACTTTTTTTCTCTCTGTGTCCTCAACCTTTTCTGTCATGTCTGCAGTAGAGCTTACTCCCACAGTTGTCCTGGCAACATATGGGAACTTTAAAAGTTTGAGGGGTCTCTGCATTGAAAGAGGTTTAGCAATTGGTAAGAATCCTACAAAAGATCTTCTCCTTAGCCTTCTCCTAGAATGTGACCAGAACCAGTCTGGCCCATCCCAGGATCAGGAGGTAGAGGAGGGAGTACCCAGCCAAACGCAGAGGAGTCCCCTGAGGATGCTGGGGATGGTTCTTCCAAGGACCTGTCAGCTAACAGGCCAACTAGTGACACTGGTAGTGGGAGGGGGTCACACGCTAGTAGGGTACCTTTCACTCCTAAAGGCCAGGTTACTAGGGTCCATCCAGTTAGGGACAGGTCCAACTCTGCCAATTCCCACATATCTTCTGTGTCTCACAATTCCCAAGCCTCCCTCCCTGAGGTTCCAGAAACCTGCATAAGATAGTCCCACCTTACAAGGAGAGGGATGACATTAACAAGTGGTTTGCTGCTCTTGAGAGGGCCTATATGGTACATGTGGTCCCTCAAAGGCAGTGGGCTGCTATTGAGTGGCTATCTTTCACTGGTAGGGTTAGGCTCCCTTCTGTCACAGAAAGTGATGCTAACAATTACAAAGTTTTGAAGGATGCACTCTTGGATGGATTTGGCTTAACCACTGTTACACCCAGTAAGTTTAGACACACCAGAAAAGAGTCCTCTCAAGACTGGACAGACTTTCTAGGTTGTTCAGTGAAGGCCTTGGAGGGTTGGTTACATGGCAGTAAGGTGACTGACTATGAAAGCCTATATAATCTAATCCTGAGAGAGCATATTTTGAACAATTGTGTGTCTGATTTGTTGCACCAGTACTTGGTAGACTCAGATCTGACCTCTCCCCAGGAATTGGGAAAGAAGGCAGACAAATGGGTCAGAACAGGATTGAACAGAAAAGTTCATACAGGGGGTGACAAGGATGGCAAGAAGAAGGATGGTAAGTCTCCTGACAAGGGCGGGGACAAAGATAAAAAACATTCTGAGTCTTCATCAGGCCCACAAAAATCCTCTGGGGGTGGTGGGTCCAAATCCTCTTCTCACAATCAGAAAAAGCCATGGTGTTATTTATGTAAAGTAAAAGGCCTTCGGACAAGTGATGCCACTTGTCCAAAGAAAAACACCAAGGCTCCCAATACCACAACCCCAACAGCAAACTCTAGTGTCCCTAGTAATAGCAGTGGTGGTGGGAAGTCTACTACAAATGGCCAATCCAAGGGTGTAGCTGGGCTCACTATTGGCAGTGTAGTTGGTGTTGGTCTTGTTAGGGAGACCACAGAGCCTGTTTTAATCTCTGATGGTGGCATTGACTTTGCCACCTTGGTTGCTTGTCCCCTTAATATGGGTAAGTACAAGACTTCCTTCGGGCACAGGACAGTCAGAGCATGCACCACCAGGAAACAGTCGAGAAAAAGCCGGCAGGATTAGGCGCTACAATGTTGCTGGTAGTCTTCTTGCTACTTTGTTGCGGTTTGGCAGGCATCCTGGAGCAGTCAGCAGTTGATCCTTGCCAGAAAGTTGAAGAGAGAAGTGCAGAGGAACTCTGGTGAGCTCTTGCATTCGTTATCTGAGGAGAAACCCACAGGAGAGATCCTAAATAGCCGTGGACGTTGTTTCAATCAGGCTGCAGTGACAGTCCTGTGTAAGAATTGTCTGAGCTCCCTATGGGTGGCAAAATAAATGCTGCAGCCCATAGGGATCTCCTGGAACCCCAAAACCGTTGGTACCTAGGTACCATATACTAGGGAATTATACGGGTGTTCCAGTGTGCCAATCAGAATTGTTGAAAATAGTCACTAGCCTGCAGTGTTAATTTTAAAAGCAGAGAGAGCATAAACACTGAGGTTCTGGTTAGCAGAGCCTCAGTGAATAGTTAGGCACCACACAGGGAACACATAGAGGCCACAAACGTATGAGCACTGGGGTCCTGGCTAGCAGGATCCCAGTAACACAAGCAAAAACAAACTGACACACAAGTGAAAATGGGGGTAACACGCTAGGCAAGATGGTGCTTTCCTACATCCAGTGGTCCCCCATGGGCCAGGTAGGTCATTCAGATCCTGAAGTCCAGAGTTACTGTCATCATTGTGGGCCTCTTCAGTTGGGGGACTGGATAGTGCTGGCACCTCCTCTCCAGTGACATTGGCTGGGGTACCTATGGGGATGTAAATGATGCATTATGGTTGATGTGTATGACATATTGTACATCACTGGCTTCCCCTCTATGGTTGTTTTTTCCCTGCCAGCTTTAACTTGTGTATATTAGTGTAGGGTGGGATTGTTAGTTCTCTATGGTGTGCATGCTTTAGTCATGAGTGTCCATGCAGGGCAGTGAGGAAAGTGTGCTACAAACAGACTGGAATAATACCCTGGGCTTTCCTCTCCCATCACCCCATTCCATTGAACTTTTCAGTCAATTATTTGCACTAGAATTAAAGCCCTTGAACAACAATTTGAGTGACACCGTTTTATGTGTTGAAAATGTGCATTTATGTGAACACTCACATCTAGTGCAAATGATCTGAACACTGTGATAGCATACAAATAATGACCTGTAGCTGTCTGCAGTAAACACATCAGGACACTTGTCATATCACCAACATCTGTAGATGGACAAGCCATAGGTGGCAGTAAGATGAGATGCAAAGGAAGTGAATGACTTCATGCTACAGCCACGCCGAAAATATCAATAGTCAGAGTAATGGTCAGTTGTACTGTCTAAACTGTGAGTCATTGGAAGTATTCACGTATAACTGATGTTCTGTTGTCCACATCCTCATCCGCTACCTCCTCATCCTCACTGTCATCAAGGTCCACTGCTGCCACAGGGGCATCTTCAGTCCCCTACTAATGCAGAAAAGGCACATGTTGTCTGAGGGCCAGGTTGTGCAATATACAGCATGCCACTACTATCTGGCAGACCTTCTGGGTGAGTAACACAGGGATCCAACTATCAGATGCTGGCATCTGAACCTGGCCTTCTGGAGGCCGAGGGTCCTCTTGATTATTCTCCTGGTTTCCCATGTGCATCACTATAACGGTTCTCAGCCCCTGTCCTGGCATTCCTCACAGGTGTCAGGAGCCACGATAGGATTGGGTAGCCAGAGTCACCTGCAAATATTAAGGGACAGCATTTAGCCTTACACAATCCTATAGGGATAACACTTGAAGGCATAAACTGACATACAATGGGTGGGGACTCTGGCTCACCTATTAGCCTCACCCTGTGCCTCTGTAGTAGGGCCATCAGTTTTGGGATGCTGCTATTCCTCAGAACGAAGGTGTCATACAGCAACCCAGGATACTTGGCAGTGACTTCAGAGATGTACTGGTCCACCACGCACACCATTTGCACATTCAGTGAGTGGAAACTCTTCTGATTCCAGAACACCTGTTCATTCTGGCGGGGGGGTGGACAAACGCAATATGTGTACTGTCAATGGCCCCAATAGTATTGGGTATATGTTCTATAGCATAGAATCAGGCCTTCACAATGGCCAAATCTTCCACCTGGGGGAAAGAAATGTAGCTGCACATGTGTTTCACCAAGGCAGACAATACTCTTGCAGCACGATTGAGAACATTGACTGTGACATTCCTGCTGCCAAGCCTACTGTCACTTGGAAAGAACCAGTTGCCAGGAAATGGAGTACTGATAGAACCTGCACAAGAGGGGGGATCCCAGTGGGATGACGGATAGCTGATGTCAGGTCAGGCTCCACTTGTGCATACAGCTCTGTGATTGTGGCCCTGTCCAGTCTATAGGTGAGTATAATGTGTCTGTCCTCCAGTGTAGCCAAGTCCACAAGAGGTCTGTCCACGGAGGTTTGTCTCCTGCTCATATTCATCCGCAGAGGTAGGTAGCTAAGGGACAGACGAGTGATTAGGCCATCAAAATTTGAACAATGGAACCACCACTTCAGTGTGTGAACAGCATTAATGTGATGGGACAGTGGGAATGGCAATGTATGTGCAATGTTTGGCAATGACGTAGTTATGGATCTGTATGTAGTCCACCACCATGAAATGGCGACGCCTGTCCTGTATCTAGGGACAGGTGTGTAGGAAAGTACCATCTTGCCTGGCATGTTACCCCCATTTTTACTTGTGTGTCAGTTTGTTTTTGCCTGTGTCACTGGGATCCTACTAGTCAGTGTAGGAGGCTGGCCTGGCTTTTAGTGGGTACCTTGTGGTACTTACACCTTGTGCCAGGTCCAGTTATTCCTTATTAGTAGATTAGTAGTGTTCTAGCAACTTGGGCTGATAGAGGTAGCTGTATCAGAGCAGCTTAGGCTGAACTAGGAGACATGCAAAGCTCCTACCATACCACTTATATCACTTAGCACTATATCATACGAAAACACAATACTCAGAGTTACTAAAAATAAAGGTACTTTATTTTAGTGACAATATGCCACAAGTATCTCAGGGGATATATTCCCTTAGGAGGTAAGTAACAAACACAAAATATACACACAAACCAAAATTAGGTAAGGAAATAGTTCGAAAAGTAGTGCAAACACTGTAGAACACCATAGAATGCAATAGGTGACAATAGGCCTGAGGCAACACAAACCATATACTCCAAAAGTGGAATGCGGAACACGAATGGACACCAGGTCTAGTGTAGTGAGTAGAGGGTCGCTGGGAGTGCCACAGATGGTGCCCTCCTTGCATAAGCCAGTCTACACCGGTTCAGGGAGCCCCCAGCCTCTGCTCTGGTGCGAAACTGGACAAAAGAAAGGGGAGTGACCACTCCCCTGTCCATCACCACCCCAGGGGTGGTGCCCAGAGCTCTTCCAGTGTGTCCCATACCCCTGCCATCTTGAATGC
This sequence comes from Pleurodeles waltl, assembly GCF_031143425.1. Classification (NCBI taxonomy): domain Eukaryota; kingdom Metazoa; phylum Chordata; class Amphibia; order Caudata; family Salamandridae; genus Pleurodeles; species Pleurodeles waltl. The sequence continues at coordinate 197,470,656 of NC_090448.1, read as the reverse complement.
AGAAGTGTGAGGGCACAATGGATACCTCTGAGTGGCCAGTGCCAGCAGGTGACGTCAGAGACCCCTCCTGATAGGCTCTTACCTGGTTAGGTAGCCAATCCTCCTCTGAGGGCTATTTAGGGTCTCTCCTGTGGGTTTCTCACCAGATAACGAATGCAAGAGCTCACCAGAGTTCCTCTGCACTTCTCTCTTTGACTTCTGTCAAGAATCGACCGCTCGCTGACTGCTCCAGGACACCTACAAAACCGCACCAAGTAGCAAGACGACTACCAGCAACATTGTAGTGCCTTATCTTGCTGGCTTTTTTGACTGTTTCCTTGTGGTGGATGCTCTGAGGGCTGTTTGCCTTCACCCTGCACTGGAAGCCAAGAAGAAATCTCCCGTGGGTTGACAGAATCTTCCCCCTGCCAACGCAGGCAACAAACTTTTTCTTCACCATTCATCTGGGTCCCCTCTCATCTTGACGAGCATGGTCCTTGAACACAGGAGCTGGATCCAAGTATCTCCGACAATCCAGTGGCCATTTTGTCCAAATTTGGTGGAAGTAAGTCCTTGCCTTCCCACGCCAGACAGTAATTCTGTGTGATGCGTGAACTGCAGCTGCTAGGGCTTCTGTGTACTTTTGCAAGACTTCCTTCATGCACAGCATAGCCTAGGTCCCCAGCACTCCGTCCTGCATTGTCCAACTCCCTGAGTTGGACTCTGACTTCGTGGGACCCTCTTTTGTTGTGCTGAGATGACTGCTATGCTCAGATCTTCTGAACACTTGTTCAGGTACTTCTCTGGGTGCTGCCTGTTTTTGCATGGGCTCTCTGTATTGCTGAGCGCCCCCTCTGTCTCCTCCTCCAAGAGGCGAACTCCTGGTCCTTCCTGGGCCCTGGTAGCACCCAAAATCTACAACCATGACTCTTGCAGCTAGCAAGGCTTGTTTGTGGTCTTTCTGCATGGAAACAACTCTGCTTCCTCCAGCACGCCATGGGACATCTTCTGACCAAAGGAGAGGTTCCTGGCTCCTTCCGTTGTTGCAGAATCTTTGGCTTCTTCCACCCAGAGGCATCCTTTTCACCTGGAGTTTAGTGGGCTCCTGCCCTGCCCCCTCTGGACACTTGTGTGACTCTTGTACTTGGTCCCCTTCCTTTGCAGGCCCTCAGGTCCAGGAATCTGTCTTCAGTGCTTTGCAGTCAGTTGTTGCCTTTGCAGAATCCACTATCTCGACTTTACTGTCTTTCTGGGGTAGTAAGGTAGCTTTACTCCTACTTTTCAGGGTCTTGGGGTGGGGTATCTTAGACACCCTTAGTGTTTTCTTACACTCCCAGCGACCCTCTACAGACTACACTAGGTCTGGGGTCCATTCGTGGTTCACATTCCACTTTTGGAGTAAATGGTTTATTTTGCCCCTAGGCCTACTGTCTCCTATTGCATCATATTGCATTCTACAGTGCTTGCACTACTTTCCTAACTGTTTACTTACCTGATTTTTGGTTTGTGTGTATATTTTGTTTATTTTACTTACCTCCTAAGGGAGTGTGGGCCAGATGTATCAAATGATTTTGCACTCACAAACTGCAAAATTGTCCGTTTGCAAGTGCAAAATCGTGGTCTGCAATGCATCAAAGGCATTCGCAGACCACAAAATGAAAATCGCAAAAATTTTGATTTTCTGCGTTGCAACCTGGATTTTGCGAATCGCAATTTGCGATTCGCAAAATCCAGGTTGCAAGGCAATTCTGCAAAAAAATCGCAATTTGCGATTTTTCGCAGAATGGTATTTTGCACATGCAAAATACCATTGTCTGCAACCAGGTGGTAAACTGGTGCAAAATTTTAAAATGCAATAAAACTGCATTTTTAAATGTAATATGTAAAGCACACATGCCCTTTTGGCATGTGTGTACTTTACATGGAAAAAAAATAATAATTTGGGGTGCAGGAGAGGGGGCCTTAGGCCCCCAGCACCCTGGCCTTTTGCATTTCCTAAATTGCGATTTCTGTTTTAGAAATCGCAATTTAGGAAATGCAAAAAATTTGCAGCTATGGCCCAACAGGCCCATAGCTGCGAATGGGGCCAGTATCGCAATTTGCGATTCGGTAATTGCATTTGTGATTTTTAAGAAATCGCAATTACAGACTTGCAAATGTGATACATGGCCCTTTGCGAGTCGGTAATTGCGATTAATTAAAAATCGCAATTACCGAATCGCAATGGGCCAGATTCATACATCTGGCCCTATATCCTCTGAGATACTTTCGGCAAATTGTCACTAAAATAAAGTACCTTTATTTTTAGTAACTCTGAGTATTGTGTTTCTTCAGATATAGTGCTATATGATATAAGTGGTATAGTAGGAGCTTTGCATGTCTCCTAGTTTAGCCTAAGCTGCTCTGCTATAGCTACCTCTATCAGCCTAAGCTGCTAGAACACTACTAATCTACTAATAAGGTATAACTGGACCTAGCACAAAGTGTAAGTACCATCAGGTACCCACTATAAGCCAGGCCAGTCTCCTACAGTGGTATGCTCTTAGGATGTTGTTAAGTGCCTCATGGAGAGTCGGTTCCCTGGGCATGTCCTCCCCTTATGGCATAGTAGTCCTCCAAGCTTCCCTGTTGTCTTGTGCCTCTGTCCACCTGAACCATGTGCCAACTGCCACTGACCCCAGGTCCCTGATCGTCGCATGTTTCTGTGGATGCCTGGGGTCCCTGTAGTGGTGGACACACTGATGACTGATGTTTCCTGGGGACAGAGGGATGGGCCCACTGGGTGGGTGCTGTGCTGTTGTTTCCTGAGGAGGGAGGCTCTGTGGTGGTATGGGATTGTGCCTGGGTCACCGACTGTCCATAGGTCCCTCATGGGTCAGGTTGGTCATCCTGATCCAGGCATACAGAGCTGCTGTCATCACTGTGGGCCTCTTCGGGGGGGACTAGATGTTGCTGGCACCTCCTCTCCGGTGACGTTGTGTCGGGGTCCTGTGGGTATGTAAAGGCAGTGTCATTGTTACTGCGTGTGACATCTTGTGCATGGTTATGTTCCCCTCTATGGTTGTTATTACCAAGGCAGCTTTGGCTTGTATGAGTTGTGATTTGGTCGGCTAAGTGATTGTCAGTAGTGTGCATGCTGTGGTGATGGGGGTCCATGCAGGTCTGTGATGGGGTCCATGTATTGGTGTTGCATGCAGGGATTGGTATTGGAATGGGTGGGTTGTGATGGTGGGGTATATGTGAGGTGGTGGAGTGATGGGGTGAGGGTAGGGGTGGGAGTTTGTGATGGCATGCAGGTAGGGGGGTGGAATCAATCAATCAATCAATCATTCGCATTTATAAAGCGCGCTGCTCACCCATAAAGGGTCTCAAGGCGCTGGGGGGGGGGGTCAGTGCTTGAAGAGCCAGGTCTTGAGCTGCCTTCTGAAGGAGAGGTGTTCAGGTATGGCGCGAAGGTGGCTGGGCAGAGAGTTCCAGGTCTTCGCTGCCAGGAAAGAGAAGGATCTTCCTCCGGCGGTGGCTTTGCGGGTGCGGGGTACGGCTGCCAGGGCCTGTCCAGCGGATCGTAGAGTGCGCGGAGGAGTGTAGAAGGAGACGCGGTAGTTGATGAGTTTGGGTCCGAGGTTGTGAAGGGCTTTGTGTGCGTGGGTGAGGAGTCGGAAGGTGATCCTCTTGTTGACGGGGAGCCAATGGAGTTTTTTCAAGTGTCCTGAGATGTGGTGGTGGCGAGGGATGTCCAGGATGAGTCTTGCGGCAGCGTTCTGGATCCGTTGGAGTTTCCTCAGCAGCTTGGTGGTGATGCCCGCGTACAGGGTGTTCCCGTAGTCCAAGCGACTGGTGACGAGGGCGTGGGTGACAGTCTTCCTGGTGTCGGTGGGGATCCAGCGGAAGATCTTGCGGAGCATGCGTAGGGTGTTGAAGCATGCTGAGGTCACCGAGTTCACCTGTCTGGTCATGGTGAGGGATGAGTCCAGGATGAAGCCGAGGTTGCGTGCGTGGTCGGTGGGTTGGGGAGTGCTGCCTAGGGCGGGGGGCCACCAGGAGTCGTCCCATGCGGTGGGGGTGGGGCCGAAGATGAGGACCTCCGTCTTGTCGGCGTTCAGTTTCAGGTGGCTGTCTGTCATCCAGTTCGCCACTTCCTTCATTCCTTCATGAAATCTGGTCCTAGCTGAGGTGGGGTTGTTTGTGAGGGATAAGATGAGCTGGGTGTCGTCGGCGTATGATATTAGGTCGAGTCCGTGTTTGCGTGCGATGTTCGCCAGGGGGGTCATGTAGATGTTGAAGAGAGTGGGGCTGAGGGAGGATCCTTGAGGTACGCCGCAGATGATCTCCGTGGCTTTGGATCTGAAGGGGGGCAGGCGGACTCTCTGAGTCCTTCCGGAGAGGAAGGAGATGATCCATTCGAGGGCCTTGCCTCTGATGCCGGCGTTGCTGAGGCGTCGTATCAAGGTGCAGTGGCAGACCGTGTCGAAGGCTGCAGAGAGGTCCAGAAGTACGAGGGCCACGGTCTCACCCTTGTAGGTCAGGGCTCTGATGTTGTCCGTGGCTGCGATGAGGGCGGTTTCGGTGCTGTGGTTGGTCCTGAAACCGAACTGTGTGGGGTCGAGGGAGTCGTTGGTTTCCAGGGCGTTGGTGAGTTGAGTGTTGACAATTTTCTCAATCACTTTGGCGGGGAACGGCAGGAGAGAGATGGGCCGGAAGTTTTTGAGTTCGGTGGGGTCTGCTGTGGGTTTCTTTAAGAGGGCGTTGAGCTCTGCATGTTTCCAGCTCTCCGGGAAGGTGGCGGTGGTGAGGGAGGAGTTGATGACATCTCAGAGGTGCGGTGCGATGATGTCGTCGGCTTTGTTGTAGATGTGGTGCGGGCAGGGGTCCGATGGCGATCCGGAGTGGATCGAGTTCATGACGCGGGTGGTCTCCTCGGTGGTGGTTGGGCTCCAGGTGAGGATGGTGGCGATGTCGGTAGCGGGTTCCGGGGGGGGGTTCGCGTCGGTGGTCGGGAAGCTATTGTATATGTCGGTGATCTTGTGGTGGAAGAAGGTCGAGAGGGAGTCGCAGAGGTCCTGTGATGGAGGGATGGAGTTGTTTTCTGCGTCCGGGTTGGAGAGCTCTTTGACGATGCCAAATAGTTCCTTGCTGTTGTGGGCGTTGTTGTCAAGTCTGATCCGGTAGGCTGTTTTTCGTGCGGCGCGGAGGCGTTGGTGGTGTTGGCGGGTGGCGTCCTTGAGAGCTGACATGTTCTCTTCGGTCTGGTTGAGGCGCCACGTCTTCTCGCGGGCGCGGCATTCTTTCTTGGAGTCCTTGAGGTCGGGGGTGAACCAGGAGTTTTTCTTGTGGTTGTTGGTGCTGGCTTGAGTTTTCAGGGGGGCCAGGAGGTTGGCGCAGTCGGAGATCCAGTTGGTGAGGTTGTTGGCGGCTTCGTTTGGGTCGGTGGTGCTGGTGGGTCGGTTCTGGGACAGGGTTGATGCGAGCTGATCCGTGGTGATACGATTCCAGTGTCTTCTTGGTGGTTGCTGGGTGTGGTGGTGCACAGTGGTCTTCTTGAAGATGAAGTGGACGCAGCTGTGGTCCGACCAGGTGAGTTCGGTGGTGTGGCTGAAGGTGATGTGTTTGCTGGAGGAGAAGATGGGGTCGAGCGTGTGTCCGGCGTAGTGGGTGGGGGTGTTGACTAGCTGATTCAGTCCCAGGTTGGTGAGATTGTCCAGTAAGGCGGTGGTGTTGTTGTCGGTGAGGTTCTCCAGGTGAAAGTTGAGGTCTCCTAGGAGGATGTAGTCGGTGGACAAGAGTGCGTGAGGGTTGACGAAGTCTGCGATGTCTTCGCTGAACTTGGTGCGGGGTCCTGGTGGTCTGTACATGAGGGTGCCTCTGAGGGTGGTCTTGGGGTCGCTGTGGATCGTGAAGTGGAGATGTTCGGCGTCGGGGAGTGAGTTGTCGGTGTCGGTTGAGATGCGGATGGAGTTTTTGTGTGCGATGGCGATGCCTCCTCCGATGCGGTTGGTGCGGTCTTTCCGGATGATTTTGTAGCCGTCGGGGATGGCTATGGCGATGTCGGGTGCCGAGGAGGGATTCATCCAGGTCTCGGTGAGGAAGGCGATGTCCGGGTTCGTAGAGTTGATGAGGTTCCACAGATCGATGGCGTGCCTGTGGACGGATCGGGTGTTGACCAGGATGCAGTGGAGATTGCTTCCGGGGGAGTCGTTCTTGACGGGAGCGGTGTTGGTCCGTAGGCAGGTGAAGTGACAGTTGCTGCAGGTGAAGGGTCCGTGGGTCCGTTTGGGGGGGGGCGCGGTAGCAGCCCGGAGTGCGGCCGGGGTTGAGGTTGACGAGGGTGGCGGAGTAGTAGTTCAGGCGGGGGGCGCGGGGGCCAGGTGTTCGGGCGCTGTGCGCGGTCCAGGCACGGACGGGCGCAGATCACACAGCACAGGCACTCGGGGATACAGAAGGAAAAAAAGGGGAGCGCAAACGCAGACACACGGCAACACAGACACTCGGGGCACAGGCAGCGATGCAGGCAAAAGAGAAGGCAGAACAGGGAATCTGGATCTGGTGGCGCTGTGAGGACAGGGGAGCGACCTACCCTGGGGTCAAGGGTCGCTACTACTGCCTCGCAGCGGCCGCCATTTAAGGGGTAGCCGGGGAGGCGGGGTCAGCTGGGAGGCGGGAGGAGGGCGGGTAGGGCGAAAAAAGCGGCAAAAAAGCGGCGGGAAAAAGGCTCCGAAGGCGAGGAGGCCTAGAAAAATGGCGAAGTGCCGAAAGGCACAGGAAAAACAAGGGGGAGACGGCAGGAGGGCAAGGGGGACGGCACTCAGAAGATGCAGGCACTCGGGGATACAGAAGAAAACCAGGGGAGCGTGATCACACAACACAGGCACTCGGGGATACAGAAGGAAAAAAGGGGAGCGCGATCACACAGCACAGGCACTCGGGGATACAGAAGGAAAAAAAGGGGAGCGCGAACGCAGACACACGGCAACACAGACACTCGGGGCACAGGCAGCGATGCAGGCAAAAGAGAAGGCAGAACAGGGGATCTGGATCTGGTGGCGCTGTGAGGACAGGGAGCGACCTACCCTGGGGTCAAGGGTCGCTACTACTGCCTCGCAGCGGCCGCCATTTAAGGGGTAGCCGGGGAGGCGGGGTCAGCTGGGAGGCGGGAGGAGGGCGGGTAGGGCGAAAAAAGCGGCAAAAAAGCGGCGGGAAAAAGGCTCCGAAGGCGAGGAGGCCTAGAAAAATGGCGAAGTGCTGAAAGGCACAGAAAAACAGGAAAAACAAGGGGGAGACGGCGGGAGGGCAAGGGGGACGGCACTCAGAAGATGCAGGCACTCGGGGATACAGAAGAAAACCAGGGGAGCGCGCTCACACAACACAGGCACTCGGGGATACAGAAGGAAAAAAGGGGAGCGCGATCACACAGCACAGGCACTCGGGGATACAGAAGGAAAAAAAGGGGAGCGCGAACGCAGACACACGGCAACACAGACACTCGGGGCACAGGCAGCGATGCAGGCAAAAGAGAAGGCAGAACAGGGGATCTGGATCTGGTGGCGCTGTGAGGACAGGGGAGCGACCTACCCTGGGGTCAAGGGTCGCTACTACTGCCTCGCAGCGGCCGCCATTTAAGGGGTAGCCGGGGAGGCGGGGTCAGCTGGGAGGCGGGAGGAGGGCGGGTAGGGCGAAAAAAGCGGCAAAAAAGCAGCGGGAAAAAGGCTCCGAAGGCGAGGAGGCCTAGAAAAATGGCGAAGTGCCGAAAGGCGCAGAAAAACAGGAAAAACAAGGGGGAGACGGCGGGAGGGCAAGGGGGACGGCACTCAGAAGATGCAGGCACTTGGGGATACAGAAGAAAACCAGGGGAGCGCGATCACACAACACAGGCACTCGGGGATACAGAAGGAAAAAAGGGGAGCGCGATCACACAGCACAGGCACTCGGGATACAGAAGGAAAAAAAGGGGAGCGCGAACGCAGACACACGACAACATAGACACTCGGGGCACAGGCAGCGATGCAGGCAAAAGAGAAGGCAGAACAGGGGATCTGGATCTGGTGGCGCTGTGAGGACAGGGGAGCGACCTACCCTGGGGTCAAGGGTCGCTCAAGAAGTAGTAAGGATTTGACTTACTAGAGTCCATTCATCCTGCTACTCCTGCCAGGGCCTCAGGATGCATGATCGCCAAGACTTGCTCCACCCATGTTGTTAGTTGTGGGGGAGGAGGTGGAGGTCCATTGCCAGTCCTATGTACAGCTATCTGGTGTCTTGCTACCATGGAACGCACCTTACCCGTAGGTCGTTTCACCTCTTCCTGATGTCATCGTTTGTTCTGGGGTGCTGTCCCACGGTGTTCACCCTGTCCACGACTCTTCACCATAGCTCCATCTTCCTAGCAATGGATGTCTGCTACACCTGTGATCCGAATATCTGTGGCTCCACCCGGATGATTTCCTCCTCCATGACCCTCAGCCCCTCCTCTGAGAACCTGGGGTGTCTTTGTGGTGCCATGGGTGCAGTGTGAGTGGTGTGTGTGAGTGTGTGTCGGGTGATGTGTGGGGGTGTGTGCTATGAGGTGTGTGGATGGTGTATGGGTGATGGTGTACTGTGGCACTGATTCTGTGGGTGCTACGGGCCCATCTCTCTCTCTGTTGTAACTTGTTTGTAGTGGTAAAGGGTTGTGGGTAATGTGTGTGTGTGTGTTTTATAGTGTTGTGGTTGTGTGGTGTGTGTATGTGTGTCAGATATGTGTAGTTTGAATTGTCCAATGTGGTGTTGTTTTTTATGTGTGTGTGTATTTTGAGTGCTGCAGTATGTACCGCCAATGGTTAACCACGGTTAAATGTCTTGCCGCGGTGATTCGTGGGTCATAATGCTGTGGGTGTATTTCTGTTGGCGTAACAGTGTGGGTTTTGCTACTGCCAGATTATCACTGACCTTTGGTGTGGCTAACGTGTGTGTGTGGCTGTATAGTAGCGTATTTTTATGTGTGGGTCATAACATGGGTAGCGGTATACCACTGCAGTATGTTGGCGCCAGTCAGCATGGTGGTAAGCAGCACTTAACGCCAATGTCATAACGAGGGCCTATATCTGTATATTTGGAATCACACCAAAATGACAAAAATCCAATTTAGGGAACTGGAGATATGAATTCTGAAAGATTAAGGTGGTCATTATGACATTGGCGGTGACTGTTAAAGTGCGGTAATACATGCTGGCGGTAATTACCGCCAAAGTTAAGACCATGGATGGTATAACTCACATAGACAGCCAATATACCATACCATCCGCGAGGGTGTTAACACCACGCACCACAGCGGTAGCCATCAACAGCCAGGCAAAAGACAAGGTACTGCCCACCACTTTATGACACAGCACACCGTCATGATTTCTGGGGCAGTACCAACGCCATCAAAAGCCTGGTGGAAACACATCACAGAAGACCAAAGACTCACCAACAGAGACACAGAGAAGCTCAATGCCGCCATGGAACCAGAACTTCAAGTCTTCCTGATGCTCTTCTACGCCATGCTCCACCTGGAACACCAACGCCGACGAAGACGACGACTGTGAGTACAGCCACCTAGCACACAAGGGAGGGAGAGAGGAAAAGGAAAGTGACACACACAGACACACCATACACACAACCAGCTGCAGACGTAAAGGAACAGCATAATAAAACAGGGACTAGAGGTCGGAAGTCTTGAAAATGTAATTGCAAGGCAAAAGCCACCATATGAACCAATTTTAGAACAGATAGACATAAACAATTGTCGAGAAAGGGCCAATTCCCAGTCCAAAGTCCATAAGGCCCATATGGCCTGTCATAGGGGATGCGTGGATGGATGTTGTGGAGGTGTCTGCTAGTGAGGTGTGTGTGCTGCTTAGTGTGGTGATGCTGCTGGTGGCTGTTATAGCAGTGCATGCAGGTGTGAGTGTGGACGTGGCTGTGAGGGAGGTGGAGGAGAAGGAGGAGGGGAAGACAGTGGAGGCAGTGGATGTGGATGTGTGTGCAACTGTCTGGTGTTTGTGTGAGTGCTTGTGGACTGAAGTGTGGTGCCTGTGTTTGACTGTGCCACTCTTGTGTGATGTCTTGTTTGCATGCTCATCTGTATGTGTGCATTGGATGGGTAAGGGCTAAGGAGCCTGGGACTGAGAAGTGGTAGTAGGAGGGGGGACGGTAGAAAATGGGAGAATGGCTGCCATCAGAGAGGAGGCCAGTGCCTGAATTGATCTCTGTTGGGCCTCCAATCCACTGTAGATGCCCCCCAGGAATGCATTGCATTGCTGCATCTGGGATGTCAGCCCGTGGATGGCATTCACAATGGTTGACTGCCCTATAGAGATGGATTTCAGGAGGTCAATAGCCTCCTCACTCAGGGTAGCAGGGTTGACTGGGGCAGGGCCTGAGGTGCCTGAGGCAAAGGAGATGCCCACCCTCATGGGTGAACGGGCACGGGCAACTCCGTGAGAGGCTAATGGGAGGGCAGTGCTGGTATGAGGGTGGCGGCTGTACCTCCAGCTGGGGTGGTCACAGAGGTGACAACCACCACCAGAGAGCAGTGTTGTCACCTCCTGTCTCCACCGTGGTATTCCCCTCACCCTCCGTCCCACTGATTCCCTTGGCGTTGGTGGACTCTGCCTCCTGGGTCCTGTGGGATGGAGCTCCCTCTGTTGCCGGCGCTCCTGCTCCTCCACCAGATGATACTAATGCACACATGATCAGGATGACAGAAGGAGAAAGGGAGGGAGGGAAAGAAAGGGAGCACTGCATCTATTACAGTCTCAGTACCACAGTTGGCATACACAGTACCGTCACACACAGGGATCAGGAATGAGCACTATGTATTGCATTTGCTATGCACACTTTACCCTTGAGCTGGATCACCCTGCAAACTCAGACCTGGCATTAAAGGGCATCCACTAACTCACATCCACCAACCTGATCCCATGCCACCTACCAATTATTGTAGTAACACCCACAATATTCACCCCCTTGTGGCTGCTGTGATGCCCCCAAGTGCCCAGCGAGCTCTGGGTAGGCCACTCACAGTATGCAGGCCATCACAGGGGTCAGGCTCCGAGGGGCACCCCTTCCTCGTTGGGAAGCCATCCCCAGCTTGGCCTCCACGGTCTACGTGTCCAGCATCTCAGGTCCTCCCACCGTTTCCTGCAGTGGGTTCTCAGCCTGCTGTAGACCCCCAGGGTCCGCACGTCCTTGGCAATGGCTCGCCACAATCCCTTTTTTGATGGGCGAGACCTGCAGCGGGAATACAGACGGCAGAACACCATTACACATACAATCCAGCCTGTCACACATATGGCCAACAAATCCCATTTCCAACTCCATTGGCACACACATCTCCCGGCGCCTACTATGTACACTACCAACAAACATCCCCACCAAATGATACAATGCCTGCATACACACCTTAATGCAACCTTCCCACATACATCGTGCCCAAGGTGTACTCACCTATTGGCCTGGAGGCCCATACTGTTGTCCATAGTTGGGTAGGGCCCCATCCGCCAAGAGCTCGAACTCCTCCGAAGTGAAGTCATGGGCCCTTTCTCCAGTCACACGGTCCATGATAGGTTCCAGACACAGGTCACAGCATCACACACAGTGTAGATGTTCTCCTGTGGAAAGTCAAGAATTAAGTGAGGTTATAGACAGAAAATGGTGATCACCGCCGCTGCTGATCCCTATTGGCCACTTTACTCCATAGAGCACCATATTAGCCGATGAGAAATTACATGACTGTGCAAGACCACCTTCCGCCACGACGCCCCATGTCGGTGGAGTTAACACACTTCCACCTTGTAGGAGGCTGTCCTGGCTTATAGTGGGTACCATGTGGTACTTACACCTTGTGCGGGGTCCAGTTATCCCTTATTAGTAGATTAGTAGTGTTCTAGCAGCTTAGGCTGATAGAGGTAGCTATAGCAAAGCAGCTTAGGCTGAACTAGGAGACATGCAAAGCTACTACTATACCACTTATATCATACAGCACTATATCACAAGAAAACACAATACTCAGAGTTACTAAAAATAAAAGTACTTTATTTTAGTGACAATATGCCAAAAGTATCTCAGAGGATATACTCCCTTATGAGGTAAGTAATATACACAAAATATACACACACAACCAAAATCAGGTAAGTAAACAGTTAGAAAAGTAGTGCAAACACTAGAATACAATAGGATGAAATGGGAGACAACAGGCCGAGGGGCAACAAAAACCATATACTCCAAAAGGGGAATGCAAACCATGAATGGACCCCAGGCCTAGTGTAGTGTGTAGAGGGTCACTGGGAGTGTACTAAAACACTAAGGGTGTCCAAGATACCCCAACCCAAGACCCTGAAGTAGGAGTACAGTTACACTTCTACTCCAGAAAGACATTAAAGTAGAGATAGGGGATTCTGCAAAGGCAAGAACTGACTGAAAAGCACTGGAGACGTATTCCTGGACCTGAGGACCTGTAAATGAAGATGTGGAGGCTTGCCTGGCTTATAGTGGGTACCTTGTGGAACTTACACCATGTACCAGGTCCAGGTATCCCTTTTTAGTAGATTAGTAGTGTTCTACGAGTTTAGGTTGAAAGAGGCAGCTGTACCAGAGCAGCTTAGGCTGAACTAGGAGACATGCACAGCTCCTACTATACCATTAATATCATATAGCACTATATCATAAGAAACACAATACTCAGAGTTACTAAAAAAAGGACCTGAGGACCTGTAAAGGAAGGGGATCAAGTCCAAGAGTCACGCAAATGTCCAGGGGGGCAGGAGCCCACTAAACCCCAGATGAAGATGCAAAAGGGCTGCCTCTGGATGGAAGAAGATTCTGCAACAAAGGAAGGTGTCAGGAACTTCTACTTTGGTCAGAATATGTCCGACGGCGTGCTGGAGGATGCAAAGTTGTTTCCATGCAGAAAGACCACAAACAAGCCTTGCAAGCTGCAAGAGCCACGGTTGAAGATGAAGGGTGCTGCCTGGGCCCAGGAAGGACCAGGAGGTCGCCCCTTGGAGAAGGAGACAGAGGGGGCACTCAGCAACAGAGAGCCCATGCAGAAGCAGGCAGCAACCGCAGAAACACTTGAACAGGCATTCAAATCTGAGCATGCCAGTCATCTCAACACAACAAAAGAGGGTCCCACAAAGCTGGGGGTCAAATCAGCAAGTTGGGCAATGCAGGATGGAGTGCTGGGGACCTGGGCTGTACTGTGCATGAAGGAATCCTTGTAAAAGTGCACAGAAGCCCTAGCAGCTTCAGATCAGGCAGTACACAGGATTACTGTCTGGCGTGGGGAGGCAAGGACTTACCTCTACCAAATTTGGACAGGAGGACCACTGGACTGTCGGGGTCACTTGGATCCAGCTTCTGTGTTCCAGGGACCAAGCTCGTCAAGATGAAAGGGGACCCACAGGAATGGTGATGCAGAAGTTTGGTGCCTGCGTTAGCAGGGGGAAGATTCTGTCGACCAACGGGGTATTTCTTCTTAGCTTCCAGTGCAGGGGGAAGGCAGACAGCCCTCAGAGCATGCACCACCAGGAAACACTCGAGAAAGCCGGCAGGATTAGGCGCTACAATGTTGCTGGTAGTCGTCTTGCTACTTTGTTGCGGTTTTGAAGGCGTCCTGGAGCAGTCAGCGGTCGATCCTTGGCAGAAGTTGAAGAGAGAGATGCAGAGGAACCCTGGTGAGCTCTTGTAGTCGTTATCTGACGAGAAACCCACAGGAGAGACCCTAAATAGCCCTCAGAGGAGGATTGGCTACCTAACCAGGTAAGAACCTATCAGGAGGGGTCTCTGACATCACCTGCTGGCATTGGCCACTCAGAGGTCTCCATTGTGCCCTGGTCTGGAAAACACTGGAGGAGCTCTGGGCACCACCCCTGGGGTGGTGATGGACAGGGGAGTGGTCACTCCCCTTTCCTTTGTCCAGTTTCGCACCAGAGCAGGGGCTGGGGGCTCCCTGAACTGGTGTAGACTGGCTTATGCAAAGAGGGCACCATCTGTGCCCTTCAGAGCATTTCCAGAGGCTGGGGGAGGCTACTCCTCCCCACCCCTTAACACCTATTTCCAAAGGGAGAGGGTGTAACACCCTCTCTCAGAGGAAATCCTTTTTTCTGCCTTCCTGGGACTGGGCTGCCCAGACCCCAAGAGAGACGAAACCTGTCTGAGGGTTGGCAGCAGCGGTAGCTGCAGAGAAAACCCCAGAGAGCTAATTTGGCAGTACCCGGGGTCCATGCTGGAGCCCCGGGGATTCATGAGATTGGCACCCCAATACCAGATTTGGCTTGGAGGGAGAATTCCATGATCTTAGACATGTTACATGGCCTTGTTCGGAGTTACCATTGTGAAGCTACATATAGGTATCGACCTATATGTAGTGCACACGTGTAAGGGTGTCCGAGCACTCACACAGTCTGGGAAAATTGCCCTGAACAATGTGGGGGAACCTTGGCTAGTGCCAGGGTGCTCTCACACTTAGGGGGTCATTACAACCCTGGCGGACTGTGTTAAAGGTGCGGTAATGCCGCAAACAGGCCGGCGGACAAAAAAAAGGAATCATGACCCTGGCGGAAACCGCCAACAAAGACAGCCACTTTAACACCCCACCCGCCACGGCGGTACAGACAAGCAGCGCGGCAGTCACCGCCAACAGACATGCGGAAGACAATGTACCTACCGCCCATAGTATCACAACCTGCCAATCCGCCACCTTTTTTCCGGGGCGGATTCACCGTGGATAAAAACACGGCGGAAACAGTTCCTGTAATGGGAAAACGCTCACCTGAAAACATCCCACGAGGAAGGAGGACTCCATGGATCCGGAATTACAAATCCTGCCGGCCCTTGTATTCCTACTCATCTACGAAGAGCAACGCCGGCGCCGGCAAAGACAACGGTGAGGACTGCACCTACGACATAGGGGAGGGGGGAGGCAAAAGTCAGGGGGACACACAAGAAACACCCCCACCCCCACCCTCACCCACTCTAACACACACACCAATGCATTCACAAACATCACAGTAACAACCCTCAACCCCCCCGGAAGAATGGAAACACAAAACAAAATCAGTTCAAACATTGTAATGTTTCAATATATATGTCTCAAATATATACAGAAATATGATAAAATCATTCAAAAGTATATACATTACGAGAAGTAGTGCAGATATGCACATATCAATGTCCGTGCACCACTAGTCCAAAAATGCACGGGTGAGGCCCACAATAGATACCTGTCCACAAACGGAGAGAACACTGCCGGGGCATCAGAGAGAAATACAACAGGCACCTCAGGGGGAAGGGAAGGGGGGGCACCTCAGCCGGATGAGTGCAAAGCCAGATCCACGACGGGGCTCCATGCACATTGATGTATCCTGGGGAGTGCAAAGCCACAGTCTCACAAGTCTCTACAGTGGGTGGTTTTCCCACTGTACCATCCTGGGGAGTGCAAAGCCACAGTCTCACAAGTCTCTACAGTGGGTGTGTACCATCCTGGGGAGTGCAAAGCCACAGTCTCACAAGTCTCTACAGTGGGTGGTTTGCCCACTGTACCATCCTGGGGAGTGCAAAGCCACAGTCTCTCAAGTAGATAACAGCCACCACTGGTTCTGGAAGGGGACTGGTGCCCAGACTGGATTAGTCTCCCCGTGACAGTTCCTGTCCCGTCACTGTCCCAGCTGCACATGGGATAACAATGCTTGATGTGGCGGTCTTTTCCTTCTTCAGCAGTGCATGCCCTGTTCAGCGGTGCTTAGCCATGGCGGTTTTGGACTGTTCAGCGATGCTTTGCCATGGCTGTCTCTGGACTGTTCAGCAGTGCTTTGCCATGGCGGTCTCTGGACTGTTCAGCGGTTCTTTGCCATGGCGGTCTCTGGACTGTTCAGCGGTGCTTTGCCATGGCGGTCTCTGAACTGTTCAGCGGTGCTTTGCCATGGCGGTTCTGGACTGTTCAGCGGTGCTTTGCATTGGCGGTTCTGGACTGTTCAGCGGTGCTTAGCCATGGCGGGCTCTGGACTGGGCATTGGTGTGTGGCATGGCGTTCTCTGGACTGGGCATTAGTGTGTGGCATGACGTTCTCTGGACTGGACATTGGTGTGTGGCATGACGGTCCCTCATTGCCCAGCAGGGCTGTGGCTGCCGGGGCCCTCCTGGGCACTGACTCCGGCGGTGGCGGTGGTCTCCTGACCAGTGACGATACTTGGGCCCTCCTGGGCACTGACTCCGGCGGTGGCGGTGGTCTCCTGACCAGTGACGATACTTGGGCCCTCCTGGGCAATGACTCCGGTGGTGGCGGTGGTCTCCTGACCAGTGATGATACTTGGGCCCTCCTGGGCAATGACTCTGGCGGTGGTCTCCTGACCAGTGATGTGACGATACTTGGGCCCTCCTGGGCAATGACTCTGGTGATGGTTTCCGGGCCAGTGACTATACTTGGGCCCTCCTGGACAATGACTCTGGCGGTGGTCTCCTGACCAGTGACGATACTTGGGCCCTCCTGGGCAATGACTCTGGCGGTGGTCTCCTGACCAGTGACGTGACGATACTTGGGCCCTCCTGGGCAATGACTCTGGCGGTGGTTTCCGGGCCAGTGATGATACTTGGGCCCTCCTGGACAATGACTCTGGCGGTGGTCTCCTGATCAATGACGATACTTGGGCCCTCCTGGGCACTGACTCCGGCGGTGGCGGTGGTCTCCTGACCAGTGACGATACTTGGGCCCTCCTGGGCAATGACTCTGGCGGTGGCATTGGTCTCCTGACCAGTGACGATACTTGGGCCCTCCTGCACAATGACTCTGGCGGTGGTATCCAGACCAGTGACGATGGTGCTGGCGGTGACGTCCCGGCCGCCAGGAAGGATGCCGCCCTTCTCTGCTGTGATGCTCCACCAGGCTGTGCAGACTTCTTCTGGCCCTTCCCCACCTTTGGAGGAGTCACAGCTAACTCTGCTATCCCCCTGGCACCCCTGTGAGTTGTTTTGTCTCCAGGAGTCTTCACACGGTCCCGTTGGCCACTTTCCAATTTCAGAGCATTTACAGGGGGTGGACTGGCAGTGCCTTGGCTCCGTGTCACACTGCCTGCCCTGGTGGCCGGTGCACTCCACACACCTTGAACACGCACCACTGGTACTGGAGGCTTTTTGGCTGAGGCGCTACGACGGGACTGATGAAGTGGAGGGGGGGTGGGGGCAAAAAGGTCAACTTTACAGAGGGACAGTTTCTGACGAACACTGGGATGGGTAGCTGGAGGGGGTATGGGAGTGGAGGAAGAGGAGGTGGTTGTAGGAGGTGTCACTTTAGGTGTTTTGGGTGCAGGTGCAGGTACTGGAGGCTGTCGTGAGGTGGATGGCTGTTGGGTGGGTGTGTGCCTGCGTTTGTGTACTTTGGGAGGGGGTGTCACAGACACACTGGGAGAGGACACAGGGGACGTGTAAATGGGAGTGGAGGTGGTGAGTGCAGGTGAGCGGGGTGTGGTGCTGGGTGTTCTGGTGCGAGTCCTGGTGCCTATAGATGTAGTGCATGCAGGTGAGAGTGTAGACGAGACTGGGAGGGAGGAGGGAGACGACGAGGAGGGGGACACAGTGGAGGCAGTGGATGTTGCTGTGTCTGCATGTGGGTGATGCTTGTGTGTGTGCCTGTGGGTTGTGTGGTGCCTATGTTTGCCTGAGCTACTTTTGTGTGTTGAGGTGCGTGCATGCTGGTCTGATGGTGTGCTTGGGATAGGCAGAGGTACAGGGGATTGGGTCTGGGTGGAGGAAGTTGGAGGGGGAGGCTAGACACAGGGACAATGGCTGCCATCAGTGCTGAGGCCAGAGATTGCAGGGTTCGCTGAAGGACAGCCTGACCAGAATGAATGCCCTCCAGGAATGCATTACTGTGTTGCAACTCCCTTTCTACACCCTGGATGGCAGTCACAATGGTAGACTGCCCAACAGTGAGTGACCTCAGGAGGTCACTGAGGGCAGCAGGAGTGACTGGGGCAGGGGCTGAGGTGCCTGGGGCGAAGGTGATGCCCACCCTCCTGGGTGAGCGGGCACAGGGCGAACGCTGAGGGGCTGCTTGGAGGGCGGTGCTGGTAGGGAAGGTGGCGGCTGTACCTGTAGAAGTGGGGTGCACAGATGGTGCTGCCACCACAAGGGAGCTCCCATCCGCGGACGAGTCCGTGTCACTGGTTGGTGATCTGGTGGCCGACGTGAATCTCCCCTCGCCCTTCGTCCCACTGGTGCATTCAGAGTCCGTGGTGTGGCCCTTCATGGCCATGTGGGATGCAGCTCCCTCGTGCTCTGGTGCCACTGTACCTCCGCCTGATGAGGCTGATGCACAAAAGAACAGGGAGACCACAAAAAGGGGGGGGGGGAAGACAGAAGAAAGACAGGTTGAGTGCATGGCATACCGCTACCGTTGGCGGACAATACAGACACAGCAGCCCCCTACACTACGCCGTGCTCCTGGCCTCTACAGATGCAATTTCTGGGATCTGGCCTACATGGCTATGGTGGACTTCTGCACACATGAATGCCACAGGGGTATGTATACCTGTACTTGGCACTCTACTGCGGTGGGGTAGAGTGCCACATGGGCTGCATTACAGAGGGGCCTAGCCTATGTATTACTGCCTGGCCTAGGTACACCCACAGGCCTCCTCCCCCACCCAGACCCCTCCACTGCGCGCAACGTCCGCAGAATGAGAGTGTACTCACCCCCTTGTGTCTCCTGTGATGCCCTAAAGTGCCCATCCAACTCAGGGTAGGCCACCGCCAGGATCCGGAACATCAGGGGGGTCATGGTGCAACGGGCACCCCTCCCACGTTGGGAGGCCATCCCCAGCTAAGCCTCCGCCGTCTTCTTGCTCCAGCGGCGAATGTCCTCCCATCTTTTCCGGCAGTGGGTGCCCCATCTCTGGTGGACCCCCAGGGTCCGGACGTCCTTGGCAATGGCACGCCAAATGTCTTTCTTCTGGTGGGCGCTGACCTACATGACATGCACAAGGGAAGAAGAGTAGTCATTACCAACTGCACCGTCGATGTGAGTGTCCCCCTCCCTACCCTAGCCATGGGGCACATTCATTCACATGCATTAATGTTCCCTGAACTCTGCCCCCTTGCCTCTTACAACCAGCCCTCTCCACCCAGGCCTAGCCCATACAACGTGCTACCTGTGTACTAACCTGTTGGTCTGGAAGACCGTAGAGTAGCGTGTACTGGGGGAGGACCCCGTCTACTAGTTTCTCCAACTCCTGAGCAGTGAAGGCAGGGGCCTTTTCCCCAGACGCAGCAGCAATTGTCGCTTCCAGATCGAGGTCACAGCAGCACGTGCAGTGTAGGTCCTCTCCTGTCAAAGATCAGGTATCTAGTGATTGAACAGATAGAAAATGGTGGTGACGTCCGCGGCGGTGACATCCGCAGCGGTGCGTATCATCACCGGCGGCGCACTTGTTCATTGGCTCCTGGGACCCATAGGGTCCAATGTTAACCAATGCAGCATTGCGCTGCGGTCTACGACCGCCTACTGCGACGGTGTGCAACGGCAACGCAGTTACCCCACAATCCCATTGTCCCAGTTTAGAGGTCAGGCAGCCGCCATTTCAGGGGCCCACATGGCTTCGTTTACCTCTGCGTCACACATAGCTAGACCTACACTCAACACACATACAGGAAGGGTTTTGTGTTTGGTGTTGTGTTCTGTGTAACTGTGGGTATATACCTGGAAAATAGTTGACTCTGTGGTCGCTGTTGTCCTTCCTAGGCACCGTCATTTGGGACAATTGAGAAGATGGCGGAATCCCCCGGTGTACCGACCACTGGTGGACCTGTTGACAATGGAGGAGAGACATTTAATCGTCACCTATAGGTTTGACCGTGCCACTATCCAGGAACTATGTACCCAGTTGGAGCCAGACCTGATGTCACCAATCCGCCATCCCACTGGAATCCCCCCTGACGTGCAGGTGCTGTCAGTTCTCCATTTCCTTGCAAGTGGCTCTTTTCAGACAACAGTAGCCATGGCATCAGGGATGTCCCAGCCTATGTTTTCCAACGTGTTGTCCAGAGTGTTGTCTGCCCTGCTGAAACACATAAGGAGATACATCATTTTCCCTGAGGTGGAAGATTTGGCTACAGTGAAAGGTGACTTCTATGCCCTTGGACATATCCCCAACATCATAGGTGCTATTGATGGCACCCATGTAGCTCTGCCCCCCCCCCCCCACAGGAGTGAACAGGTGTACAGGAACCGGAAGAGTTATAATTCCATGAATGTACACATGGTATGTTTGGCAGACCAGTACATCTCGCAGGTAAATGCTATGTTCCCTGGCTCAGTGCATGACGCCTACATCCTGCGGAATAGCAGCATCCCTGATATGATGGGTCAACTCCAGAGGCACCGTGTGTGGCTATTAGGGGACTCTGGTTACCCCAACCTGTCATGGCTATTGACCCCAGTGAGGAATCCCAGGACCAGGGCAGAGGAACGCTACAATGAGGCCCATGGGCGGACTAGGAGGGTGATCGAACGCACGTTCGACCTCCTGAAGGCCAGGTTCAGGTGCCTCCATATGACAGGTGGTTCCCTATTCTACTCACTGAAGAAGGTGTGCCAGATCATCATCGCCTGATGTATGCTTCACAATCTTGCTCTGCGACGCCAGGTGCCTTTTCTGCAGGAAGATGGTCCAGATGATGGTGTTATGGCAGCTGTGGAGCCTGTGGACAGTGATGAGGAGGAAGCTGAGGAAGAAGACAACGACAACAGGGAGTCAGTCATACAGCAATATTTCCAGTGACACACAGGTGAGAACATTTTCATTTTTACCATTACATTCACTGTCACACGTCTTCCTCTATCCTGTGTATAATTTCATAGGATTATTTGGTAACTGAGTTGTTCCTTTACATTACGGTTTCACAGGTGTTCTTACCAACATGTGTCATCTGCATGCATCCTTCAAGGACTTGTGATGTGTGACATAGGTATGTTGCCTTTACAACTAGAAACGCATTTTGACACTGTCATTGATAATACAATTTACCAAATCATAGACTGACTCAACATTGTTTTGTGGTTCAAGGGTGTTTATTGAAGTGCTCAAAAATGGAGGGGGGCTGTAAAATGGTGATGGGTGATGGTGGAGGAATGTCCATGGCAGATTCCAGTCTATTAGTCTCACAGGTGCACTGGCCATATAGGCAAAGGAAGTGGAGCTGGGGCAGTTTAAGTATGGACAGGGTAACAAAGTGGGACAGTGGGAGGACAATCAGGGTGGTCTCATTTCCTGGCGGGGGTCTTGCCATCTTGCTCTGTCCTGTTCCTGGATCTCAGGGACCGCTTGCGTGGTGGTTGTCTGTCTGCAGGGGGTGGGGTGCTGGTGTGGTGGTCCTGTGGTGGGGCGTCCTGTCCACTAGCGCCAGCGGAGGTGGTGGGCAGTTCATCGTCAATGCTAGTGTCAGGGGCCCCTTGGAGTGCCACGATGTCCCTCAAGGTCTGCTGTATGTCCTTCAGCACCCCTACAATGGTGTCCAAGGCGGAGCTGATGGTCCTGAGCTCCTCCCTGAACCCCAAATACTGTTCCTCCTGCAGGCGCTGGGTCTCCTGAAACTTGACCAGGACCGTCGCCATCGTCTCCTGGGAGTGGTGGTATGCTCCCATGATGAAGGAGAAGGCCTCGTGGAGAGTGGGTTCCCTTGGCCTGTCCGCCCCCTGTCGCACAGCAGTCCTCCCAGTTCCCCTGTGTTCCTGTGCCTCCGTCCCCTGGACCGTGTGCCCACTACCACTGCCCCCAGGTCCCTGATGTTGTTGGGGTGGTGGGTTATCCTGGGTTCCCTGTAGTGGTGGACACACAGCTGATTGACCTGTCCTGGGTACGGAGGTTTGGGCCCGTTGGGTGAGTGCTGTGCTGGTGTTACCAGAGGGTGGAAGGTCAGTGTTGGGCTGTGCCTGTGCAAGGGGAAACGACTGTCCCGAGGCCCATAATGGTCCGGGCTGGTCATCAGGATCCAGTAGGGCAGAGCTGCTATCGTCACTGTGGGCCTCTTCTGTGGGTGGAGTGGAGTTGTCTGGACCCTCCGGGGTGGTGACTGTCCTTCGTGATCCTGCAGGGGCATAAGAGCATGATTATTGCATGTGTGTGTGTCATGGTGTGCAATGGGTGGGTGAGCGTGTACCCCAGTGCAAGCATTTCTGTGTGGGGGCTTGTGTGATGATGGTTAGGGGTTGTTATGGGTATGTGTAGTGAGCATGCTTTAGTGATGGGTGTCCATGCTTAGTTGTGTCATGCAGGGCTTCGTGTTGGGATGTGTGGTTTGTGTTCTGAGTACATTAGTGAGGAGTTTGGGTGATAGGGGAGGGTGTGAGGGTGGGGGTGTGTGATAGCATGCAGGTAGGGTGGGGGATATGATAGTTATGAATTGACTTACCAGTGTCCATTCCTCCACCGACTCCTCCGAGGCCCTCTGGATGCATGATGGTCAAGACTTGCTCCTCCCATGTTGTTAGTTGTGGGGGAGGAGGTGGGGGTCCGCCGCCAGTCCGCTGAACCGCGATGTTGTACCTGGAGACCGCTGAACGTACCTTCCCCCGTAGGTCGTTCCACCTCTTCCTGATGTCCTCCCGATTTCTTGGATGCTGTCCCACACCATTGACCCTGTCCACGATTCTTCGCCATAGCTCCATCTTCCTGGCTATGGATGTGTGCTGCACCTGTGAGCCAAATAGCTGTGGCTCTACCCGTAGGATTTCCTCCACCATGACCCTGAGCTCCTCCTCGGAAAAGCGGGGGTGTCTTTGGCGTGACATGGGGTGGTGTGTGTGATGTGTGGGGTGGTGTGAGTGTTGATGTGTGTGGTGATGTGTAGTGGTGTGTGGTGTTTTGTGCGAGGATGTTGTGTGGGTGATGGTGTTGTGTCTGGTGGGATTGTCTATTCTGTGCTGTCTCTCTGGCCTTCGTGAATAAATGTTGGTCGTAGGGGTTTGTGGGTGATGTGGGTGTCTGTTTTATATAGTGTTGGGTGTGTGGGAGTGGTGTGTGTATGTGTATCAGGTGTGTGTATTTGGAATTGTCCAATGTGGCGGTGTTTTGGAGATGTGTGTGTATTTTGAGCGCAGCGGTGTGTACCGCCAATGGAATACCGTGGTTGAAAGACCGCCGCGTGGATTCGTGGGTCGTAATAGCATGGGCATGTTTCTGTTGGCGTGGAGGTGGAGGTTTTGTTTTTGCCAGTTTAACACTGACCTTTGGTGTGGCGGACTTGTGTGGGTGTCTGAATTTCGGCGGATTCCGAGATGTGTGTCATAATAGCTGTGGCGGAATTCCACGGCCGCAGTGGTGTATTGGCGGTCTTCTGCACGGGGGTAAGCGGCTTTTACCGCCAATGTTGTAATGACCCCCTTTGTAACTTTGCACCTAACCTTCATTAAGTGAGGGTTAGACATATAGGTGACTTATAAGTTACTTAAGTGCAGTGTAAAATGGCTGTGAAATAACGTGGGCGTTATTTCACTCAGGCTGCAGTGGCAGTCCTGTGTGAGAATTGTCTGAGCTCCCTATGGTTCGCAAAAGAAATGCTGCAGCCCATAGGGATCTCCTGGAACCCCAATACCCTGGGTGCCTAGTTACCTATACTAGGGAATTGTAAGGGTGTTCCAGTGTGCCAATCAGAATTGGTAAAACTGGTCACTAGCCTGCAGTGACAATTTTAAAAGCAGAGAGAGCATAAACACTGAGGTTCTGGTTATCAGAGCCTCAAAGATACAGTTAGGCACCACACAGGGAACACATATAGGCCACATCTCTGAGCACTGGGGTCCTGGCTAGCAGGATCCCGGTGACACAGGCAAAAACAAACTGACACACAAGTAAAAATGGGGGTAACATGCCAGGCAAGATTGTACTTCGCTACAACCCCCTTCACTTATTATCACATAAATAAACACCCTTGGAACTAATGCAAGTATGGAGTCTGTCAATTGATTGAAATATGTATTAGTTTAACAAGCTGTAAACATTGCAAATCAAACGTACAATTATATATACATAGGTATGACCTGTAGTGGGCAGCAGTAAACACACCAGGAGCTAGAGTGGGGCTCAGATATCTGAAAATAGAGATGCCAAAGTGTACAGAAAGTGGCCATAGAATTTGGAAGATCAGGCTGCCATGTACAATGTCCAACACAAAACTGCAATGGAAGGTGAAGTTACAGTGTCTTACCTGTGTGTGACTGGAAGTACTGTTGAATTATAGTTGTTCTGTTGTCCACATCCTCTTCCTCTGCCTCCTCTTCATCACTGTCCACAAGCTCCACTGCTGCCACACGACCATCGCCAGCCTTATCCAGCTGCAGAAAAGGCACCTGGAGTCTCAAGGCCAGGTTGTGCAACATGCAACGATGATCTGGCACACCTTCTTGGGTGAGTAGCACAGGAATCCACCTTTCAGATGGAGCACCGGAATCTGGCCTTCAGGAGGCCAAAGTTGCGCTCAATGATCCTCCTGGTTACCCATGTGCCTCATTTTAACGTTCCTCTGCCCTTGTCCTGGAATTCCTCACTGGGGTCAGTAGCCATGAGAGATTGGGGTAACCAGAGTCACCTGTAAATATCGAGGGATACCTGTTGGCCAGACACTCACCCTTAGGGCAAAACCCACACCCCTATACCAACAGATTCTGGGTGGGTACCTTGGGCTCACCTATTAGCCACACCCTGTGCTTCTGGATTTGAGACATCACATATGGAATGCTGCTACTCCTAAAAATAAAGGTATCATGCACAGACCCAGTATTCTTTGCATTGACGTGAGAGATGTACTGGTTCGCCAGGCACACTATCTGCACATTCAGAGAGTGAAAGCTCTTTTGATTTCTTAACACCTGTTCATTTCTCCGGGAGGGACAAAGGCAATATGTGTACCATCAATAGCACCAATGATGTTGGGGATATGTTCCAGTGCATATAAGTCAGCCTTCACTGTGGCCAAATCCTCCACCTGGGGGATGTAGGTGTGCATGTGTTTCATAAGGGCAGACAACACTCTGGTCAGCACGTTTGAGAACATAGGCTGTGACATCCCTGCTGCCATGACCACTGTTGCTTGGAAGCACCAACTTGCCAAGAAATGGAGCACTGACAGGACCTGCACAAGAGGGGGGATACCAGTGTGGTGGCGAATAGCTGAGATCAGGTCTGGTTCCAATTGTGCACACAGGTCATGGATTGTGGCCCCATCAAGTCTGTAGGTTAGGATAATGTGCCTGTCTTCCATTGTCGCCAGGTCCACCAGGGGTCTGTACACTGGGGTATGTCTCCATCTTCTATTCATTCTCACTGGTTGAACTCTAGGGTGAAAAACGGTGAGCAGATGGTCATGTTCAAACATATCCTCAGATTAATATGCCTAGCATTATGGTGAACATGTAAGTCCATTGATGTGCCTATGTCTGCTCTGACGCAGTTAGATGCCATGGCCTGTTCCCCCCTGAAATGGCTGCCGCCTGACCTGTGAGGAGGGACAATTGGAAATGAGGTAATTCCACTGACGTTGTGCGCCGTTGGGGAGGCAGTCGACGACCGCCATGCAACACATCATTGGTTATCATTGGGGCCTAAGGGTTCCAGGAGCCAATGGTGATGTACGCCGGCGGTGACGGTAAGCACCGCCGCCGACGTGATAGCCATTTTCTATCTGTTCACTCAGTTGCTACCTGACCTTTAACAGGAGAGGACCCTACATTACAAATGCTGCTGTGACCTGTGTCCGGAAGCAACCAAGGCTCGAGTGTCTGGGGAAAGGGCCCCTGCCTTCACCTCCAAGGAGTTGGAAAGACTAGTGGATGGGGTCCTACCCCAGTACCTTTTACTTTATGGTCCTCCAGACAAACAAGTGGGTACACTATGAGCACAATGGTGAGGCATGAATGTATGGAGTGCTGTGTGTGTAAGCCTCCTGTTGGGGGGGTGAAGGTTCTTGGGCAGAGTGCTGCACGTTTGGTTGGCAATTTCTGTGCATAACTGGATGGGAGGGATATGGTGGGCCATGACTGTAACAGTCTGGACGGTATGACTAATACCTTTGCTTATGTATCTTTTTCTGCAGGTTAGCGCCCATCAGAAAAAGGGTTTTTGACATGCCATTGCCAAGGAGGTGCAGACCCTGGGGTTTTTTGACAGACGGAGCACCCACTGTCGAAAACGGTGGGAAGACTTGTGCCACTGTGCAAAGAAGACGGTGGAGGCCCAGCTGGGGATGGCCTCCCAACGAGGAAGGGGTGCCCGTGGTACCCGGACCTCCCCAGATGTTCTGCAACCTGCCAGTGGCCTATCCGGAGTTGGATGGGAGGTTGAAGGCATCACAGAAGCCACAAGGGGGTGAGTACAGATTCAGAATCATGAAGTTGCGTGCGTTGAGTTGTTACCTGGGTGGGGGATTTGGGTCTGTGGGTTCCCCTAGGCCAGGACTAACATGGCAGGGTAGGTTCTATGATGGGCAGGATCAGATGCACTCCAGCCCCAATAATGCTGGTGGGCATCTACTACTGGGCAGGGTCCTGTGGGTTTCAGGTGTGCAGCTAATGGCGTTAGGCATTGTACCCAATGTCCTGGTGACTAGCATTGTAATTGGTATTGCATGGTCTAGTGCACAGGGTTGTTCCCTGTGAGTTGTGTACACCAAAGGTAGTGTTGTTGCTGGCATTGACCAAGTGTATTCTCTGTCTCTTCCCCACCCTTTATGTTTTATCACCCTGTCCTTGTGTGCATTAGCATCATCTGGCGGAAGAGCAGAGGCACTGGCGACGGAGGGAGCTGCATCCCACATGGGCCTGGAGGCAGAATCCACCGACGGTGAGGGCCCCAGTGAGACGGAGGGCAAGGGGAGCACCACGACGGTGACAGGAGGGGACAGTTTTGACAGCGACACCTCCTCCGATGAAAGCTCCCTGGCGGACACCTCTGTGCCCACCCCAACTACAGGTACTGCTGCCACCCTCTCTACCAGCACCGCCCTCCCAGCAGCCCCTCAGCGAGTTTCCTGTGCCTGCTCACCCAGGAGCGTGGGCCTCTCCTTCGCCCCAGGCACCTCAGGCCCTGCCCCAGTCAGCCCTGCTGCCCTCAGTGAGGAGACTATTGACCTCCTGAGATCCCTCTCTGTTGGGCAGTCAACCATACTGAATGCCATCCATGGTCTAGCTGGGCATTTTCAACAAACAAATGCATTCCTGGAGGACATTCACTCTGGCGTGGCGGCCCAACAGAGATCATTCCAGGCTCTGGCCAACTCACTGATGGCAGCCGTTGTCCCTGTCTTTAGCCTCCCACCTCCAACTCCCTCTAACCAGTGCCATTCCCCTCAACCCCAGCCTATGCCAAGCACAGTGTTTGCATTGTTCAGCACTCTGTCCATCATTCTTTTGTGTTGCTAAAGTTGTCCTAAGTGGGAAGGGTATGCCCAGACGTGCTCACTGTGCCACTGGATTCAAACTTGCCTGGCTGATGAAGGGTGATACTCTGAAACCGGCCCCAGGATGCTTGTTTGTGGTCCAGGAAGGACCTGGGTTGGCAGATTGGGCTGGACTGTTCCCATGAGAAACAGGGTCAAGACTGATTTGCATATGCCTGGGTCCGATCTGGGGTGGCATGGTGATCAAAAGAATGATGGATTAAACACAGATCTGTGTCTGGGGGTGAGTGTTTGCGTTGTTCAGTAATCCATCCATCATCCTTTTGTGTTTCTAAAGTTATCCCAAGCACACCTTCAGACCTGCATGCACGCAAATCAACACACAGAAGTGGCTCAGGCAAACACAGGCACCACACTTCATCCCACAGGCACTCACCCAAGCACCATCCAGATGCAGACACACCAACATCCACTGCCTCCACTGTGTCCCACTCCTCCTCTTTGTCCATCTCCCTCCCAACAGCGTCTCCACTCACACCTGCATGCACTACATCCTCATCTTCTACCTCCATCACCACCACGCCTATCACATCACACCCCTCACTGGCAGTCAGCACCCCCACATCCATGCACAGGTCCCCTGTGTCCTCTCCCACTGTGTCTGTGCCCCCTCCTCCCAAGGTACACAAACGGAAGCACTCAGACACCCAACAGCCATTCATCTCATTACAGCATCCAGCCCATGCACCTGCACCCAAACACAGCAGACAGACACCTCCTACAACCACTCCCTCTTCCTCCACTCCCAAACATTCACCCTCTTCTAACCCCAGTGTCCCTAAAAGGCTTTTCCACTCCACCCTTGACCTATTCCCTGCCCCTCACACCACCCATCCTTCACTTCAGGCCAGGGTGGGCAGAACCCAGGCCAGCACCTCAACCACCCAGTCCACAGCCACTGTAGTTTCTGCAGTTACTGCATGTGTGATAGGCTCCAAGGAGGCACCCGTCAGCACTGCCAGTGTGCCTGCACCACCTGTCAAGGGCAAGAAGGGGCCGCCAACTAGCAAGGTTAGGAATGGAACACCAGCCAGCAAGGCAAAGGAGGCACCACCAGTCAGCAAGGGCAAGGAGGCACCGCCGGCTAGCAAGGAGGCACCACCAACCAGCAAGGGCAAGGAGGCACCACCAGCTAGAAAGGGCAAGGAAGCACCACCAGCTGGCAGCAGCAAGGAGGCACAACCAGCTAGCAAGGGCAGGAAGGGAACACCAGCTGGCAGAAGCAAGGAGGCACCACCAGCTGCCAAGGGCAGGAAGGGAACAACAGCTGCCAAGGCCAATGTAAAAGGAACAGACACCACAGGGAGGATGGATCTGAGGCCTGGGGCTGGAGCAGCATCTGGGAAAACAACAGCCTTGGCACTTCAGCCGTCTGAGGCTGCAGGAGAAGGGCTGGAGCCTCCCCCCACCACTGACAGCACTGCCACCTGCACCGCTGCCAGCACCGTCACTTGCACCGCCACCTGCACCACTGCCAGCAGCAGCAGCCCTAGTGGGCAGCCATCCGAGGCTGCAGGGGAAGGGCTGGAGCCTCCCCCCACCACTGACAGCACCATCACCTGCTGCCGCCAGCACCGCCACCTGCACCGCCACATGCACCACTGCCAGCAGCACCATTGCCAGCAGCAGCAGCCCCAGTGGGCAGCCGTCTGAGGCTGCAGGAGAAGGGCTGGAGCCTCCCACCACCACTGACAGCACCTCTGCCGCCCCACAACTGCCACCACTGAGCGGCCATCACCACCGGTGAGCAGTGACTACATGGGCTGTAAGCAGAAAACAAGGATAGTAAGGGTGAAAACTGCTGCACATGTATGAAGTAACAATCATGAATGTCAATGAAGCTAGAGACTGGTGCCAAGTGGTCAAGTGCCTAATTACCCAGAAGGCACAAATTTGTGTACCAAAGTACACAGTAACATCAAAAACAGTGTGACCACAGCACACAGAAATGTACAGTCCAATCACGTAGTTATGAGATGTATCCCTGATGATACAGTCGAGGATGAGGAGAAAAAACCATGAAGATCCCAAGTTGGTAATGAGCAATGTCATTTAATATTAGGCACAGTTTGCCTCAGGATTATGCAGTCTTCAAGGTACAGCCAACACGTGTTTCGTCACCCAGGTGACCTCATAAAGGCTGGGCCGTCTGGCCAGGAAAATGAAACGCGAAAGACACTTATGAAAAGGCAAGTTGCCTTATGCAGTAGGTGGAAATCTTGTAATGTATAATGTAAATATGAGATGATAACCTTTCTGCAATAGGTGTGGAGGGTCCCAGTATAAACGAGGTAGAGTTGAGGGAGGCCCTGCCATTGCCAATAATAAACTTTCAAACACTGGATAATTGATTTTTGAGTTTTATTGTGTGTATGTTTTGAAAGACCAAGGTCTAAACTAATCTTATGACTGATTAACTGACTGACTACTTATTTCTAGACTGGGAAACAGAACTCCGCTCCACTGGTGGAGTTTTCAGAATTTGGTCAGTTCGCAGTACCCCAGATTTCCAAAATACTGCCTTTCCGGCACAGACTGGAGTTCATTTGTGCACATCAGATTCCATTGTGGCTCTTGCGAGCGAGCACCACAATACTCTAAGACCACTAGCAAGTGTTTGCAAGAATTTGCTTTTGCAAGCACTGCTTCCAGCAACAACAATGGCCAAAAGAGTGCCGCTCACAAGCGCAAATGCATTCTGGAGTAGATTTTCTACTTCAAGTGCTTCTAAATATAGTCAAAAAGAGATTTTTGTTTACTAGATTTTCTTTACCAATGGACCCTTTAAGTTGTTTTTTTAGTGTGAGAACTTGTTGTTTGTCCACGTGGCTGGCAGCCATTTTATGCATCTAGCCGGTGTGCCATTGCCATAGTCTTGCACGTGTTCTTTGTAACTGATGCCACCTTGCTCCAGGTTGTTGTTTAACTGTGTGGATGGCAGTCATTTGGTGCATCCAGCAAGTGTGTCATTGCCATAGGCGTGCATGTGTTTTTGTTCTCCTTGCTTCTTGTTGGTGTATGACGATGTGACTGGCAGCTATTTTGTGCATCCAGCCAGTGTGTCTTTGCCATAGGCTTGCATGTGTTTTTGTTCTCCTTGCTCCTTGTTGTTGTTGTATGACCATGTGACTGGCAGCCATTTGGTGCATCCAGCCAGTGTGTCTTTGTCATAGACTTCCATGTGTTCTTTGGTCTCCTTGTTGTTGTTGTTTGACAATGTAGGTGGCATCCATTTTGTTCATCCAGCAAGTATGCCTTTGTCATTGGCTTGCATGCGTTCTTTGTACCCCATGCCTCCTTGCTGTTGTTTGACATGAGGCTTGTGGCTATTTTGTGCTTCCAGACAGAATGCCTTTGCCATAGGCTTGCATGTGTTCTTTGTTTGACATGCCTACTTGCTGTTTTTGACTATGTGGATGGCAGCCATTTTGTGCATGCAACCAATGTGCCTATGCCATAGGCTTGCATGGACTGATGTGCTACCAGTTTAATATTGACATGCTTGGGGATCATTGTAGTATATGTATACTAGTAGGATATGATTCTGATGAACATTGCTCATATTGTTTCCTTCCTTTTTTGCATTGTTTATTTTGCGCCTCCTTTGTCCTTTCCTCACAATAGATTTCTTCTTCTTGTCCTCGCATAAAAACATTGACAATTATAGATCTTTCATTTAATTTAGTTTTTTTTTAAATGTGTGCATCCAACAGTAAGTCTTTGCCATAGGCTTGCATGTGTTTGTTGTCCTCCTTGCCTCCTGTTGTTATTGTATGACCATGTAGCTGGCAGCCATTTTGTGCATCCAGCAAGTATGCCTTTGCCATAGGTGTGCCATAGGTGTTCATGTGTTCTTTGTTCCCCATGCCTCCTTGCTGTTTCTTGATGTGTGGCTGGCAGTCATTTTGTGCATCCAGCCAGTATGACTTTGGCAGAGGTTTGCATGTGTTCTTTGTTTGCCACTCCTCCTTGCTCCTGTTTGTTGTTTGACCATGTGGCTGGCAGCCATTTTGTGCATAGGCTTGCATGAACTGATATGATACTATTTTAATATTGACATACTTGGGGATCATTGTAGTATATGTATACTAAAAGAATATGATTCTGATGAACATTGCTTATATTATTTCCTTCCTTTTTTGCATTGTTTATTTTGTGCCTCCTTTGTCCTTTCCTCACAATAGGTTTCTTCTTCTTGTCCTTGCATATGAACATTGGCAATTATAGATCTTTCATTTAATGTAGGTTTTTTTTCAATTTGTGCATCCAGTTTGTTAGTGTTTGCCGTAGGCTTGCATGTGTTCGTTGTTCTTCTTGCCTCATTGCTGTTGTTTGATATGTGTCTGGCAGTCATTTTGTGCAACAAGCCAGTATGCCTTTGTCAGAGGTTTGCATGTGTTCTTTGTTTGCCACTTCTCCTTGCTCCTGTTTGCTGTTTGACCATGTGGCTGTCAGCCATTTTGTGCCATAGGCTTGCAGGAACTGATATGATACTAGTTTAAATTTGACATGCCTGGGGATCACTGTAGAACATGTATATTAAAAGAATATGATTCTGATGAACATTGCTTATATTATTTCCTTCCTTTTTTTGCATTGTTCATATTGCACCTCCTTTGTCCTTGTCTCACAATAGGTTTTTCTTTTTGTCTTCTCATATGAACATCGGCAATTATAGATCTTTCATTCAATTTAACCCCTTCGCTGCCAGGCCTTTTCCCCCTCCTGTGCCAGGCCTTTTTTTGGCTATTTGCGGCAGTTTGCGCTTAGGCCCTCATAACTTTTTGTCCACATAAGCTAGCCAAGCTAAATTTGCGTCCTTTTTTTCCAACATCCTAGGGATTCTAGAGGTACCCAGAATTTGTGGGTTCCGCTGAAGGAGGCCAAGAAATTAGCCAAAATACAGTGAAAATGTTGTTTTTTAAAACAAAAATGGGAATAGGGTGCTGCAGAAGAGGGCTTGTGGTTTTCCCCCTGAAAATGGCATCAACAAAGGGTTTGCGGTGCTAAAATCACTAGCTTCCCAGCTTTGAGGAACAGGCAGACTTGAATCAGGAAACCCAATTTTTCAACACAATTCTGGCATTTTACTGGGACATACCCCATTTTTATGATTATTTGTGCTTTCAGCCTCCTTCCAGTCAGTGACAGAAACGGGTGTAAAACCAATACTGGATCCCAGACACCTAAACATTTCTAAAAAGTAGACAAAATTCTGAATTCAACAAGGGGTAATTTGTGTATATCCTACAAGGGTTTCCTACAGAACATAACAACTGAAATAAAAAATATTGAAATTGAGGTAAAAAACAGCAATTGTTCTCTACGTTTTACTCTGTAACATTTTCCTGCAATGTCAGATTTTTTAGAGCAATATACCGTAACATCTGCTGGACTCTTCTGGTTGCGGGGATATATAGGGCTTGTAGATTCATCAAGAACCCTAAGTACCCAGAGCCAATAAATGAGCTGCACCTGCAGTGCGTTTTCATTCTATACCGGGTATACAGCAATTCATTTGCTGAAATATAAAGTGTAAAAAATTGCTATCAAGAAAACCTTTGTATTTCCAAAAAGGGCACAAGATAAGGTGTTGAGGAGCAGTGGTTATTTGCACATCTCTGAATTCCGGGGTGACCATACTAGCATGTGAACTACAGGGCATTTCTCAAATAGATGTCTTTTTTACACACTCTCCTATATTTGGAAGGAAAAAATATAGAGAAAGACAAGGGGCAATAACACTTGTTTTGCTAATCTATGTTCCCCCAAGTCTCCCGATAAAAATGATACCTCACTTGTGTGGGTAGGCCTAGCGCCCGCGACATGAAACGCCCCAAAGCGCAACGTGGACACATCCAATTTTTTTAAAGAAAACAGAGGTGTTTTTTGCGAAGTGCCTACCTGTAGATTTTGGCCTCTAGCTCAGCCGGCACCTAGGGAAACTTACCAAACCTGTGCATTTCTGAAAACTAGAGACCTAGGGGAATCCAAGATGGGGTGACTTGTGGGGCTCGGACCAGGTTCTGTTACCCAGAATCCTTTGCAAACCTCAAAATTTGGCTAAAAAAACACATGTTCCTCACATTTCGGTGGCAGAAAGTTCTGGAATCTGAGAGGAGCCACAAATTTCCTTCCACCCAGCGTTCCCCCAAGTCTCCCGATAAAAATGATACCTCACTTGTGTGGGTAGACCTAGCGCCCGCAACAGGAAACGCCCCAAAGCACAATGTGGACACATCCAATTTTTTTAAAGAAAACAGAGGTGTTTTTTGCAAAGTGCCTACCTGTAGATTTTGGCCTCTAGCTCAGCGGGCACCTAGGGAAACCTACCAAACCTGTGCATTTCTGAAAACTAGAGACCTAGGGGAATCCAAGATGGGGTGACTTGTGTGGCTCGGACCAGGTTCTGTTACCCAGAATCCTTTGCAAACCTCAAAATTTGGCTAAAAAAACACATGTTCCTCACATTTCTGTGGCAGAAAGGTCTGGAATCTGAGAGGAGCCACAAATTTCCTTCCACCCAGCGTTCCCCCAATTCTCCCGATAAAAATGATACCTCTCTTGTGTGGGTAGGCCTAGCGCCCGCGACAGGAAACGCCCCAAAGCGCAACGTAGACACATCCAATTTTTGGAAAGAAAACAGAGGTGTTTTTTTTTGCGAAGTGCCTACCTGTAGATTTTGGCCTCTAGTTCAGCCGGCACCTAGGGAAACCTACTAAACCTGTGCATTTCTGAAAACTAGAGACCTAGGGGAAACCAAGATGGGGTGACTTGTGGGGTTCGACCAGGTTCTGTTACCCAGAATCCTTTGCAAACCTCAAAATTTGGCTAAAAAAACACATGTTCCTCACATTTCTGTGGCAGAAAGTTCTGGAATCTGAGAGGAGCCACAAATTTCCTTCCACCCAGCGTTCCCCCAAGTCTCCCGATAAAAATGATACCTCACTTGTGTGGGTAGACCTAGCGCCTGCGACAGGAAACGCCCCAAAGCACAATGTGGACACATCCAATTTTTTTAAAGAAAACAGAGGTGTTTTTTGCAAAGTGCCTACCTGTAGATTTTGGCCTCTAGCTCAGCGGGCACCTAGGGAAACCTACCAAACCTGTGCATTTCTGAAAACTAGAGACCTAGGGGAATCCAAGATGGGGTGACTTGTGTGGCTCGGACCAGGTTCTGTTACCCAGAATCCTTTGCAAACCTCAAAATTTGGCTAAAAAAACACATGTTCCTCACATTTCTGTGGCAGAAAGGTATGGAATCTGAGAGGAGCCACAAATTTTCTTCCACCCAGTGTTCCCCCAAGTCTCCTGATAAAAATGATACCTCACTTGTGTGGGTAGGCCTAGCGCCCGCGACAGGACACGCCCCAAACCGCAACGTGGACACATCCAATTTTTGGAAAGAAAACAGTTCCTACCTGTGGATTTTGGCCTGTAGCTCAGCCGGCACCTATGGAAACCTACCAACCCTGTGCATTTTTGAAAACTAGACACCTAGGGGAATCCAAGATGGGGTGACTTGTGGGGCTCGGACCAGGTTCTGTTACCCAGAATCCTTTGCAAACCTCAAAATTTGGCTAAAAAAACACCCTTTCCTCTCATTTCGGTGACAGAAAGTTCTGGAATCTGAGAGGAGCCACAAATTTCCTTCCACCCAGCGTTCCCCCAAGTCTCCCGATAAACATGATACCTCACTTGTGTGGGTGGGCCAGGTGCCTGCAACAGAATAAGGCCCAAAACTTGAAGAGATAGAAGGGATAGCACAGCGAGTTTATAAGGGCATATTCTTTTCTACATCTTTAGACGGACTCTGCTTTGGGGACCCACATAAGTGAGGTGTCATTTTACTTGGGAGACTGAGGGGAAAACTGGGGAGTAGGAATTTTGTGCTGGAGCGGTGATCCTACTAAGAAAAGTCAGGAAAATATGCTTTTTTATGCAAATTTTGAGGTTTACAGAGGAGTCTGGGTAAGAAAATGTCGGGGGAGCCACGCAAGCCAAACCTCCCTGGACTCCTTGGGGTGTCTAGTTTTAAAAAATGTCTGGGTTTTGTAGGTTTCCCTAAATGAAGGCCTCACACAGGACCAAAAACATAGGTGGGCCCTCCCACCCAAACACAGGTGTTTTTGTAATATATCATTTTTATGTGTACACATACATCCGTGATGTGCCAAACACTAACATTGTGAAAAGAAACACACTTAAGTTATGTGAAAAAGACCCCTCACCCACCAACCAAGTTGGTGGCATGCTTCATCATCGGGGTCCCACCCGAGGCACCTAGCGTGTCACAGGTGTGCTGCGACGCCTGATTACAGCGGAGCAGGTTTTGTCATTTTTACCACACATACTGGTTGGATTTGGCACGAGGGTGAGTGATGGTTTAGTGGATCAAATTTTATTAACAAGAGATTTCACAAAAATGAAATGCACTGCTTTAACTGAAAGGCAAAAAACTGAACCAATGACTCACAGCTTGTGAGCTGTAAAGCCACGACAAGGCACCAACCGCTTTACAGTCCATTCACACACCTTTCATACATGACACGCACAAGACCATTCACACCGCCAGCCACGGGCCAAGCACATTATAACACTCACATCGACAGACCGCGCCACTCAAAGGCCCATCACTTACATACGCCCACATGTCTGATACAAGAATCACACCAGCTGATGGGAGTGTGGACTGCCGTTTGGCTGGCACCGCCAGCCAAGCGCCACCCCACGCACACCGCCAGCCAAGCGCCACCCCATGCACACCACCAGCCAAGCGCCACCCCAAGCACACCGCCAGCCAAGCGCCACCCCACGCACACAACCAGCCAAACGCCACCCCAAGCACACCGCCAGCCAAGCGCCACCCCACCCCACGCACACCGCCAGCCAAGCGCCACCCCACGCACACCGCCAGCCAAGCGCCACCCCAAGCACACTGCCAGCCAAGCGCCACCCCAAGCACACCGCCAGCCAAGCGCCACCCCACGCACACCGCCAGCCAAGCGCCACCCCACGCACACTGCCAGCCAAGCGCCACCCCAAGCACACCGCCAGCCAAGCGCCACCCCACGCACTATGCCAGCCAAGCGCCACCCCAAGCACACCGTCAGCCAAGCGCCACCCCAAGCACACCGCCAGCCAAGCGCCACCCCAAGCACACCGCCAGCCAAGCGCCACCCCACGCACACCGCCAGCCAAGCGCCACCCCACGCACACCGCCAGCCAAGCGCCACCCTAACACACCACCAGCCAAGCGCCACCCCACGCACACCGCCATCACTTATTTTGTTTATAAACAACAAAAGAACCACTAATTATAAAATAAGCACAAAACTACAAACACAAAAGCTCTAACTAAATACATGACAGAGATGCCAACCGTGAAACATATGAAAATATAAAACAGACAGCTTACGCTCACGGTATCTCCCAGATTTTTTTTTTGGTATGGTAACTTCTATAACAGCCGGGCACACACAGCCCAGGCTTTGAAGGGCATTTGGGGCAGTACATCCGGCTCTCCCTCCGGATTAATCTCCGGGCACATACTCTACATTTCTTTGTGGGCAAGTCTTTTTTGGGAGTGGGAGGAATGTGATCTGGAAAGTGCCGATCTTTCAATCTAGCCACATCCTCCACCACTTCTACTCTAGGAACTCTTGCCGGTTCCACCACAATAAGGCTTTCTATCACCGACTCCTGAAATTTAACAAATGTCATCCTTGACTCAGGTGAACAATCTTTGTATACAATAAAGGCATTAAAAGTTGCCAAATGAAATAAATGTAGGGCCAACTTTTTATACCACACATAAGACTTACGAAGAGGAGTGTAAGGTTCCAACCTCTGATCTACTCTATCAACACCACCCATGTGCCTATTGCAGTCCAAAATGCACGCAGGTTTGCGCACTTCCGCAACCTGACCCCAAACAGCCATAGGGGAAGTACTCTCATCATGGATGGTCGATAGCATGTACAAATCCCTCCTGTCTGAAAACTTCAGAGCTAGCAGCTCATTATTCCGCAAGGCACTACACTGTCCCCTCTCAAGTTTTTTACAGACGAGCTCCCTTGGATAGCCTTTCCGGTTAGAACGGATTGTGCCACAAGCAACAGTGTCCACCCTAAACAACTCCTTGAACAACTGCACTCCAGTGTAGAAATTATCTACGTACAAATGGTGACCTTTGTTAAATAACCGTCTAGCAAGTTCCCACACAATTTTTTCACTAACTCCAAAAGTGGCCGGACAACCAGGAGGGTCAACACTGGAATCCCTACCAGTGTAGACCCGGAAATTATACACATATCCTGTACTGCTTTCTGACAGTATATACAATTTAATCCCATACTGTGCCCTCTTACTAGGAATGTACTGCTTAAAAACTAAATGCCCCTTGAAAAGGACCAAAGACTTGTCCACACTTATCTCTTTGCCTGGAACATAGACCTCTGAAAACCGATCCACAAAATGATCAAGGACAGGCCTAATCTTAAAAAGGCGGTCACAATCAGGGTGATCTCGTGGCAAGGCTAAAGCATTGTCTTCAAAATGCAGCATACGAAGAAGAAGCAAATACCGATTACGTGTCATAGTTGCAGGAAATATAGCAGTTGCCATCAAGGGACTAGTAGACCAATAAGAAGCCAGTGACGGCTTCCTGATCAACCCCATAAAAAAAGACAAACCTAAAAACCTTTTCATCTCTTCTAGATATGTGGGAACCCACTGAGTAGCTCTAGACTGAGGCTTAAGTCTGGCAGCGTTGTCCCACAAATATTGCTCTGCATACACATTTGTCTGCTCCACAATCTCTTCCAAAAATACATTGTCCATAAACAAGTGAAAGAAATGGACAGGCAAAAAGTTTTCCGTATTAACTCTACACCCTGCGAGACCAGTAAATGCAGGTAACTGTGGCTGCTCCATGTTTGTGGCAATCCAGGTGTCAGGTCTTCTAATGGGAAACCCTTCAGCCCCAGGCTGCTGCACTCTTGGCACATCAATGTCCTCCTCTAACACAGGCCCTTCATCTGCACTGAGAGTAGCTTCCTCATCAGAAGAATACTCTCAGACAGAAAACTCACTTCCAGAATCTCCTGCTTCCTCCTTTGCCTCAGATGTAGAGTCAGTGTCGTAATCATGGTCTGAAGACGACTCAAAGAGCATGCGAACAACCTGCTGAGCGGTCACTTTGCGGCTAGCCATGATCCTAACAACAAATGGATTGCCAACTACAACTAGCACTAAAATAAGTAATAAACAAAGTGTAGCTTTATCACAAAGAGTTATGTACTACAAAAAACTATACCACTCACTTGCCTGAAAAAGCTACTCACCAAGCAACTAATCTGCACAGACACAGCAATCACCAATGATATCCCACTAAAAAGAAAAAAGAAAAAAGAAAATTAGACATATGACAACACAAACATCACTGTGCTCAAATCTAAGGACAATGTCAAACACACAATATTGCATTTAGTGCACCACCTACAAACATGTCATTCATGCATGTCAACAATACTCCTTTGGAGTAAATTGCTTTCACTTACCTAAAACATGCAACTATGCAAACCGCAGGACAACTACTGCCAAAACCGCAAAGATCCACAGCAAAGGAAGCAAAAGCGTTGAACTAGAAGAAAAAGAAGAAATAAATTGTTATAATCACAAATACAAATACTTTGCCAGTTGACAAACACCCCACCACCAAGAACTTAGAAGTTGTCCCTGTTACCTAAGTGGATCCTGCCCCCCTTGGGGGTAGATGGGCATAAAAAAATTGGCCAATCTGCCCCCAAGGGGTGGAAGAAATGGGCAACACCTCTGTGCCCCCTTTAGGGGGTGACCCTTCCCAAAGGGGGCACCCCCAGCACAACACAAAACAAAAACAAAAAATCCCTGCCATATTAGTGGTTTCTGCCCTCCTTGGGGGCAGATGGGCCTGCAAAAATAGGGGCAGAGATGGCCAATACGAACTTTCCCCACTTTAGGGGGGCGACCGTTGCCCAAGGGTTGCCCCCAAACACACACCACACACACACACACCACACAATCCCTGGCGCCTAGTGTGCTTCCACCCCCGGGGGCCAGATCGTCCAAAAAATGGCTGGTCTGCCATCGGGGGGGCCGAAACAGAAAAAAAAAAATAGCCCCCCAGTGGAGCGACCCTTGCCCAAGGGGTTGCCCCCAAAATAAACAATAAAAACAAAATCCCTGGTGTCTAGTGGATTTCGCCCCCCCCTTGGGGGCAGATCAGCCCAAAAATTGGCAATCTGCCCCCAGGGGGGGGGGGCAAAATACAAAAAAATAGCCCCCCAGTGGGGCAACCCTTGCCCAAGGGGTCACCCCCAAAAGAAACTTTACAATAAAAATAAATCCCTGGTGTCTAGTGGATTTTGCCCCCCCAGGGGCACATCGGCTGAAAAAAAGGCGATCTGCCCCCGGGGGGGGGGGCGAAACACTAAAAATATTGACCCCGGGGGGGCGACCCTTGCCCAAGGGGTCACCACCAAAAAACACAATAAAAACAAATTCCCTGGTATCTAGTGGACTTCGCCCCCTCCTGGGTGCAGATCTGCTGAAAAATCGGCGGTCTGCCCCCAGGGGGGGGCGAAATACTAAAAAAATAGCCCCCCAGTGGGGCGACCCTTGCCCAAGGGGTCACCCCCAAAAGAAACTTTACAATAAAAATAAATCCCTGGTGTCTAGTGGATTTCGCCCCCCCCCCCCCCGGGGGGCAGATCAGCCCAAAAATTGGCAATCTGCCCCCAGGGGGGGGGGGGCAAAATACTAAAAGAAATTGCCCCCCAGGGGGGCAACCCTTGCCCAAGGGGTCGCCCCCAAAAGAAACCTAATAGAAAAAATCCCTGGGGTCTAGTGGAGATTCCTGCTCCACGATCGCGGGCCTTGCCCGCGATCGTGGGCAGGAATCTTGTGAAAACAGGCACAGGGGGAAAGGAAAAACCCTTTCCTTTCCCCCGTGTCTGTTCCCCCCACAGCCCCCCCCCAAAAACAGAAAGGACTCACCTTTTGGGTCCTTTCCTCCTCGCGCGCTGGAAGCAAATGGCTTCCAGCGCGCCCGGCAACACTAGATGACGTCGGCGCGATGTGCGCGCGCTGACGTCATCGGATTGCCGGGGGGGGTTGGGGGTGGAAGGGGAAGGTCTTCCCCTTCCATCCCCGCCTTGGGGGGAGGGGAGTGCACGGGGGGGCGCGCTCACCCAAGTTCCCCTGTGCCTTGGACGAGGTGACCTTTTCCAAGGCACAGGGGAACTGTAGCCTTGGACGAGGTCACCTCGTCCAAGTCACAGAAGCAGTTAATGATCATTTAATTTCTCCTGAACCACCCTGCTGTCATTGCTTTTTTAAGTATTATTAAATTTTCCCATGCATCTCTCTCTGACTACCACAAGTTTCTCCTTTAAAACAAATGGAGATTACGAAAAGAGCTATATATGCATGTTGTGTTTCCTGATTTTAAATTACATTTTATGGTGTTGTGGTATGGTTTGACTTTACAATGTTTCATTAAATTAGTATTTATTACATACCTAAGCAATCACACAAATATTGCATTTGTCTGCACTATTTCAACCCGCAACAATGCCACATTTCTCTAACTACATGTAGTTCTTGCTTGGTTGCTTTTAGGAGCACAAGAGAAGAGACATCCCTAATATTGTTTCTTCTCATATTATTCTCCAAAAACTCTAATTTATCCTGTAGGTTCCTCTCCCCGCGTTTAAGTTGCAAGATATCTTGAGAGTTAACCAACACCTGGCCTTTTTGCTGTTCCACGGCCTCCTCCACCTTACCAACCCGATCTGTTAACTGATTAATCTTGGTCTACAAAACCATACACGCTTCCTGTATCTTAGCTTGATTACTCTCAGAGATCTCAAACTTTTCCCGAATCTCTTTTGTGAGGGAAAGCAAAAGTTCGTAAACAACCCCGTTGCTGGGCTCTGCGGAGGCTGAGGCATTGGGCTCAAAAGAGGGGCCCTGTACGAGCAAGGAATCTTCCTTGCCCCTTTAAAAGCCACTCCTTATTTGAAAGATCTGGGCCATCTGCGCCTCACGCTTTTCCAGGAACTCCTGTTCCAATGCCTCTGAGCCCCCTAAGGCCAGTTGTGCTTCCATGGGTGCAGGAGAGATCTCACTTACCTCCTCCACCCCTGGCTGAAAATATTTAGTTATTGAACCTAGGGTAGCACTTTTTCCCCCAGAGTCACCGGTACCGCCCGTATAGTTCTCCAACTCTCCCAGACTCCCCTTTACTTGAGATTGGCCCCTCCTTTTAGTTAAGCATACTTTGTCCACGGTTATAATATTCTCCAGTCCCCAAGAGCCAGGCTTACCTTTTCATGTTGCCCCAAGCATGCCAGCTTTTCAAATAATGCTTAACTGGTGACATTAATGCTGATCCAGATGTCTCTCCTCCTTGCTTCTCTACTTCTGTTAAGTCAGCTCCAGAAAATGTTCTCGGACCTCGAAGACTGCACCTAGAGGTGTAGCTTCTCCCTTGACACACACCCCTTACAGCCTCGCTCCACACTCCTGAGGTTGGGTGAGACCTCCAACGTCTCTCCCCACATGAACCTTAATTTGCGCTTCTCCCTGCTGCTACAGCGGCCCCCGCATAGGTATGGGCCAGAATTGTTTTGCAGCGGTTTACAACCTCCTGCTGTCTGAGAAAGAGAGAGAGCAAAAAAGAAAAAAGGAAAAGTACAAATCCCCCCCAAAAAGCTGGGCTCGCGTCAGAGACTGCCACAAACTCAGAGACACAGTGTTCTTTAATCTTGAGCAACCATGAAAGGGAGCTCTTGCACAAATGAAATATCAAATATTTGCAGGGGAGATATATTCTCTGCAACATCCATAAATCAAAATAAGCCCAATATCTAATGTTGAGTGTCCAGAGTTCCTTGGCGCTAGGGATTTTTTTTTTTTTAGAAAAAAAAAATACAGAAAGAAACGCGGTTCAAAACAGTCCACAACCAAACCGGGCTCGTGTCGGAGCCGCCGGTACTCAGCCTAGCGCTGACTCTGCGCGCCCAGCAAGCCCCTCCTCTTCCCCCGTAGCATTGTGTCAGTTCGCCCCTATACGGAGCACTCACGGCTCAGCTGCTTAGCTGGCCGCCATATTCCCGATTCCCCATGCACGGGCGTCACTATTGTTTTAGGGTTCTAGGAGTCCCGGAGGGGACGGAAGGAGCGGATCTTAAGGGATATATGGTTTCACTGATAAAAGACACAATGCCAGGTTTAGCACATTTGAAATTAGAGGATGATATTCAAAGAATACATCGAGATCCGTTCAAAAAGAACGCGGGTAGGAAATCCCCTAGAAGAATCCTAGTGAATTTTGCCACTTATTCAATAAAAGAGAAGATTCTGTCTGAGGCTTTGAAGGTGGGAAATTTTGTCAAAGATGACTAGTCTTTCAGAATACGGTCAGATGTTTCTAGAGTGACCTTGGACAGACAGTGGGAGTTGGGGAAATTAATGCAAGAGCTTCGTTCCTTGGGGGCAACAGTGCAGTTGAGATTTCCCGCGGCCCTACGGATTATGTGGCAGAATAAAACTCATAACATAAGAGATCCAGAGGAGGTTAGGGCCTTTATAGAACAGATGAAGTCGTCACAATAATGTTATAATGTTGGTATGATTGAATACAGCCCGGGGAACGGAGTGCTCCATGGGATAACTATGGTTGTCCTATTAAAAGAAAGGAGGGTTCCCACGGGTGGGTGGGTTAGGGGTATGAGGGGGTTTTGTGTGGTGTGGGAAGTGTGTTGTTTTTTTGGTGTGGGAGCATGGGGAGAAAAAAATATAAAAATATAAAAGTCCTCAGAATTGGTTTTTCACAATTAAAGAAGGGGAGGATCCAAGAAGTTTCTCTAGAGGATGGGTAAGCAGGAGGGTTTATTCCTAAAAATAATTTCATGGAATATCAACGGGTTAAGGGTCGAGTGTAGAAGAAGAAAGATTCTGGAGTTTCTCAGACAGGCAGAAGAGGATGTGATTATTTTACAAGAGACGCATCTCTCACGAGAAGAATGGGAAAATGTGTTTAAAAGTACACGGTGGATCTCCCGGGGGATAGTGACTAATCAATTGTGCCCGACCAAAGGTGTTGCTATTCTTTTTAAAGCGAAAATAACTAAGGGGTTATGTATAGGTGACGTGCAGGTAGATTCAAAGGGCAGATGGGTGGTGGTTGAGGTTTCTTTTTTTGGTCTATGGCTTACGATTGCAGGCTATTATGGCCCCAATACGGATGATTTTACCCCTTTTATAGAACTATATAATCTGCTTTTGAAAACTAAGTATCCGGTTGTGTTAGGAGGGGACTTATATTGTTGAATTTGAATTTGGATAAATCCACCACCGGGCGACGGCTAACTCCCCTAGAAGTAGGTCAATGGTTAAACAGGCGATAATTGATTTGGGGCTTGCGGCTGTGTGGCAGGTCAAGGGGGGAGTAGGGCCCAGATTTTCTTTTTATAATAAGAAATATGGGCATAAGTCCAGAATAGTTTTTTTTTAATTCCAAATTAGCCTGCTAGGGAATGTTTCTTATATAGCTCATGCCCCGGCACATCTTTCAGATCATGCTGCTGTTAAGTTGTATCCCTCCTTCAAGATGCAAGTTCCTAGGCTTTGGTGTACAATAAGTCGTTCAACACTATTGGATGACTTGATAATTGAGATACTAAGAAAAGACACAATTGTATTTTTTGAGTTGAATCAGGGTTCAGCTAGTTTGCAAATAATATGGGAAGCATACAAAGCCTATATAAGGGGGAGATTGATTAGCTTGACTGCATATAGGCGTAGTGAGGAAAGTGGGACATTACGTAATATTGAGACCAGAATGGCAACTCTG
This sequence comes from Pleurodeles waltl, assembly GCF_031143425.1. Classification (NCBI taxonomy): domain Eukaryota; kingdom Metazoa; phylum Chordata; class Amphibia; order Caudata; family Salamandridae; genus Pleurodeles; species Pleurodeles waltl. The sequence continues at coordinate 197,426,321 of NC_090448.1, read as the reverse complement.
CAGGAGTCTATACAGGCCGCACAGAAAACGGAGAATAAGGTTCAATTAAGGATACTTGAGCAGCAATATGAAAAAGCACATTTGAACTTAGAGTGTTTTTAGAAAGCCAAGAAAGAAAGAAATGGGAAGCTAGTCAGTATGCGCATTATGAATACGGGGAAGGATGTAGTAAATTATTAGCTTGGAAAATAAAGTAAGATCGTTCAAAGAAATGTATCTCTTCCATAAGGTCTGAGGACACTGGGCAGATCTGTGTAGAAAGATCAGAAATAGAAGCTGCTTTTGTTTCCTTTTTTCAAACCTTGTACTCAGATGAGTTGCAGAACTCTGAGGAGCAGATTAGGGATTTCTTGACTAAAGTTAGTTTTGCCGTGTCTGGAGAACTCAGCATGACATTTGTTAGAAGGAGAGTTAACTGAGCTGGAATTAACTGAAGTTTTTAAGGGTTTGAAGAGAGGGAAGGCATCTGGCCCAGATAACCTCCCGAACAAGTTGTATTTGGTACTGAGAGAAGAACTAATCCTGTTTTTATTGAAATTGTTTAACTATATGTTTCTGGAAGTGGGGCATGCACCGAGTTCTTGGGCTGAGGCTGTAATTTGTTTGATTTTGAAACCCCGTAAAGATCCAACACAATGTTCTTCTTATCGGCCTATTTAATTACTTAATTCAGATTATAAAATTTATACGGGTTTGCTTTATAAAAGGCTGGGGAGAGTCATTCCTGGACTAGTCCATCCAGATCAGAAGGGGTTTATTAAAGGCAGACAGCTACAGGAATTAGTGCATGACTTGCTGGCGGCAATGGACTTGGCTTTAGCAGAGAGGCTCCCTCTGGCAATAATACCTTTTGACACAGCTAAGGCATTTGATCAGGTAAATTGGATATTTTTGCAGGTTGTAACGGAGATGTTTGGATTAGGGACCACTTTCATTAGAGCAGTTAAAGAGCTATATAGGTCACCAACAGCGAGAATTTTGATTAATGATGTGCTATCACAAGAAGTAGGCATTCTTAGAGGGACACGTCAGGGTTGTCCCTTATCCCCTCTATTATTTGATTTATATATTGAGCCTCTTGCAATATTGCTTAGAAATAACGGGGAAATCCTTTCCTTTCAGAGTAAGAGTTGGGAGAAGAAAGTTGCATTGTATGCAGACGATCTGATGATTTATACTAGGGATCTTTCTTTTTCACTTCCCTCAATAAATTTGGTGATAGAAGGTTTTGGTAGAATGTCGGGTTATAATGTTAATGTTGATAAGACAGAGATTATGTGTTGGAATATGTTATATGAATCCCGGCTAGTTAAACAAGAGATTAGATATTTAGGAGTTCAGATTATAAAAGATTTGGGGGACCTAGCAAGGATAAACTTTGAGAAAGTCCATTTTGAGATTAAGAAACTCCTTAGAGCATGGGCGGCTCTCCCTCTCTCTTTAATAGGTAGATCCAACATTTTGAAAATTATCATTTTGCCAAAATTTACTTTCTTATTTAACGCTATTCCCTTGGAATTCAAGGGTAAGTGGTTCACAAAATTGCAGGGAAATATGTCTTTGTTTGTCTGGGCACATAAGGGAATAAGGATATCTTGGAAGAAGCTGCGTAAGAAGAAGGAATGGGGGGATCAACACCTGATTTCTATAAGTATTACTTGGCTTTTCAATTTAAGAATAACAGAATTCTTTTAAGTAAAAAGTCAGAGTATACCCCAATGTGGAAAGCTTTGACAGCACACGTGGAGGAAGAGGCCGAGTTTTTTCTGTATAAATTTGGTCATCCAAGGTTTTAAAAAAAAGTTAGACTTAAGATCCCACGGCAGGCCTGTAAGATCTGGCTACAGATTCGTAATCTACTAGGGATAGTTTATTATTCTGGATCAGCCCCAATTTGGGATTCACCTGTACCCCGGTATGTCTCCTTGATAAACTATCAATTCCACTGAAAGTGAGTGGGGTACTACGGTGGGGACAGATTATAGAGGGTGTGAAGTTGATTCCATGGGATACATTTTTGGAGAGAGCAGGGGGGTCCATTTCTAAATTTAAATATTATCAGTTGGCTAGTTGGATTAAATCGTTACAAGAAGGAGAAATTGGTAGATCTTGTTGGGAGAAGAAATAAATTCAGAGACCTTTACTTAAAGAAATTGCGTTTTGGTATGAAGCCTTGTTGGAGGCAACCGAGGAGGATCCCCCCTCCCACTCCAGACGTGGGGAGAGGTTTTTCCAACCATGGATATAATATCGTTGTGGCAAAGGTCATGTTCAATTCTTTGGTCCGCTGTTAAATCAGCGGCAATGAGGAGGAACCATCTGTTTACTTTGCATAGAGTGTATTGGACTCCAGCAAGGCTATCCAGTATTGGCAAAATTCAGAAAAACTGTCCACGATGTGATGACCCAAATGCGGATGATATTCATATGTTTTGGGACTGTCCCAGCTTAGTTAATTTTTGCGAAGCCATGCAGAAAGTCCTAAATAAGATATTTGGTGAAGGAATAACATTGAATTTTGTTCTAGTTTTATTTGGGGTTTGTGACCTGAAAGTCCAAACACAGCAATGTATTTTGTTTGTTTTGATGCTTATTGCCCGGCGGCAAATCTGTCATAAATGGGTATGCTCACTTCCTCCTACAGTGCAGGAGTGGCAGAACTCAGTAGATCGATTATATAAGTTGGACAGAGCCGGGCCTATTAGCAAAAGAGATATTTTTTGGTTGGGATGGGAAAATGTTTGTCAAATTCTTACTTGATTGGAGGTGTTTAGTTTGGTTATGAAGTCCGATGATTATACCTGATCCCCCCTTCCGCGCATCTAGGCCTATTGTCCATTTAGGGTACTAGGCAGATAGATGGGAAGGATTTGCCAAGGTTATAGGGGGATCCATGGAAGAGAGTGGCAGGTGGAGTGGCCCATTGATACTGTGGGGCTATACACTTGGGGGTCAAGGAGTAGTGGATCCTTCCTTTATTGGCACAGATTAGTGATATAAGGACAATAAAAAAAGTAATAATAAAAAAAAACAAGAGAAGAGACATCACATCAGCCCCAGTATTGCCAAAGAGAAGCCTGTACAATTTTTTTTTCAGTCCTGAGCTTTAAGGTGGCCCCAAAGAAAAGTGCTCCCAAGAAAATGATCAGTGAGAAGAAGTAGCTTTCTACCTGTGGCATGCCAACCCCAACCTTTTTCAGAAGATGTGTACCTGCCACACCGATCTCCGGGGAGGAATCTGGGAACAGTGCTCCTGCATCAACAGCACCACCCCAACGTAAGACCAAGACCACGTCTGTCAGTGATGCAGCCACGGCAATTATGGCGATACTCATGAGCAGTGACGTTGAACTGGATATGCCCCTTTCGTAAAGTAGTACCCATTCATTTCAGGAAAGAGAGCAAAGTGGACAGCAGCCACAGCCAGTAATAGTAGATCTTCCCAAAGGTGGAGCAAAACAGGAGGTCGAGCTTCCTGCCGAGCAAGAACTTCCTCTTTTAGAATCAATGTCTCCCTTATAATCAACTTCTCTAAACACCTCTTCTGATGATGATCATAGGGACATGGGTAAGACCCCTGCAGAATCTGGGAGATGCCATGAGAGGCATGAGAGGCTAGGGAAAAGAAAAGTTCCAGGAAGCACCTGGAAGGAGATGATGATGAGTAGAATGAAAGCAACAAGTCAATCATTGTGGAGACTGGCCCAGTCGAGTCTGACATTATTATCCAACCTGTCCGAGGGATGTGGCACAAGCAGGACCACCACATCCCATATTGGTAAGGCCCAGGCTGATACCTGCATCAACCAATACCTCAGTCAAAGTACGCACTGCAGGGATGTAATTGACAAACCTACCTACCTTCAGTTCTTCTTTGGGCATTGGCAGTAGCTCAGTAAGAAAGTACTTCTTCCCAGTTTGGGACTTTTTTACTATAAGCAAACAGGAGGACAACATTGCAACAGACGAGTCATATAAAAAAACACCTCACGCAATCTGATTGGAGGAGAACATTAAAAAAATTGCTGAATGTGGTTGTGGTGGTGAAGGTGAGGAGAGCCAGAAAACATTGGGCACAACTGGTCCAATCACAGTGGAAGGTGAGGAAGAAGAGGGCGATATCTTCATGCAAAGCAGCCCTCCCCTAGCAGTGTGTCAGAATCCCCCACTTCAGCGACCTCACAATGCTACAGGAAGAGTCAGAGTCAGATGGAGACACCACTCCATACAGTAACTGCCCCATGATGCACATTGAGTCTACCACCACCTACTTCTTGAAAGTTGCCTGCGACAGTGGCCCATAAAAAAAAACAAAAGTCCAACCTACAATTACGGGCATGTTTAGGCATAAGAGGTCATATGACTGCAACCACCCAATAGTGTGTTTTTACGATGGGAGGCTAGCAAAAATGTTATGGCTGGACCTCCTCCTTTTTTCTTTTGTGGAAGGAGTGGGATTTTTAGATGTTGTGGCAGCCCTCTGCCTGAATTGGAAGGTTACAAGCAAGACCTATTTTGCCAGGGTAGCTGTTTCAGTACTCCATCACGATGTGCTACAATTGGTTTGGCAAGTGTTGCAGCAAAGTGTTGTCCACACTATCCACCTGACGACAGACATGTGGAACAGTTGTCAGGTGACTGATTACATGTGCATCACTGCACACTGGATCTCTTATGTGGGGGTAAAGCAAAAGCTATCTGCAGGTTTTGGCCCTGAGGACATTTTCAAGATTGTTCAGCTGCATGCAACAATAGCCATGTTCGCCATGGAAAAATCTGATACAGCAGCAGTCATCTTGGATAAATTTAATAGCAAGGTGTAAGAAAGGCTGCGACCCAGAAGTCTCCTAATTGGATTTGTTACCACGGACAATGGCAGTAACATTGTCTAGGCCATGTCAGGGGGTGGCTAGTTAAGGGTTCTGTGTTTGGTGCACTGCATCAACCTGATTGTTCAAGAATTTCTCAAGAAAGAAGACATAGCCACTTACTGACCACCTGCAGATGAATCTTCACTCGTTTCAGCCTTTCTTTTAAAGCCCAGAAGAAGTTGTGAAGTATTCAGCATGCTAATAGAGTAGTAGAGATAGCTCTGATACAGGAGGTGCCAACACATTGGAACTCAACCAATGTTGCAATGTCTGTTTGGTAGTACAGACAGATCAATGACTATGAGCCTCATTACGAGGCTGTCAGTCTTAAGACTGCCAGGCTCATAGTGGCGGCTGGACCACCACACTCCTGGGGGTCTGACCGCCACATCAGACCACCGTCACTGCCAGGAACATGGCTCTCAGAACCTTGACAGAAGTTGGTGTCATGTCTGCCATGGTGGCACTGTGTTCAGCGCCACTGTGCTCATCATAAGTGCACTTTCCACCAGCTTTTTCATGTCAGGGCCCCCACCATAAAAAGGCTGGTGGAAAGCCAGTGCTGGGGGCCGCAGGGGGGTCCCTGCACTGCCCACAACCATATTGTCAGCAGTGCAGGGCCCCCCTATGCCCAGCACCCTCAGACTGCTCACTCTCTGCTATGGAAGACAGTGTGCATTCCAAGGGTGCTGGGGGCACCCACTGTGCAACAGCATTGGCCTCGGTTCCATAAGGAGGCGAGGCCAATGCTGGTGCATGGTTTCCTCTGGACTGACCGGCAGAAACCTCTGATTACGTTATGATGCCCTATGTAGTTCAAAAGGGATGATGCAATTGGGAAAACTATGATCATGGATGCAGACAAATGGGGCCTAGTCAATTGCCTGACACAGATGCTACTCCCTTTAGAGGTTTTGACATGGGAATTTAGCAAGGAAGGCAGTACAATGGGCCAAGCTATCCAGTTGTTGCATCTGCTACAGGAGCAACTAAAAAAGATGTCTGAAAGGTGCACACTTGGAGGTGTGAATGAAAACCCAGAAGCACATGCCTTGGTTGAGAGCCTAAACTATTGCTTGAGTTGTAATGCAAGGCTGCAAAACATTATTATCTCCTCTAAAGAGTACATCTGTGCCACCCTACTTGATCCATGCTACAAAAAATTCCTCCCACTTTCATTCCTTTTTCTGAAGAGGATGTTTCAAAATACAAAAGTTGTATTGTTGAACAAGCAGGAGAACCGCAAGAAGAACAGCTAGACCTTAGAGACCCACTCAACAGTTCTGGGGTGCTTCCTTCAACTTTCAAAAAGGGCAGTCTTGTCTCAGAGCAGCCAGCACCAGCAACAGGAAAACCGGCAACAACAGCAACAAAAGACTTAGACCCAACATCTGCATTGGCTTGGTTTCAAGTGGCAGGTCTTAACTCCAGTGCAGGGGCAAAGGCAAAAGCAGTCAAGCAGGTAGCAGGCCAATCACCATTCAGAGGATGCTTCAGGCAGGTCCCTCACATGCACCGCGTGCCGGTGCTGCCTTTGCTCCAGGTGCCTGTGCTCTTTGTTTTTTTTTCCCTTCCCCTAGGCCCCTGCCGCTGCGTCCCCGCGGCCCTGCTCCCCTCCCTCCACTTCAGTTTCTCTTTTCCTGCTGCTGCGTCTCTGCGGCCCTGCCCCCCTACACTTCCATTCGCTGTCCCCTCCCTCCTCCCTGCTGCCACTCCCTCCCATCTCCCCTCATATGGCAGCCACTGTGCAGTGAGGGGAGCCACCCTTAACCCTGCTTCAGGCAGCCCACTCCCCTGCACCGCATGGCGGTGCTGCCTCTGCTCCAGGTGCCCGTGCTCTTTGTTTTTTTTTTCTTTCCCCTCGGCCCCTGCTGCTGCATCCCTGCGGCCCCACCCCCTCCCTCCACTTCAGTTTCCCTTTTCCTTCTGCTGCATCCCTGCGGCCCGCCCCTCTGCTCTCCCATTCGCTGTCCTCTCCCTCCTCCCTGCTGCAACTCCCTACCACCGCCCCTCATATGGCAGCCGCTGCACAGATGTGCCGCTGGCGCGCCTAAGGCAAGCCTGTCTGCGCCTGTCTGTGCCCGGACTGCTCCCAGCGCCAGGACCCCTGGTCCACAAGACCAGCACGGTCAGCAACGCTGTTACACTGCCAGCACCCTCCGCGCACTCAACACCGGACGAGCACACGCCTGCTTCCTGGCCTCCCCTAAGCACACCCAGGGACCCGTCACCTGCCAGAACTACAGCCTCACCAGCCTCCAAATTGCCAAACCTCCTGCCGAGCCTGAATGCAACTACCTCCGATGCATTCTACTCAACACCCGCTTCGCACGCAAACACGACGTCGAACTCTAGGACGTGCTCGACACCTCCACCCCGGACGTCGCCTTCCTGACGAAGACCTGGATGAGCGCTTCCTCTGCCCTGACATCGCCATAGCCATTCCGGATGGCTACAAGATCACCTGCAGGGATCGCACCAGGGGTCGGAGGTGGAATCACCATCGTCCACAAGAACACCATCAGGGTCACGACCTATACCGACGACACTCTCAGCGCCGCCTAACACCTGCACTTCCAGATCCACACCAACCCCAACACCACCCTCAGAGGTACCCTCATCTACAGACCACCCGGACCTCGGCCTCAGTTCTGCGACTCCATCGCCGACCTTGTCAGCAGGCACGCCCTAGCCTCCACCGACTATGTCCTCCTCTGCGACCTGAACTTTCACCTGGAGAACAACAACGATCCCAACACCACCAACCTAATCGACAACCTCACCACCCTTGGACTCAGACAGCTCGTCACTACCCCAACACACTCTGCAGCCCACACACTGGACCGCGTCTTCTCCGCTAGCCCCCACGTCACCTTCAGCTACACCACCACACTCCCAAATACGACCACAACTGCATCCACTTCACCTTCCAGAAACCAACCATGCACCACTGTACCCAACAGATCCCCCGCTGCAACTGAAGCGAAATCAGCCAAGACCAGCTGAACACCAGCCTCACCCGAAAACCACCCACTGAACCCACCAATCCCGACCCCGCAGCCTGCAACCTCTGGTGCTGGATCGGCGACTGTGCCAACACTCTCGCCCCACTCAATAAACCTTCCAACAGAGGTGCCAACAGGAGATCCAGGTGGTTCACCTCGGACCTTCAAGTCTCCAAGCAAACCTGTCAGAAACTGGAGAGAAAGTGGCTCCTCGAACAGACTCCGGACAACCATGCGACCTTCAAGAACGCCACCCGCAATCACCTCATCAGATCTGCCAAGAAAACCTCCTTCAAAGACTGCCTGGACAACAACGCACACAACAGCAGGGAGTTCTTCAACATCATGAATGAACTCTTTAACCTCAGCTCCAGCGCAAACGACATCCCACCTTCACCAGACCTGTGCAACTCGCTTGACACCTTCTTCCACCACAAGATCACAGACATCCATGACAGCTTCAACAGCCAGACCACCTCGCCAATCACCGACTCCTCAGAATCTCCTCCCACTTTCAACTATGATCCCCTGCTCGTCTGGGCCAACGTGTACGAAGATGACACAATCAAAACCATGGGCTCCATCTACTCTGGATCTCCGTCAGACCCATGCCCACACCACATCTGTAACAAAGCAAGCGCCACCATCACACCCCACCTCCGCAAAGTCATCAACATCTTCTTTGAGACCGCGACCTACCCCGAGAGCTGGAAGCATGCTGAGATCAAACCCCTACTCAAGAAACCCACGCCGGACCCGAGAGACCTCAAGAACTTCTGCCCCATCTCCCTGCTCCCATTCCCGTCCAAGGCTATTGAGAAGATTGTCAACAGACAACTGACCCACTACCTCGAAGAAAACAACATCCTGGACCCATCCCAGTCAGGGTTCCACAGCAACCAGAGTACGGAAACTGCCCTCATCGCTGCCACCGACGACATCAGGGGCCTGCTTGACAACGGCAAAACCATAGCCCTCATCCTCCTGGACCTGTCGGCCGCCTTGGACACCGTCTGCCATCGCATCCTACACACATGCCTCCACAACGCAGGGATCCGGGACAAAGCTCTGGAGTGGACCACCTCCTTCCTCTCTAGCAGAACCCAGAGCGTCCGCCTCCCCCCTTTCCACTCCGAACCCTCCAAGATCATCTGCAGCATTCCCCAAGGTTCGGCCCACAGCCATACACTTTTCAATGTCTACAAGGCCCTGCTCGCCTGCGTCGCCTGGCTGAACAATCTCAACATCATCTCCTATGCCGACAACACCCAACTGATCTTCTCCCTCCACGAAGGAATGAAGGCAGTCGCCGAATGGATGAGAAACAGCAAACTGAAGTTTAACTCAGATAAGACGGAGGTCCTTATCTTGGGCACCAATCCCTCAGCCTATGATGACTCCTGGTGGCCAACCACTCTGGGAGCAGCCCCAACACCCACCAACCACTCACGCAACCTGGGCATCATCCTCGACTCAACACTCTCCATGACCAAGCAAGTCAGCGCTGTCTCCTTAACTTGCTTCAACACCCCCCGCATGCTCCGCAAGATCTTCAGATGGATCCCCACAGATACAAGAAGAACAGTCACCCAAGCCCTCGTCAGCAGCAAACGTGACTACGGAAACACCCTCTGCGCAGGAGCCCCGGCCAAACTCCTCAAACGACTACAACGCATACAAACCACCTCCGCACACCTGATCCTCGATGCCCACCGCCACAGCCACATCACTCCCCTCAACAAAAAGATAACCTTCAAGCTCCTCACCCAAGCACACAAGGCGCTCCACAACACTGGTCCAGCCTACCTCAACAGGTGACTCACCTTTTACAGCCCATCCCGCCAACTCCGCTCAGCGACCTCGCCACCGTCCTCCACATCCGAAGAGCGACTACCGGAGGCAGATCTTTCTCCCACCTCGCCGGCAAGACCTGGAACCCCCTTTCCTTGCCCCTGCGACGGACCGAAGACCTGCTGACTTTCAGGAAGCGGCTCAAAACCTGGCTATTTGAGCAGTATCAGCACCCTCCCCCACCTCAGTGCCTTGAGATCCTCACGGGTGGTAGTACGCTCTACAAATACACTCATTGATTGATTGATTGATTGAGTATCTGAATGTACCAAAAAAGGTGTATGTGGATGAAAACCCATTGGTGTATGGGTATAGGACAATGGGGGTCATTCTTACTTTGGCGGGCGGCGGAGGCCGCCCGCCAAAGTAACCCCGTCAGAACACCGCACCGCGGTCGAAAGACCGCTGCGGTGATTCTGAGATTTGCCCTGGGCTGGCGGGCGGCCGCCAAAAGGCCGCCCGCCAGCCCAGGGCAAATCAACCTTCCCACGAGGACGCCGGCTCAGAATTGAGCCGGCGTAGTGGGAAGGTGCGACGGGTGCAGTGGCACCCGTCGCGTATTTCAGTGTCTGCATAGCAGACACTGAAATACTTTGCGAGCCCCTCTTACGGGGGCCCCTGCAGTGCCCATGCCATTGGCATGGGCACTGCAGGGGCCCCCAGGGGCCCCGCGGCACCCCCTACCGCCATCCTGTTCATGGCGGGTTTCCCGCCATGAACAGGATGGCGGTAGGGGGTGTCTGAATCCCCATGGCGGCGGAGCGCGCTCCGCCGCCATGGAGGATTCAGAAGGGCAGCGGTAAACCGGCCGGTGACCGCCGGTTTACCCTTTCTGACCGCGGCTGAACCGCCGCGGTCAGAATGCCCTTCGGAGCACCGCCGGTCTGTCGGCGGTGCTCCCGTGGCCGGTGACCCTGGCGGTCACCGGCCGCCAGGGTCAGAATCAGGCCCAATGTGCCAATGGCCACAGCTTGTCTGTGTATCTGGCTTGTACTGTAGCCAGGGTGTCTGCTGACTATGTTTTCTGTACAGCTGACACAGATGTTGCAGTGAGAAGGACCAGTCTCTTGTATAAAAGACATGGGGAGTTTAATAATGATCAAAATGAACCAGAATTTGATACTACCTGATTACACCATTCCCGAACACCACAGGGGAATCAAGAGGTTGATTGGTCAGAATTAAGTGTGTTAGCTGACCAACTTCTGGGTGAACCACCTGAGGAAGAACTCTACTTCCCGGACTGAGTATGCCAGTGCCACCACAGAACCTTTTAATTATTTCTCATTGAACCTCTTTCTTTCTCTCTTTCGTTCTTTTCTTTCTTTCTTTCTTTCTTTCTTTCTTTCTTTCTTTCTTTCTTTCCAAAAGATTTATGCTGCCCCACCATTTTTTAGTCACATTCACAAATATGGCTAGTTTGGTGTTGGACCCTTGTGCAGTGTGAAGAAGCCCCCCATTCCCTCCATGACATTGGAGACAATGCCTGCCTCCCTCACATACCTATTCATTTTTTACATCACCTAGCAGAGCTGCCCCAGAAGATAATTGATGAAAAGACTACCAGTGCCAATGCCAAATTCCAATGTGTTGCTCCCATCAAAAAGGAGATAATATCTTGTATCATTAACCACTGTGCTTGAATTGGAAGAGGTAACTACTAACTATTCTACCAATGAGTAGTGATATATTGAGCGGTTGTGAGTGATGATTGATGATGTATGTTGTGGCTAGTTGACAGTGAGGGAGAGAGTTCAACAGATTTGTAAACTTAATTCTGATGAGTTGTAGTATTTGGGGGGCTGATAAGTGATCATTATTTCCTGAAAGTGATTGGCCTTTCTAACTTAGTGTAGGAGGCTGGCCTAGCTTATAGTGGGTACCTAGTGGTACTTACACCTTGTGCCAGGTCCAGTTATCCCTTATTAGTAGATTAGTAGTGTTCTAGCAGCTTAGGCTGATAGAGGTAGCTATAGCAGAGCAGCTTAGGCTGAACTAGGAGACATGCAAAGCTCCTATTATACCACTTATATCATATAGCACTATACCATAAGAAAACACAATACTCAGAGTTACTAAAAATAAGGGTACTTTATTTCAGTGACAAAATGCCAAAAGTATCTCAGAGCATATACTCCCTTAGGTGGTAAGTATTATACACAAAATATACACACAAACCAAAACCAGGTAAGCAAAACACTTAGAAAAGTAGTGCAAACACTGTAGAACACAATAGAATGCAATAGGGGAAAATAGGCCTGGGGCAACACAAACAATATACTCCAAAAATGGAATGCGAATCACAAATGGAACCCAAGCCGGGTGTAGTGTGTAGAAGGTCACTGGGAGTGTAAGAAAACACTAACGGTGTCCAAGATACCCCAACCCAAGACCCTGAAAAGTAGAAGTAAAGTTACCCTACTACCCCAGAAAGAAAGTAAAGTCAAGATAGGGGATTCTGCAAAGACAACAACTGACTGCAAAGCACTGAAGATGGATTCCTGGACCTGAGGACCTGCAAAGGAAGGGGACTAAGTCCAAGAGTCACGCAAGTGTCCAAGGAGGGGCAGGAGCCCAATAAACCCCGGATGAAGGTGCAAAAGGGCTGCCTCCAGGTGGAAGGAGCCGAAGATTCTGCAACAACGGAAGGTGCCCGGAATTTCTCCTTTGGTCAGAAGATGTCACACGGCATGCTGGAGGACGCAGAGTTGTTTCCATGCAGAAAGACCGCAAATAAGCCTTGTTAGCTGCAAGAGTCACGCGGTTGGGTACCGCCAGGGCCCAAGAAGGACCAGGAGGTCGTCCCTTGGAGGAAGAGACAGAGAGGGCGCTCAGCAATAGAGAGAGCCCACGCAGAAGCAGGCAGCACCCACAGAAGCACTTGAACAGGCATTCAAGAAATCTGAGCCCGGCAGTTGTCTCCGCAGAACAAAAGAGGATCCCACGAAGTCGGAGGTCAACTCAACGAGATGAGCAATGCAGGACAGAGTGCTGGGGACCTGGGCTAGGCGGTGTACGAAGGAAGCCTTACAAAAGTGCACAGAAGCCCTAGCAGCTGCAGTTTACGCAGTACACAGGATTACTGTCTGGCATGGGGAGGCAAGGACTTACCTCCACCAAATTTGGACAGAAGGACCACTGGACTGTTGGGGTCACTTGGATACAGCCCCTGTGTTCCCGGGACCATGCTTGTCATGATGAGAGGTGACACAGAGGACCAGTGATGCAGACGTTTGGTGTCTACGTTGGCAGGAGGAAGATTCCATCGACCCACGGGAGATTTCTTCTTGGCTTCTAGTGCAGGGTGAAGCCAGACAGCCATCAGAGCATGCACCACCAGGAAACAGTCGAGAATGCTGGCAAGATTAGGCGCTACGATGTTGCTGGTAGTGTTCTTGCTACTTTGTTGCAGTTTTGCAGGCTTCCTGGAGCAGTCAGCATCGATCCTTGGCAGAAGACGAAGAGAGAAGTGAAGAGGAACTCTGGTGAACTCTTGCATTCGTTATCTGAAGAGGAACCCACAGGAGAGATCCTAAATAGCCCTCAGAGGAGGATTGGCTACAGAGATAGGTAAGCACCTATCAGGAGGGGTCTCTGACGTCACCTGCTGGCACTGGCCACTCAGAGGTCTCCATTGTGCCCTCACACCTCTGCATTCAAGATGGCAGAGGTCTGAGACACACTGGAGGAGCCCTGGGCACCACCCCTGGGATGGTGATGGACAGGGGAGTGGTCACTCCCCGTTTCTTTGTCAAGTTTCATGCCAGAGCAGGGGCTGGGGATCCCTGAACTGGTGTAGATTGGTTTATGCAAGGAGGGCACGATCTGTGCCCTTCAAACCATTTCCAGAGGCCCTGAGAAGCTACACCTCTCAGGCCCTTAACACCTATTTCCAAAGCGAGACGGTGTAACACCCTCTCCCAGAGGAAATCTTTTGTTCTGCCTTCCAGGGACTGGGCTGCCCAAACCCCAGGAGGGCAGAAACCTGTCTGAGGTTTGGCAGCAGCGGTAGCTGCAGAGAAAACCCCAGAGAGTTAGCTTTGCAGTACCCGGGGTCCATGCTGGAGCCCCAGGGATGCATGGGATTGGCACTCCAATACCAAATTTGGCTTCAGGGGACAATTCCGTGATGTTACATGTTACATGGCCATGTTCGGAGTTACAATTGTGAAGCTACACATAGGTGCTGACCTATATGTAGTTCACGCGTGTAATGGTGTCCCCGCACTCACAAAGTTTGGGGAAATTACCCTGAACAATGTGGGGGCACCTTGGCTAGTGCCACTTAGTAACTTTGCACCTAACCTTCACCATGTGAGGGTTAGACATATAGGTGACTTATAAGTTCCTTAAGTGCAGTGTAAAATGGCTGTGAAACAACGTTGACGTTTTTTCATTCAGGCTGCAGTGGCAGTCCTGTGTGAGAATTGTCTGAGCTCCCTATGGGTGGCAAAATAAATGCTGCAGCCCATAGGGATCTTCTGGAACTCCAATTCCCTGGGTACCTATGTACCATATACTAGGGAATTATAAGAGTGTTCCAGTGTGCCAATCAGAATTGGTGAAAATAGTCACTAGCCAGCAGTGACAATTTTAAAAGCGGAAAGAGCATAAAAACTGAGGTTCTGGTTAGCAGAGCTTCAGTGATACAGTTAGGCACCACACAGGGAATACATACAGGGTATAAGTTATGAGCACTGGGGTCCTGGCTAGCAGGATCCCAGTGACACAGGCAAAAACAAACTGACACACAAGTAAAAATGGGGGTAACATGCCAGGCAAGATGGTACTTTCCTACACAGTGCACCAATATGATCCAGCCGTACTGGACTTTGAGTACCCCTACTTATACTAGGTAAAAACATAGAAAGTGCTCAGTTTTGTAGCCCCGCAAAAAGAGAACTCTATCAGGGATCCGATAACTGGAGGTTTCTGAACGGCACCAGGTTTCTACAAATGAGTCTGGTGCATGATGACTTGAAATGCACCAGACCTTCCTGTTCCAATCGGAACTTGGTTGCTGTACCCCTCTGGATTGAGGTAGTCTTCCAAGTATGCCATGGCCTTAGCAGTAATGGAATCCCTGGAAGAACACACAACACAAGTTCTGTTGTGCATTACTAGGCCACATAATGCACTCCTCAGGTTGTACCCACAAAGCACACAAAGAGAATGCAACTGAGGGTCACACAAGAGAAAAGCTTCCCACTTTACCTCAATGAGCCCCCATTAGGGTCCTGCAACAGTGATCCATTCACTTCACATGCTGTCTCGGGTGCAGTGGTCTCACAATGAAGGGCCACACACCAGTCGTGTGAGCAGTACATTGCTACCCTGCACATCGTGGACCCGGTCTCCAGGCTTGGGGCTGATTACGAGCATGGCAGTCTATAGGTCATCACACTTGTGTTGGTCGTCTTCCAATGACCACATTACAACCTTGGTGGTCCAATCACCAGGGAACCACCAACTCAGCCAGGATATTGGATCCTGGTGGTCTGGCAGTGGTGGAGATTCTAATCCGCAGGCAGCGCTACAAGCAGCACTACCCTGTGGATTATGACCGCGTTCTCCGCCAGCTGTTTCATGGAAGTAGTATGGCCATGAAAAGGCTGGCAGAGAACAGGAGTAGAGGGCCCCAGCAGGGACCCTGCACTGCCCATGCACTTGGCATGGGCAGTGCTGTGCCCCCCTGGCCAGCACCCTTGCAATATTCACTGTCTGCTGTGCTTTGCAGACAGTGAACACTGCAAGGCTTCTGGTGCATGCTGCAGGTGCCATCATTGCCGCAGCTCGATTACGAGCCAGTGACAATTCAGTAGCCTGTTTCCCGCTAGGCCAGCAGTTGGAAACTTAGATTTCCAACCTAGCAGGTAATCCATATTACCTTTGGCAGGAATGTCGCTGCATAGGCGGCAGCCACACTGTTGAGGGTTTGCCAGACACGAATTTATGTCTGCCAAACTCATAATGGGGCCCATAGTTCTTGGTCCAGACACACACCACTCCTTCCAGGTGCAGTCTCACATGATATACGCACAGAGGGTGCTGCCTCAAGGTATTACCAATCACAGATTAGGTCCCTCTCGGAAGGTATTTGATGTCCCTGAGACCTCTGAAGAGAACAGGGGGCAGCCATCCTGCCCTTGGAGAGCCACTTCAGAATGCCACACCTCAGCAGGCACTCAGACTCAGGGCAGTCTCCAATCAAGAAGGGTGTGCGGGTTCCACTTCCCTGGACAGTTGTTCTTCTGGGCACCCAGATTCCTCTGCCAGTGCACCAATGCAGTCCTGCCGTACTGGACTTTGAATACCCCTACTTATACTAGGTAAAACCTTTAAATTTAGGGGTGGTTCGAAGGGTATTCCTTTGAACCACAGATGCCTTCCCTACATTTCCTCCTTTTCTGCCCTGGGGTCCTGGAATGCAGATTGCTATCTTTATGAGTGCCAGGATCTGGCTCCAGGAAGCCAAATGTCACAAGCTCTCCCAACATCTACCTCAACAGGCCCCATATGGCAGGGGATCTATCATTCTGGATACCTGAGTTTTACACTGGTCATCTGCGGACTGTGTAGATGTGCTCTTTCCCCAGGACCTATGGAATGAAGTCTAATTCACGGGGTACCAGAACCAGTCCCAACGCCAAGAAATGCCCACTTCCTAAAGTGGCCCTTCTTGGGCAGGGATGACACAACTACAGTTACCAACAGCTTAGGTTTGTCATCCTGAGTCCAACAATACCAAACAGTATGAGGCTGCTCCCCTGCAATCCTTTAGTGCACGTGGACTTAATTAGCCTCAGTGTCCTATATCACTGTATGTGGAGAGCAGCTCTCATAGGCAGTGTAAACACGTGTGGGTGTTTGGCACTTCCTGGGCACTTATGCCCTAGCCCACTCAGCAGCCTGCCAAGGTTGGTGACATTTTGGCTACAGCCACCAACATGGTGCTTGTGCGCCTCAGTTGACTTAAGCCCTCACACTCTGTTCTTATCATGAATGCTTGTGCATAAATATGCATGGTGTGATAACTTCAGCCATGTGTGCATTCACATGGGAACCACCCTGCCAGATCATAGATATGGACAACCAGTTTGGGGAGGCCAACCCTCAACCATATCTCTCTTGTCCTAGGTATTCAACTCACTCATGGTGGTACCAGTTTCTAAATTGTATGGATGGCATTGACACTTTCACTCTGCATTGGCAGAGGGAAAGTGCTCCAACCTGCTAGGCTCTTGGGTCTTATGGTGCCCAGCTGCCGTTAGGCATCTTCTGGGCGACTACGGCAGTGCACCACACGGAGGGTCTCTAGTGCATGGGTTTGCTGGTATGGGCTGGCTCTGCCGGACCCGTACATTACCCAGCCTTCCAGGCTTGAGGTCCTCTCCGGGTCCAACCACGGATGGTCCCACACACTCTGGCCAGCATGGCCTCCTCACTTGAGGAGCCCCCGTGCTTGCATCTCCACTCTGCCCACAGAGGGGGCCAATGCTTGTTGCCCTCAGCCACTTATCAGGGAACCAGTTACCCACCTTGAGATCCAGGCAGCTTTCATAAAGTAGGGATTCCCCCCTCATGGGGTCCACCACTACCTGGGTATGTCCTTCAGGATGTACCCACTGAGCTCCATGCCAACACTGACCACTCTCCTGGGGCCTTCCAGGGATGGGGTAGAGACCACTTAGGCCTAGTCTCCATCAAGGGATACCTACCCTAAGAGCAAGTACCCACAGGCCCTACAGGCCTACTCAATCAGGTCTCAGACATGGCCAATCGGGTTACCAATGAGGGCAGCACATGTGCCAGAATTCCCCTTGGCAAACTGGGCTGCAACCCCCAACAGGTATCCAGTACACCTATTGTACACTGCCAGTCAGGTGAGGTACTCCAGCCACATCCTTTCCCTTTACCCTATCTTTGGTAGGACAGGTTGCTTGCTTCCCTTCTACCAGGCAGCAAGGAAGTGTCCAGAGTCCTAAAGTCTGGCATGGGGCGACTGAATAGACTGGGAGGAAGAAGCAAAACATTTCAGGATTTTTCCCTAAAGAGTGCCATGTCCAACAGAGGGGCAGAGTTACTATAGCCTATAATCATGATGACTCTAAATCCTTGAAGAGCAATGAAGGGGTGGAATATTAATGGTCAATAAAAGACATATAAGCCCTCATTACAACCGTGGTGGTAAATGTCGCCTACCACCGTGCTGACAGCCGCCAACATACCCTGCCCGTGGCGGTATTCCGCTACGGGTATTATGACCCACACTGAGAATTCAGACACCCACACACGTCTGCCAGCCCAAAGGTCAGTGACAAACTGGCGATAGCAAAACCCACACTGTTACACCAACAGGAATACGCTCACAGTATCACGACCCACGAATCACCGCAGCAGTCTTTCAACCGTGGTAAACCATTGGCGGTACACACCGCCGCGCTCAAAATACACACACCTCCTCCCCCACAACTAACAACATGGAAGGAGCAGGTCTTGGCAATCATGCATCCTGAGGGCCTTGCAGGAGTAGCAGGTGGACTGGACTCTGGTAACTCAAATCTATACTACTTTATCCCCCCCACCCTACCTGCAAGCCATCACAAACTCCTACCCCTACCCTCACCCCATCACTCCACCACCTCACATATACCCTACTATCACAACCCACCCATCCCAATACCAAACCCTGCATGCAACACCAAAGCATGGACCCCCAACACATTCCTGCATGGACACCGATCACCACAGCATGCCCAGTTGAGAGACTCAGCCAGCCCACAAAATCACCATTCACACAAGACCAAGCTGACAGGGAAATCACAATCATACAGAGAAACACACCCATGCACAAGATGGCAAACACAGATACATTAACACTGAATTTGCATCCCTACAGGACCCATACACAACGCCACCGGAGAGGAGGTGCCAGCTACATCCAGCCCCCCGAAGAGGCTCACAGTGACAACAGCAGCTCTGCACGCCTGGATCAGGATGACCAACCTGGCCCATGCGGGACCTCTGAACAGTCGGTTCCCCTGCCACAGTCCCAAACCACCACAGAGCCTCCCCCCTCAGGAAACATCAGCACAGCACCCACCCAGCTGGCCGATGCCACTGTCCCCAAGACACATCAATTAGCAGTTTGTCCACCACTACAGGGACCACAGGCAACCCCACAAACACAGGACGATCAGGGACCTGGGGTCAGTGGCAGTGGCAGTGGGCACCCGGTCCAGGGGACAGAGGCACAGGACAACAGGGAAGCTGGGTGGACTGCTGTGCGACAGGGTGATGACAGGCTAAGGGAACCAACTCTCCATAAGGCACTCTCCAACATCCTGGGAGCATACCACCATTCCCAGGAGACCATGGGCCAGATACTGGCCAAGTTGCAGGAGACCCAGCGGCTGCAGGAGGGACAGTATCTCGGATCAGGGATAACCTAACAAACATCTTCACCATCCTGGTCAATATTGCAGGGGTGCTGGCTGACATGGGCAAGATCATGAGGGAGGCAGTGGCACAACAACAGGTGCCTGACACTAGCCAAACCAATGAACAGCCTTCCACCTCCGCCGGCACTAGTGGACAGGAAGCCCAGCCACAGGACCAATAGGTCACCATCACCTCTCCCCCTGCAGACGGAGAAGCACCCCGCAAACGGTCCTTGAGATCCAGGCAGAAGCCAGAGAACATTGCCAAGACCCCTGCCAGGAAATAAGACTCTCCTGATTGTCACGTTTGTGTCCCACTCTGTCACCCTGTCCACCTTGAACTGGACTCTACCCTGGACTTTCCTCCACCATCAGCCCAGCCAATTGCACATCCCCCTATACTTATGAGCACCTAAATAAACACCCTTGAAACAAATACTAATCTGGAGTCTGTCAAATGATTCACAAATGTATCAGTACAACATTATCAAAGCATTGCAACTCAAATGTACAGTGAAGTATACTTTGGAACGACCTTTGGTGGGCAGCAGTACACATAGCAGGAGCCAGAGTGGGGCACAGAGATCTGAAAATAGAGATGCCAAAGGGTACTGTCAGTGGCCATAGACATAGGGAAAGAGACTGCCTTGTACAATGTCCAACAGATAACTGAAATGTAAAGTGAACTTACAGTGTCTTACCTGTGTGTCACTGGAAGTACTGCTGAATTATATTGCTTCTGTTGTCAGCATCTTCTTCCTCTGCCTCCGCCTCCTCTTCTTCACTGCCCACAGGCTCCACCGCTGCCACAAGACCATCTCCAGGCACATCCTCCTCCAGGAAAGGCACCTGGCATCTAAAGGCCAGATTGTGCAACATGCAACATGCAACGATGATCTGGTACACCTTCTTGGGTGAGTAGTACAGGGAGCCACCTGTTAGATGGAGGCACCGGATCCTGGCCTTCAGGAGGCCAAAGGTCCTTTCAGTAATCCTCCTTGTACACCCATGTGCCTCATTGTAACATTCCTCTGCCCTTGTCCTGGCATTCCGCACTGGGGTCAGTAGCCTTGAGAGGTTGGGGTAACCAGAATCACCTGAAAATATCGAGGGGCAACTGTTAGACACACTCTAACCCACAGGAACAACCCCATACCCAGACACCTACTCATAGTGTATGGGGACGTTTGGCTCACCTATTAGCCACACCCGGTGCCACTGGAGTTGGCCCATCACATATGGGATGCTGCTATTCCTCAAGATAAAGGCTTCATGCACAGAGACAGGATATTTGGCATTCACATGGGAGATGTACTATTTCACCAAACACACCATCTGCACATTCATAGAGTGATAACTTTTTCTATTCCTGAAAACTTGTTCATTTCTCTGGGGGGGGCAAATGCCACATGTGTACCATCAATGGCACCAATGATGTTGGGGATATGTCCCAGGGCATAAAAGCAAGCTTTCACTCTGGCCAAATCCTCCACCTTGGGGAACACAATGTAGTTGCGCATGAGTTTCAGCAGGGCATACAACACTCTTGTCAACACGTTGGAAAACATTGGCTGAGAAACCCCTGATGCCATGGCCACTGTTGTATGGAAGGAACCACTTGTAAGGAAACGGAGCACTGACAGGACCTGCACTAGAGGTGGGGATACCTGTGGGCTGGCGGATAGTTGACATCAGGTCTGGCTCCAATTGGGCACACAGTTCTTGGATTGTGGCACGATCAAGTCTGTAGATTATGATAATGTGTCTGTCCTCCATTGTTGCAAGGTCCACCAGGGGTCTGTACACCGGAGGATGCTGCCATCTCATATTTAGCCTCAGCGGTTGAAGCCAATGGAAGAGAACAGTGAGCAGAGTTTCATGTTCCCACATCTATTGCACTAATGATGATTTGTTTACTTTACAGAAACAAAATGTGAATCTGACAATCAGTTGTCGTGTCAATGTCTGCTGTGACACAGTTAGGTGCCATGCCCTGTGCCCCCCTGAAATGGCGGATGCCTGACCTGTGAGGACGGACAAGTGGAAATGAGGTAATTGCATTGGCATTGTGCGCCGTCGTGGTAGGCGGTCGGTGACCGCCGTAAAACTTCGCATTGGTTATCATTGGGCCCTATGGGTTCTAGGAGCCAATGGCGATGTACGCCGGCTGTGACGGTACGCACCACTGCGGACGTCACCGCCATCTTCTATCTATCCACTCACTTGCTACCTGACCTTCAACAGGAGAGGACCTACACTGCAAGTGCTGCTGTGACCTGTGTCTGGAACAGACCGTGGCTCATTTGTCTTGGGAAAGGGCCCCTGCCTTCACTGCGGAGAAATTGGAGAAACTGGTGGATGGGGTCCTACCCCAGTATACGTTACACTACGGTCCTCCAGACAAACAGGTCAGTACACTGTGAGCATAATACGTTGGCCATGAATGTATGGACTGCTGTGTATATGAGCCACATGTGGGGGGGCAGAGGCGTCCTGGCTAGAGTGCAGCATGTAAGGTGGCCAATGTATATGCGTCAGGTGATGGGAGGGATCTGGTGGGCAATGAGTCTGACGGTCCGGATGGTTGACTAATTCCCTTTTCTGCTGTCTTTTCTCTGCAGGTCAGCACCCACGAAAAAAGGGCGTGCCATCACCAAGGAGGTGCGTATCCTAGGGGTCTTTGACAGGCGGAGCACCCAGTGCTGCAAGAGGTGGGAGGACCTGTGCCGCTAGGCAAAGAAGACGGCAGAGGCCCAGCTGGGGCCAACAAGGAAGGGGTGCCCATCGCACCATGACCCCCCTGATGTCCGGCATCCTGGCGGTGCCCTATCTGGAGTTGGATGGGTGCTTTAAGGCATCACAGCAGCCACAAGGGGGTTAGTACAGAATCTGAATCCTGACTTTGCACATGTTAAGAGGTACCTGGGTGGGGGATGTGGGTTATGGGTGCCCTTAGGCCAGGGTGAAGATGGCAGGGTAGGTCCCTTGTTGGGCAGGCTCTGAAGCACTCCTACCCCAATAGTGTTAGTGGGCATCTACTACTGGGCAGGGTCCTGTGGGTTTCTTGTGTGCAGCTGATGATGTTAGGCATTGTACCCCATAGGCTGGTGATTATTTGAGTAAGTTGTTGGCCATGGCCCAGTGCATAGGGCTGCTCCCTGTTTGTTGTGTACGCCAACAGTAGTGGTGTTGCTGGCATTGACCAAGTGTATCCTCTGTCTTTTCCCCCCACTTTTTGTTTTGTCACCCTGTCCTTATGTGCATTAGCATCATCTGGCGGAGGAGCAGAGGCACCGGCAACAGAGGAAGCTGCATTCCACATGGGCCTGAAGGCTGAATCCACCGAGGATGAGAGCACCAGTGGGATGGAGGGCGAGGGGAGCACCACGACGGGGACAGCAGGGGAGACCATAGACAGTGACTCCTCCTCCGATGGAAGCTCCCTGGCGGTGGCAGACACCTCTGTGCCCACCCCAACAACAGGTACAGCTGCCACCCCCCCACCAGCACCGCCCTCCCAGCAGCCCCCCAGCGTGTTTCCCGTGTCTGCTCACACAGGAGGGTGGGCATCTCCTTCGCCCCAGGCACCTCAGGCCCTGTCCCAGTCAGCCCTGCTGCCCTCAGGAGAATATTGACCTCCTGAGACCCCTCTCTTGGACAGCCAACCATACTGAATGCCATCCAGGGTGTAGCAGGGCCTTTGCAACAAACAAATGCATACCTGGTGGGCATTCACTCTGGCATGGTGGCCCAACAGAGAGCATTCCAGGCTCTGGCCAACTCCCTGATGGCAGCCCTTGTCCCTGTGTCCAGCCTCCCCCCTCCAACTTCCTCTAACCACACCCAATCCTCTCACCCCCAGCCTATGCCAAGCACACCTGCAGACCAGCATTCACACAAGTCAACACCCAGAAGTGGCTCAGGCAAACACAAGCACCACACATCATCCCACAGGCCCTCATGCCATCCCCATCCCCATGCAGCCACACCAACATCCACTGCCTCCACTGTATTCCCCTCCTCCTCCTCCTCCACCTCCCTCCCAGTATCGTCTCCACTCACACCTGCATGCGCTACATCCTCATCCACCACTTCCATCACCAGCACACCCATCACTACTCACCCCTCACTGGCAGTCCCCTGTGTCCTCTCCCATTGTGTCTGTGACCCTTCCACCTGCCACCTGCACCGCGGGCAGCCCCGTCGCAAGACCCGCCACAAGCACCGCCACCTGCACCGCTACCTGCATTGCCGCTGGCACCACTCCTGTCAGCAGCAGCATCCCCTGTGGGCAACCGTCCGAGGCTGCAGGAGAAGGGCTGGAGCCCACTCCACCACTGGCATCACCGGCACCTGCACCAAGGCCAGCACCGCCAGAAGCCCCACCGCAAGCACTGCTGCAAGCACCACCACCTGCACTACTGACAGTAGGACCACTACCAACAGCAGCAGCGCCAGTGGGCGGCCATCCAAGGCTGCAGGAGACAAGCTGGAGCCTACCTGCACCACTGGCATCACCCCCACCAGCACCGGCACTAACACCAGTTTGCAGCCTTTGGCGCCGCAGGATGGAGTCTTGCTCTGCATTCATGGACTATCATGCAACCTGGTCCCTGCAAATCTCGTGCCTCAGACATCCAGGTGAGGGAATGCGAACTGCCACATCCCAAGTTCTGCATCACTGTGCACAAGTCCCCCTCCAGAACCAGTGGAGATATGCATGCAATCAGCCCCTCCTTGGCAGAATGAAGCACACTGGGCACAAAGCCCCCTCCAGAACCAGTGGAGAAGCCATACACTCAGCCCGTCCTTGGCAGGATGAAGCACCCTGGGCACAAAGGCTTTGCACTCCCCAGGACCAAGCAGTGGGCAGACCACCCACTTGAGAGACTGTGGCCTTACACTCCCCAGGACATCGCTGTGGGCATGGAGCCCCCTCCTGGAGCAGTGGTGTAGTACCATCTTCCGGCTGAGGTGCCTCCTCTCCCCCACCCCCCTGAGGTGCCTGTGTGTTTTCGACCTGATGCCCCTGCAGTGTTCTCTCCGTATTGAGGCAGGAGTCAAGTGTGAGCTTGGCCCATGATTTTTGGCCCAGTGGCCCACGGACATTTGGAAAGGACAATGTACGGCCTTATGTACATATTGTATATTTTTGTGAAGACTGTTTTTATATTTGTTACGTATATCTGCCTATTTCTAATATATCACTGATTTGACTCTATTCCTTTTGTCCTTGCATTCTTCCAGGGGGTTACGGGATGTAAATGTAATGTTGTTGCATGTGTTTGTGTGTGTGGTGTTGTGGGTGAGGGTGGGGTGGGGTGGGGTGGGGGTGTTTCGTGATGCGTGTGTCACTCTCTTTTTCCTCCCCCCTCCCCGGTGTACTAGATGCAGTACTCACCATGGTCGTCGCAGCCGCCTTTGGTATTCCTGGTAGATGAGGAGGTAGACCAGCATGGGCAGAACCTATAACTGGGGCTCCATGGCGTCCTGGTTCTTCGTTGAGTGTCGAGAGGTGAGTGGTTTCCCTTTCAAACACTGTTTCTGCCATGCTTTTGATGGTGTTGCTACCGCCCCAGAAAAGACAGCAATATCATCAAGATAAGCTGCACTAAAGGACTCCAAGCCAGCAAGGACTTGATTCACCAACCTTTGGAAGGTGGCAGGGTCATTATTTAAGCAAAAGGGCATCACAGTAAACTGGTAGTGCCCATCAGGTGTAGAGAATGCTGTTTTCTCTTTTGCTCCTGGTGCCATTCTTATTTGCCAGTACCCTGCTGTCAAGTCAAAGGTACTTAAGAATTTGGCAGCACCCAATTTGTCTATTAACTCATCTGCTCTTGTAATGGGATGGGCATCTGTCTTGGTGACATAATTAAGCCCTCTGTAGTCCACACAGAACCTCATCTCTCTCTTGCCATCTTCTGTGTGAGGTTTGGGGACTAAGACCACTGGGCTAGGCCAGGGGCTGTCAGAGTGCTCAATCACTCCCAATTCCAGCATCTGGTGGATTTCCACTTTGATGCTTTCCTTAACTTGATCAGGCTGTCTAAAAATTGTGTTTTTGACAGGCATGCTGTCCCCTGTGTCCACATCATGGGTACACAGGTATGTCTGACCAGGGGTTAGGGAAAAGAGCTCAGCAAACTGTTGAAGGACTAGCCTGCAGTCAGCTTGCTGTTGGCCAGAGAGGGTGTCTGAGAAGACCACTCCATCTACTGAGCCATCTTTAGGGTCAGAGGAGAGGAGATCAGGGAGAGGTTCACTCTCAGTTTCCTGGTCCTCATCTGTAACCATTAACATGTTTACATCTGCCCTGTCATGAAAGAGTTTGAGGCAGTTCACATGGATCACCCTTTTGGGGGTCCTGTAAGTGCCTAGGTCTACCAAGTAGGTGACCTGACTCTTTCTTTCTAGCACTGGATAAGGGCCAATCCATCTGTCCTGAAGTGGCCTGGGAGCCACAGGCTCCAGAACCCAGACTTTCTGTCCTGGATGAAACTCAACCATAGCAGCCTTTTGGTCATACCACATCTTCTGGAGTTGTTGGCTGGCCTCAAGGTTTTTGCTTGCTTTTTCCATGTACTCTGCCATCCTTGAACGTAGGCCTAGTACATAGTCCACTATATCTTGTTTAGGCTCATGAAGAGGTCTCTCCCAGCCTTCTTTCACAAGAGCTAGTGGTCCATAACAGGATGGCCAAACAGAAGTTCAAAGGGGGAAAACCCTACTCCCTTATGAGGCACCTCTCTGTAGGCGAAAAGCAGGCATGGCAAGAGGACATCCGATCTCCTTTTGAGCTTTTCAGGGAGCCCCATGATCATGCCCTTCAATGTCTTGTTGAACCTCTCAACAAGACCATTAGTTTGTGGATAGTATGGTGTGGTGAATTTGTAAGTCACCCCACACTCATTCCACATGTGTTTTAGGTAAGCTGACATGAAGTTGGTACCTCTGTCAGAAACCAACTCCTTAGGAAATCCCACTCTGGTAAAAAACCCAATGAGTGCTTTGGCTACTGCAGGGGCAGTAGTGGACCTAAGGGGAATTGCTTCAGGGTACCTAGTAGCATGATCCACTACTTGAAGGATGTACTGATTCCCTGAGGCTGTAGGAGGTTCAAGTGGACCAACTATATCCACTCCCACTCTTTCAAAGGGGACCCCCGCCACTGGAAGTGGAATGAGGGGGGGCCTTTGGTGGCCACCTGTCTTACCACTGGCTTGACAGGTGGCACAGGAGGCACACAACTCCTTTACTTTCTGGAACATATTGGGCCAATAGAAATGGTTGACTAACCTCTCCCATGTCTTGGTTTGTCCCAAATGCCCAGCAAGTGGAATGTCATGGGCTAAGGTTAGAATGAACTCCCTAAACTCCTGAGGCACTACCACTCTCCTAGTGGCACCAGGGTTTGGATCTCTTGCCTCAGTGTAAAGGAGTCCATCTTCCCATAAGACCCTGTGGGTTCCACTGACATTTCCTTTTGTTTCCTCAGCAGCTTGCTGCCTAAGGCCTTCAAGAGAGGGACATGTTTCTTGCCATTTGCACAGTTGTTCCCTTGTGGGTGCCCCTGGGCCCAAGAGCTCAATCTGATAAGGTTCCAACTTCATAGGCTCAGTTTCTTCAGGGTATAGAACTTCTTCCTGAGAAGAGAGGTTCTTTTTCTTTTTCTGTGCTGAAGCTGGTTCCCCATTCTTCTTTCCTTTTCTCTTGGAGGGGTGGGCCATTATTCCAGACTCCAACACCTCTTTTTCACCCTGAGCCTTGCACTGTGCCCTTTTCTTGACACACACCAGTTCAGGGATACCTAGCATGGCTGCATGGGTTTTGATTTCTACCTTAGCCCATGCTGAGGACTCCAGATCATTTCCAAGCAGACAGTCTACTGGTATAGCAGAGGGGACTACCACCTGTTTCAGGCCACTGACCCCTCCCCATTCTAAAGTTACCATAGCCATGGGATGTACTTTAGTCTGATTGTCAGCGTTGGTGACTGGATAAGTTTGTCCAGTCAGGTATTGTCCTGGGGAAACCAGTTTGTCTGTCACCATTGTGACACTGGCACCTGTATCCCTCAGGGCTTCTACTCTAGTCCCATTAATAAAGAGCTGCTGTCTGTATTTTTTCATGTTAGGAGGCCAGGCAGCTAGTGTGGCTAGGTCCACCTCACCCTCAGAGACTAATGTATCTTCAGTATGGACCCTGATTTGCTCTGGGCACACTGTTGATCCCACCTGGAGATTGGCTATTCCAGTGCTAACAGGAGTAGTAGTAGAAGTGGAACCTTTCTTGGGTCAGGCATTGTCTCCAGTTTGGTGTCCCTGCTGATAACAGCTACAACACCAGGCCTTTTTGGGATCAAAGTTTCCACCCTTGTACCCAAATGAGGATTGTGAAGAGGCTTTGGACCCACCCTCCTGAGCAGGTTTTTGGGGCCCTGTAGAAGACTCTTTACTTTTTCCCTTGGATGTCTCAACACTCTTCCCCTGGGGAGTCTTTGTGACCCCTTTCTTTTGGTCACCCCCTGTGGAAGTGGTCTGCCTTCTTTCCCAATTCTTGAGGATAAATTGGACCTAGGTCTACCAGATGCTGATGCAGTTTATCATTGAAACAATTACTTAAAAGGTGTTCCTTCATAAACACATTATACAACCCTTCCTAATCATTTACACCACTGCCATTAATCCAACCATTCAGTGTTTTGACTTAGAAGTCAACAAAATCAACCCAGGTCTGGCTCAAGGATTTTTGAGCCCCCCTGAACCTAATCCTGTACTCCTCAGTTGAGAATCCAAAGCCCTCAATCAAGGTAGCCTTCATGAGGTCACTGGATTCTGCATCTTTTCCAGAGAGTGTGAGGAGTCTATCCCTACACTTTCCAGTGAACATTTCCCAAAGGAGAGCACCCCAGTGAGATTTGTTTACTTTTCTGGTTGCACAAGCCCTCTCAAAAGCTGTGAACCATTTGGTGATATCATCACCATCTTCATATTTTGTTTCAATCCCTTTGGGGATTTTTAGCATGTCAGTATTTTCTCTGACCCTATTTAAGTTGCTGCCACCATTGATGGGAGCTAAACCCATCTCTTGTCTTACCTTTCTATGGCCAGGAGTTGTCTCTCCAAAGCGAATATTTTGGCCATCCTGGCTATCAGGAGGTCATCTTCATTGAGGCTGCCCTCAATGCTTCGAGAGCTGTTGGACCCCCCTGTGGGAGAAGCAGCATCTCTGACTATCACTTGTGGAGTCAGGGTTTGTGGAACCCTGGTCTCCCTAACTAGGACAGGAGGGGGGAAATTGTCCTCCTGGTCTCTAGCTTCCCCCTCTGTAAGGTTGTCTTCAGAGGGGTTGTCTCTAGCAAACTCTGCCAAAAGCTCCTGGAGCTGTACTTTGGTAGGGTTTGATCCAGTTTTTATCTTTTTGATTTTACAGAGAGTCCTTCACTCTGACATCCTAAGATGCAGGTAAGGGGTGAGGTTGAGTTCCACCACCATCTCTTCTGTACTAGACATTATTTCTATAAAAGTTGGGATGCTTTTTAAGAATCTAAAACTCTCTAGAACTTAATCCAAGCTTTTGCAAAAATGTTTAAACTCTAAAAGAAATGCTAACAGGGACTAACACAAGGCCCTAGCAGGACTTGTAAAAATTTAGAAAAATAGCTAAAATTTCAAAAATCAGTTTGTAATGACAATTTTTGGAATTTAGTCGTGTGATCAGGTATTGGCTGAGTAGCCCAGCAAATGCAAAGTCTTAGATCCCACTCCTGCCACCAATGTAGGAAGTTGGGTCTGTATATACTATTTCAAAGTAAGAAATAGTGTGCACAGAGTCCAAGGGTTCCCCTTAGAGGTAAGATAGTGGCAAAAAGAGATAATTCTAATGTTCTATTTTGTGGTAGTGTGGTCGAGCAGTAGGCTTATCAGAGGGTAGTGTTAAGCATTTGTTGTACACACACACACAATAAATGAGGGGCGCACACTCAAAGAGTTACTCCAGGCCAATAGGTTTTTACACAGAAAAATATTTGTTCTTAGTTTATTTTAAGAACCACAGGTTCAAGATTTACAAGTAATACTTCAAATGAAAGGTATCTCACTTAGGAACTCTAGGAACTTTGAATAATCACAATATCATGTACAGTCTTGGCAAAAATGCCAATAAGCTGTTTTAAAAGTGGACACAGTGCAAAAATCAACAGTTCCTGGGGGAGGTAAGTAGAGGTTAAGTTAACAGGTAAGTAAAACACTTACAAGTCTACAATTTGGGTCCAAGGTAGCCCACTGTTGGGGGTTCAAGGCAACCCCAAAGTTACCACACCAGCAGCTCAGGGCCGGTCAGATGCAGAGGTCAAAGAGGTGCCAAAAACACATAGGCTTCAATAGAGAACGGGGTGCCCCGGTTCCTGTCTGCCAGCAGGTAAGTACCCGCGTCCTCGGGGGGCAGACCAGGGGGGTTTTGTAGGGCACTGGGGGGACACAAACAGGCTTAGAAAGTACACCCTCAGCTGCACAGGGTCGTCCGGGTGCAGAGTACAAACAGGCATCAGGTTTTGTATAGGAAGTAATGGGGAGACCCGGGGGTCTCTTCAACAATGCAGGCAGGAACAGGAGGGGCTCCTCGGGGTAGCCACCACCTGGGTTAGGCAGAGGGTCACCTGGGGGTCGCTCCGGCACTGGAGTTTATTTCCTTCAGGTCCTGAGGGCTGCGGGTGCAGTGTTGGTTCCAGGCATCGGGTCCCTTGTTACAGGCAGTCGCGGTCAGGGGGATCCTCTGGATTTCCTCTGCAGGCGTCGCTGAGGGAGTTCAGGGGGGGTCGTCTCTGGTTACTCACATGCTCGCAGTCGCCGGGGAGTCCTCCCTGAAGTGTTGGTTTTCCGCAGGTCGAACCAGGGGCGTCGGGTGCAAAGTGGAAAGTCTCACGCTTCCGGCAGGAAACATGAAGTCTTTAAAGTTGTTTCTTTGTTGCAAGAAAGTTGCAGATTGTTGAACAGGGCCGCTGTTCACTGCAGTTTCTTGGTCCTTGGTTGCAGGGCAGTCGTCTGAGGCTTCCGAGGTCGCTGGTCCCTGTTCACAAGATGGAGGATTTCTAAAAGTGAGGGTCACCTCAGCTCAGGACACTTTAGGGGCTGTCCTGACTGGTGGGTGACTCCTCCTTGTTTTTCTAATTATCTCCTCCAGCCTTGCCGCCAAAAGTGGGGGCAGTGGCCGGAGGGGCGGGCATCTCCCCTAGCTGGGATGCCCTGTGGTGCTGTAACAAAAGGGGTGAGCCTTTGAGGCTCACCGCCAGGTGTTACAGTTCCTGCAGGGGGAGGTGAGAAGCACCTCCTCCCACTACAGGCTTTGTTCCTGGCCACTGAGTGCCAAAGGCACTCTCCCCATGTGGCCAACAACATGTCTGGTATGTGGCAGGCTGGCAGAAACTAGTAGGCCTACACTGGAAGTCGGGTATGTTTTCAGGGGGCATCTCTAAGATGCCATCTGGGTGTATTTTACAATACATTGCACACTGGCATGAGTCTGCATTTATTGTGCTGAGACGTTTGATACCAAACTTCCCAGTTTTCAGTGTAGCCATTATGGTACTGTGGAGTTTGTGTCTGACAAACTCCTAGACCATATACTCTTATGGCTACCCTGCACTTACAATGTCTAAGGTTTTGCTTACACACTGTAGGGGCATAGTGCTCATGCAATATGCCCTCACCTGTGGTATAGTGCACCCTGCCTTAGGGCTATAAGGCCTGCTAGAAGGGTGACTGACCTATGCCACAGGCAGTGTGAGGTTGGCATGTCACTCTGAGGGGAGTGCCAGGTCGACTTAGTCATTTTCTCCCCACAAGCACACACAAGCTGTGAGGCAGTGTGCATGTGCTGAGTGAGGCGTCCCCAGGGTGGCATAAAACATGCTGCAGCCCTTAGAGACCTTCCCTGGCATCAGGGCCCTTGGTACCAGGGGTACCAGTTACAAGGGACTCACCTGAGTGCCAGGGTTGTGGCAATTGTGGAGACAAAGGTACAGTTTAGGGAAAGAACACTTGTGCTTGGGCCTGGTTAGCAGGGTCCCAGCAAACTTTCAAATCATAACTGAGCATCAGCAAAGGCAAAAAGTCAGGGGGTAACCATGTCAAGGAGGCATTTCCTTACAGTCACCTACCTCCAAAAAGCTTAAGACACCTAAATCGACACAGAATACATCCCTTTTGCACAGTCCTGCTTACATAGCTTCTGTCAAGACATGTTTGTCACTCAGTGGTCATGCACAGAATTACAAACTATAGGCCAGATTTTTGGTGATAATTCAGTAAAATCGTTTAGCAACCTTTCTTCTCAATTATTGATACCAAATATTTGTTTTTTTTCAAATACTTCTTTAACAAATACTTCAAATATATCAAAAATAGGTAATAAGTATGAAACTATTTTTCTTTACTTCTATGATAAAATAAATTATCAACAGATTAACATTAAATTAAAACACAACACATATTTAAAATAACAATTCATCAAAAATTATTTACATAATTAATTACCAATAAACAATTTAATTACTATACTAAACCATGAAAATTAAAACGTACTGCTATAATTTCACACTAAACAATACAAGCACTAAAGAAAAGAAAAAAATGCTATCAAAGGAAGAAATAATTTATGATGATATAATAACAAATGTGCATACAATTATTTAAAAACAATATGACACAAAACTAAATGAAATAAATCAGTATTATTCACAACAATATTTACACCTAAAAACAATATTCATACCTTTTATATTCTATCCGACAGTATATTTCAGTTGAAAATGTTGACCCAATATTGTTGAGTCACGATATTTGTCTTCAATATTTTGAAAGAATACCGAACGCACATTGCCAGTCTACATTCTGATCAGCGTAATGCTATTGATATTGGTCTTAGAGTACTAGCAAGTGAAAAATAATTATTTTAAAGACACTAATTAAATTAAATTAAGCAGCAAAGCAAAAAACATTTTTGAGTATGCTTTTCATAAGTTTCCTATGATATGTGGCTACACTTCTGCTTAACACCTTTACAGTAATTGTTAGTGCTAAAACCGTTTGTTTTAGATACGTAAACTATCTCTCCAATCAATAATGTCCACTTAGTCAAAGAGACAGACGAGAAATCACTGTAGTGAAAAGTGCTGCAAGACATATTCCTGCACTGTCCTTTACCATGCCAACTTGACTTCAGTAAAAATAATGAGCATTAGCCAAAACAATAGGCTTAGTGGTCTCAAGTTAACTCCTTCACTGCCAGGCCTTTTCCCCTCCTGTGCCAAGCCATTTTTTGGCTATTTGGGGCAGTTTGCGCTTAGGCCCTCATAACGTTTAGTCCACATAAGTTATCCATGCCAAATTTGCATCCTTTTTTTCCAACATCCTAGGGCTTCTAGGGGTACCCAGAGTTTGTGGGTTTCCCTGGAGGAGACGAGGAAATTTGCCAAAATACAGCAAAAAGTTTGTTTTAAAAAAAATTAAATTGGAAAAAAGGGCTGCAGAAGAAGGCTTGTGGTTTTTTCTCTGAAAATGGCATCAACAAAGGGTTTGTGCTGCCACAATCACCATATTCCCATCTTTGAGGAACAGGCAGACTTGAATCGGAAAACCTAATTTTTCAACACAATTTAAACATTTTACTGGGACATACCCAATGTTTACTATTTTTTGTGTTTTCAGCCTCTTTCCAGTCAGTGACAGAAATGAGTGTGAAACTAATGCTGGATCCCAGAAAGCTAAACATTTTTCAAAAAATGAACAAAATTCTGAATTCAGCAAGAGGTCATTTGTGTAGATCCTACAAGGTTTTCCTCAGAAATAAAAATTTTTTTTGAAATTGAGGTAAAAAACCAACAATTTTTCTCCATGCTTTACTCTGTAACTTTTTCCTTCAATGTCAGGTTTTTTAAAGCAATATACCGTTAGTTGGCTGGACTCTTCTGGTTGAGGGGATATATAGTGCTTATAGGTTCATCAAGAACCATGGGTACCCAGAGGCAATAAAGTAGCTGCACCTTGCAATGGGTTTTGATTCTATACCGGGTATGCAGCAATTCATTTGATGGAATATAAAGAGGGAAAAATAGGTATCACGAAAACCTTTGTATTTCCAAAATGGGCACAAGATAAGGTGTTGAAAAGCAGTGGTTATTTTGACATCTCTGAATTCCGGGGTGCTCATACTAGCATGTGACTTATAGGACATTTCTGAAATAGTTGTCTTTTAAACACAGTGTCTTACATTTGGAAGGAAAACACGTGGAGAAAGACAAGGGGCAATGACACATGTTCTACTATTCTGTGTTCCCAAGTCTCCCGATAACAATGGTACCTCACTTGCAGGGGTAGGCCTTAAGCCTGCCACAGGAAATGCAACATGAACACATCACATTTTTACATTGAAATCTGATGTGTTTTTTGGAAAGTGCTTAGCAGTGGATTTTGGCCTCTAGCTCTGCCGGCAATTAGGAAAACCTACCAAACCTGTGTATTTTTGAAAACTAGATACCTAGGGAAATCCAAGATGTGGTGACTTGTGGGGCTCTCCCCAGGTTCTGTTACCCAGAATCCTTGGCAAACCTCAAACTTTGGCCAAAAAACACTTTTTCCTCTCATTTCGGTGAAAGAAAGTTCTGGAATCTGAGAGGAGACACAAATTTCCCTCCACCCAGCGTTCCCCCAAGTCTTCCAATAAAAATTGTACCTCACTTGTGTGGGTAGGCCTAGGGAACGCAACAAGAAATGCCCCAAAACACAACGTGGACACATTACATTCTCCCAAAGAAAACAGACCTGTTTTTTGCAAAGTGCCTAGCTGTGGATTTTGGCCTCTAGCTCATCCGGCACCTGTGGAAACCTACCAAACCTGTGCATTTCTGAAAACTAGAAACCTAGGGGAATCCAAGATGGGGTGACTTTTCAGGCTCTCACCAGGTCCTGTTACCTAGAATCCTTTGCAAACCTCAAAATTTGGCCAAAAAAACGTATTTTCCTCACATTTCGGTGACAGAAAGTTCTGGAATCTCAGAGGAGTCACAAATTTCCTTCCACCCAGTGTTCCCTCAAGTCTCCCAATAAAATTGTACCTCACTTGTGTCGGTGGGCCTAGCGCCCGTGACAGGAAATGCCCCAAAACACAATATGGATACAGCACATTTTCTCAAAGAAAACAGAGCTGTTTTTCGCAAAATGCCAAGCTGTGGATTTTGGCCTGTAACTCAGCCGACACCTAGGGAAACCTACCAAACCTGTGCTTTTGAAAACTAGGCACCTAGGGGAATCCAGGATGGAGTGACTTGTGGGACTCTGACCAGGTTCTGTTACCCAGAATCCTTTGCAAACCTCAAAATTTGGCCAAAAAATACTTTTTCTTCACATTTCGGTGACAGAAAGTTCTGGAATCTGAGAGGAGCCACGAATTTCCATCCATCTAGCATTTCCCCAAGTCTCCAGATAAAAATGGTACCTCACTTGTATGGGTAGGTCTAGTGTGTGCGACAGGAAATGCCCCAAAACACTGTGTGGACACATCAAAATTATCAAATACTACACTACCTTTTTTTGCAGGGGTGGGGACCTGCGTTTTTGGTCCTGGGCTCAGCAGCCATATAGGGAAAGCTACCAAACCCAAATATTTCTGAAAACTAGACACCCGAGGAAATCCAGGGAGGTGTGACTTGCGTGTATCTCCCAAAGTTTTCTTACCCAGAATCCTCAGAAAATCTCAAATTTAGCTAAAAAAAATCAGATTTTTCCCACATTGCTGTGTGGGATCACTGCACGGGACACATTTTCTACCACCCAGTGTTCCCCTCAGTCTCCTGGTAAAAGAGATACCTCACTTGTGTAGGTGGGCCAAGTGCCTGTGACAGGGAAGAGACAAAAACTTGTTGAAATTGAGGGGGTACCAAAGCAGGTGCAAAAGGGCAGTTTTAAAACAACATTTTATGGGTGACAAGTGAGGCAGAAGTTTTATCGGTATAGATAAGACAATATTGGGTGGTAATCATTTTGTGGATTCCTGCAGATTGCGGAAGGTTCCATTAAAAAAATGTGTGATTTCCAGCAAAGTTGGGGGTTTGCATGGCATTGTGGAAAGAAAATGGTGCAGGTTGCATGTGAAGCACACCTTTCTGGAATCCCCGAGATGTTTTGTTTTCAGATTTGTCTAGGTCTTGTAGATTTTTCCACATGGCAGTGTCACAAAGTCCAAAAAGTGCAGCCCTCACCATTCCAAGTGGGACGATTTTGAGAGTTAGCCAAGCTCTTATGGCCCAAATGTAAAACCAAACCCCCAAATAATCAAAAGTCCTTTTGCTTGCCATGGAATAAGATGTTTTATTGTGTGGGGGGAGACCAGAAAGACTGTTACCCCCTTCAGTTGGAGTGGGGGCATAACCAGGCACATACTGGTTGGTAGTTACCACTGCACTATTTTTTGTTTTATTTAAATTCCCTGACATCTAGTAGACTTTCTGCCCCCCGGGTGTTGATTGGGGTTAATTGTCCCATCTGCCCTCGGTGGGCAGAATAACTTTGGCCCCATTAATTTGGGGTGGGGGTATGGCCATACCCTCACCCTCTTATTTTGAAAAAAAATCTTACCTGGTCTCTGGTGGGCTTTCTACCCCCCTTGGGGTCAGATGGGCCTTCCAGAATTAGGCTGATCTGCCCCCAAGGGGGGCAGATACGGCCAACAGAATTGTGCCCACATGGAGAGTGAACCTTGCCCAAGGTGCTCCCCCCCAAACAAAACACACACACACACACCAATCCCTGGTGCCTAAGTGGTTTCAGCCCCCCAGGGGCAGATTGGCCTAATAGGAATAGGCCGATCTGCTCCCAAAGGGAAATGACCCTTGCCTAAGGGATCACACCCCTTGCATAAAATTGACACAAAAAAAAAAAAATCCCTGGTGTCTAGTGGTTTGTGCCCCCTTGGGGGCAGATTGGCATAATAAAAATAGGCCGATCTACCCCCAAGGAGGGCTGAAATGGCCTAAAGACAACATACATAAAAAAGAAAATAAACAAAAATAAAATCCCTGGCATCTAGGGGTTTCTGCCCCCTTGGGGCAGATTGGCCCTCTAAAAATAGGCGGATCTGCCCTCAAGGGGGGCAGAAATGGCCTAAATATAATTTGCACCCCAGGGGAGCGACCCTTGCCTAACGGGTTGCTCCCCTCGTCTGAAAAACAAACAAAAAAAAACAAAGCAAAAAAAAATGATTCCTGGCACCTAGAGGTTTCTGCCCCCCTGTACGCAGATCAGCCTAATAACAATAATAACAATAGGCTGATCTGCCCCCAGGGGGCAGAAAAGGCCTTGAAAATAGTTGCCCCCCCTGGGAGCGACCCTTGCCCAAGGGGTCGCTCCCCTTATGCCAATTTCTCCAGCAAAAAATGATCTGTGGTGTCTAGTGGGCATTTCAGCAGCCAGATCGCTTCACGATCCGGCTGCTGAAATGCTCTGAGAGACTTCAAAGGGAATGAAATTGCTTTAATTCCTTTTGAAGCCTCTCAGGGCCCATCACATAATCAGAAGAGAAATGCAAATGCCTTTCTCTTCCGTTCATGCGGGAACTTCAGCTTCTAGCGTGATGGGAGGCGGCCTCTGATGAGGTCAGCACGCTATAGTGCACTGATGTCATCAGACGTCACTGGAAGGCGTCGGAGTGGAAGGGAAAGCGTTTCCCCTTCCAGCCCTGCGTTGTGGGGGGATGGGGAGGAAGACTCCCTCCGAGCTACGGTGCCGGGACGTAATGGTTCCGTCCCCGCCACAGAACCAGTTAATGCAATATTTAATTTGCAAACTGTTTCATGATAACCATGTGCTACAAAACGAATACAACAAAAAGCAGCTACCTACGCATGGTGAGTGTATTCTTGGAATAAAAATGCAAATTAAAAATGATCTCACTTAATTGTAATACATCTTTATTCGGATATAGACACCATGTTTAGTATTGATCGTAGAAAATTCAGATTTTTTTAAACAAGGAAATAGTAGATTTGAATTACCAAAGAAAGAATTTAATCAGGCAAAGATGGCAAAAAAATTATAAAGGATAAGGAATGGAAGGAAAAATTAAAAAGTTGTCCCACCTACCCTGCCAGTAAAGTGCAATTTTTTTAGGGTGCATGTGAAAGTGAATTGGATGTATTGCCAGGGGGAAGTGACGTTTTTATCTGCGCTTTTCGGGCCGCAAAATGGTTTAGGCAAAGGAGGACTGTAGAAGAAAGCTTGCTTGCTTTAAAGAAGAACTGCATGCCTGGGCAGGGGTCACCTGTCATGGACCTCCACACCTCCCTGTTTTGGAGTATGAAGGTGGTCTGGGATGATAGAGTAGTCTCCATCTGGCCTTGTGATCGCTATACAATTGCATAAATTGTATGGGGCTACCTTAGGCAGGCCTCCTTAATCCACATAGTAGTACACAGAGAATTGAGGCTATTGTGAAGATGTGCTAGAGTGGCTGTCAGCTGTCCTAGCTCTTCTTAATCATCATTTTCCTGAGGTAAATGAAACCTGAACAGTAACAACTGCTTAAATACTTTGGTTGAAATTGTAAACAGTAAGCTGGATCATGTCTCAACATTTCAACTCTGCTTCATTATCAAATTAGTATCAGTCAAGGAAAACTGGTGCAGCTGACTGTCAACTGCTTTACCCAGTAGCAGGGAGCATTATCTTCTTGTAATCCTTCGATCATACCCAATGGATTGGGGTATAATAAATTCTCAGTCTCATACTTCATATGTTCTGTTTTTATAGCCCTTGCTTGTTTAACCCCTTTGCTGCTAGGCCTTTCCCCCCTGTGCTCAGCCTTCTTTTAGCTGTTTGGAGTAGGTCACGCTTAAGCCCTTGTAACGCTATGTCCACATAAGCTATCCACTTCTAATTTGCATCCTTTTTTTCCAACAATCTGGGATTCTAAAGATACCCAGGATTTGGGGATTCCCATGCAGGCAAGTGAGAAATTAGCCAAAATACAGCTTAATATTGGGTTTTTGTGGAAAAATGGAGATAAAGTGCTGCAGAAGAAAGTGCCTATTTTTTCCCTGAAAAAACATAACCAAAAGGTTTGTAGTGGTTAAATCACTATCTTCCCAGCTTTCAGGAACTGGCTGACTTGAATCAAAACACTAAAGTTTCCAACACAGTTTTGGCATTTTACTGGGACATAGCCTAGTTTTCCTATTTTTATGCTTTCAACCACCTTTCGGTTTGTGGTGGAAACAGGTGTAAAACCAATTATGGATCCCAGACAGCTATAGATTCCCGAAAAGTAGATACAATTCTGAATTCAGCAAGGTGTCATTTGTGTAGATCCTTCAAGGTTTTCTTATTAAAAGGTACACTTGCAATAAACAAATGACATTTAGTAGAAGAAAACAGCCATTTGTGTCTACTTTTTGATCACTAACTTCTAAGTATGGCAGATGTTCAAAAGCAATATATTGCTATGTCTGTTGGACCCTTCTGGTTGTGGGGATATATAGGGATTGTAGGTTCACTAAGAACCCAAGGGGCCCAGAGCCCATAACTTTGCTGGAGCTTGCAATGGTTTTTTATTTTGTACCGGGTATACAGCAATTCATTTGGTAAAATATAAAGAGTGAAACATAGGTATCAAGGAAATATATGTATTTCTAAAATGGGCACCAGATATGGAGTTTAGAAGCAGTGGTTTAGAAGCATGTGAATTAGAGGGCATTTCTCAAAATGACTTCTTTCTTACACACTGGGCCTCATCTATAATGCCTGTGGTGCAGGGCAGCTCAGCAAGTGCTTTGCTGGGCTGCCCTGCACCATGGGGAAAGGGCAGGAATGTGCTCTATCTACAGTTACAGCACATTTCTGTCCTCTCCCCTTGCACTGGTGCACAAATTACTGCCTAGTGCCAATGCAGTTACCCTTGCACCAGGGTGCAAGGGTGTCTGCGTTGTGGTGATGTTTGCTTTTGTGTAGTAAGGGACACCTTCCTGCACAAAAACAATCACAAGAGGTGTTTTCCTCTTTCTATGTGTTCTGTAAAAATGCAGCACACATTGAAAGAGGAAACAACTGAGAGAAATAAAGATATTTCTCCCTGTTGCGTCACTCGTATGCAACCCCTGAGGTGGCATAGGAATCTGATGCATTCCTAGACTTGTAAATCTGGGAATGAATCAGATTCCTTCCAGTTCTATTGGAGTTGCACGGGAAAACCCCAAGTAACACCATTGGAATACCCCTTTCACACAGTGTTATGCGTGAAACGGGTCCATATTTGCAAGGCCATGAAAAGCCATGGAAGGTGGCTTTGCGTGATCTTGTAAATATGGGCTGGCACAATGCGCCACTGGAGCAATAAATAAAACTGACACTCCAGTGTGCCACTATGAGGCCCACTATCTTACAATTGGAAGGAACAAATGCAGAGAAAGACAATTCATAATAATCCTTGTTCTACTGTTCTGTGTTCCCCCAAGTCTCCTGATACAACTGGCACCTCACTTGTTTGGATAGGCCTAGTGCCCGCAACAGGAAACGTCCTAAAAGGCAAAGTGGGCACATCACGTTTCCTTTGAAAACTGACACTTTTTTTGCAATGTGTCTAGCTATGGATTTTGGGTTCTAGCTCAGCTAGCACCTAGGCAAAGCTAGCAAACCTGTACATTTTTCAAAACTAGACAGCTAGAGGAATCCAGGATGGGTGACTTGTGTGGCTCTCACCAGGTTCTATCTCGCAGAACCCTTTGCAAACCTTTAAATGTGTCTAAAACCACATTTCTGTGGTGAAAGTTCTGGATTCTGAGGGGAGCAGCAAACTTCCTATCACTCATTGGTCCCCTTGGTCTTCGGATAAAAATGATACCTCACTTTTGTAGCTTGGCCAAGTGCCTGCAATAGGGAAGGGCCAAATAGGGCCCAAAAGGGCATTTTTTAAAAATATGTTTTTTATGCTTACTCTACTTTGGGCATCCACACAAGTGAGGTATCATTTGTATTGGGAGACCAAGGAGAATGCTGGGTACCAGGAAATGTATTGTATATTTATATTTCTGGAAGAATGTGTCACTGAAATGAAATAAAAATGTGTGATTTTAATCACATTTTGAGGTTTTTAGGGCATTGTGGGTAAGAAAACTTGTTGGAAACCAAGAGGGGCATACCAAGCTGTACTCCCGTGGGTGTTTAGTTTTCAAACAAATCTAGAGTTCATAGATTTTCCCTAGACCAGAATCTACCACAATACCAATTCTCTCATATTCTGTGATGTGCCAAACACTCAAATTGTGTTGGTACATCACACAAAATTAAGTTTTGTTAAAAAGACCCCTCACCCACCAACCTAGTTGGTGGCATGATTTATTCATTCGGTTCCCACCCTGTCACCCAGTGTGTTAGAGGTTTGCTTTGTCACCTTATTACAGTGGGACAGGGTTTTTTTTTTAGTTGAATTCCCAGCTGAGAGGAGAAGTGCAAAACTGTCTTTTGGTTACCCCCCCAGTATGACATGTTTTTAATCGTGGTGTCCCAGGACAAAGGTTAAAAACTGTGATTTTCATAATTTGAGTGTTTGGTACATCACAGAAGTAAGAGACTTATCGGTATCGTGCTTGCTTCTTGTGGTTGTTGCTAGTACTTCGGGAAGCTGAGTAATCTCTCTGTTCTCACTCTCTTTACTGGTACACACACATACTGGTTGGATTTGGCCCGAGGGTGAGTGATGGTTCAATGTATAAAATGTCTTCAACTCAACCAGATTTGTGGGAGTCCACCAGCTAGCTCTAGAGTAGGGGTCAAGTCTGGTACTGTTGTCCCTCAAATATTGTTTAGCATGCAAAATTAGTCTGCTCAACAATCTTATCTAAAAATACATCATCCATAAACAAGTGAAAGAAATTTATAGGCAAAAAGTTTTCAGTATTCAGTCTACACCCTATGACACCAGTATAGGGAGGCAACACCTGCTGCACCATGTTTGGGGGAACCCAGGGTTCAGCACTACCAATGGTAAACCTTTTAGCCCAGGCTGCAATCCAGATGCGTGTGCTGCATCATCAGTGCATCAGTGGCTTCCTCTTAAACTGGCACTTCCTCCACACTAAGAGTGGCTTCATCATCAGCTTATTCTTCTTGGACAGAAAATTCACTGCCAGAATCTTGCACTGCCTCCTCTGCCTCAGATTCACAGTCAAACTCATAATCTTGGTCAGAGGAAGATTTGCAAAGTATTCTAACTACCTGCTAAACGGTAATCCTGCACCTAGCTATTCTCCTTACAAATCAATGTAACTTGACAAATAAGTCAACAATAACCAACACAGTGTCAAATAAGTAATTGACTAGGTGTGGCTTTACCACAAAGACCTATATACTCAAAAACAATACCACTCAACTGCCAGAGAGGATGTTAATTGGTAACACCCACGCAACACCCATGGAAACGCCTCCCTGATGCAAAGTAAGGCAATGCAACGACTTGCGCCTTCGTTGCATTACTACATACCTACAAGGCCATGAAAAGCCTTGCAGAATGTAGATATTGGTCAGCAGCCTGTGCTGCTGGTACATCACAAAAAGTGACGCACCAGCAGCCCAGGCTGCTTGTAAGTATGGGTCTCATTTCTTTTCTGCTTTGGTTCACTTGTTAGAGACCTCTATTATGGTCTGAGTCCTAGTAAACAGACCCAAACTATGTGTTTGGTTTAAAATGACATGAATGTCACATTTAATGTACTTTCAATGCACTCTCAAAGGAGTCAATGATATGTATGGCCTACTTTGACATGTTATAGCACAATGTTGGCATTAAAAATATGTACTAATTGGCCAAGGGAGAGGGATCTGCTTGCTTCCGGCACCTCAATATCTGTGATGGAGAAATGACAGATGGGGGAGATATTCGCTAATTAACTCTGACTGAGAAGAGGTAATCCTCTTTTTGCAGTTTCTATTAACTAAGAAACATCTGCCTAAGACTTTGAGTCTCCAAGGAACTACAGGAGCTGGGACCACAATTTTGGATTCTTTTTAAGGAGCGTTGTACAATATAGATAACAAGAAGGTATGTCCCACTGAAGTTTAGTTAGGTTTAGTTAACATCTGTAATTGTAGCTCTGTTGTCACTTGTCAAGATTCCTTGAGAGCAGTACCCAAGGTTTCCGCCGGTCAGCCCGGTGGAAAATGTGTGGCAGCATTAGACTTGTCTCCACATGGAGCCGAGTCCAATGCAGTCACACAGAGCCTCCCTAAAACCATTGGAATTCACAATGTCTGCTAAGCATACAGTGCGCATTTTGACTGTGCTGGTGGAAGGGGGGCCCTGCACTGCCCACAACAATGTGATGGACAGTGCAGGGCCCCCAGCACTTCTTTTCCACCAGCCTTTTCATAGTGTTTGAACCACAACAAAAAGACTGGCGGAGAAAATGGCTGTAATCAACAAGTCCGCAATCAGCCCGTCGGGATCAGAGATCCTGGTGGAAATGGCCGTCTTTTGGCAGTCCGACCGCCAGCCTTGTAATGTGGTGGTCGGACCACCACCACTGTGGTGGTCCAACTGCCACCACAAGTCTGGCAGTCTTGAGACCGCCAGTCTCATATTCTGGCCCTTAGTTTTTCAAGGAGGTTCTGGCACTTTTTTTCTCCAGTCAAGTAATTCAGAAATAGGAACAAGAACTGGCTTAGATAATATGTCCATTAAAGCGATGAATATCTTTGACAAAACACTCAAGTTATTTTTGATCTTCTGAATGTGTTTACTTCTCCTTCGGCATCAATGGTACCACTTGATTCACCTTCTTACATGATTGCTCTTTGTGGTATTGAGGCAGTAGGCACTCCCAATTTCTTTTTGTTACTCATGGCAGGCCAATGCTCATCATGTGGGTTTTTCTTAGTATTTGATTAGGAATCCTCTCCTGGGTCTTCAGGTTGTTCTGCTTGGTCTGTGACTGTCTCAGGGTATCTTTCGCCAATGAATACAGTTAGGATTTCTTCATCATCACTGTGTAATATATCTGGCAACTGGATCACCTCACCTGTTAGAGTTTCTTCACCCTCAAATCTCTCCTTCAGTCTCTGATCACAGTCTTGTATTCCTTAAATTTCTACAACATACAGTGGTACATAGACGAGTGCTCTTGATTCTCCAGAATGGTACAGCACAATTTCTTTATGATGATTTCTTATTCTTTGGGTGTGCAATGCATGCACCAAGTGTGGATTCCCAGCACACTTGACTGCAGTGTTTGTGATCAGAATCACCAGGTAGGGGTATTTTCAACAAGGTTCTAAACAGGACTTTCTCCTGTGTTCCTTTATTAGAACCCAGTCTTCAGAGTTTAATTGTGACACAGATCTTGACTTGGATTTTTAGTCACAGCTTTATCCTGTTGAGAAACATAACACACCACATCAGCCAAACCTTTATAATAATTAAGTACCATGTCATCTGTAATATTCACTAACATATTTGTAAGGGTAAAGTATCAGGCCATTTTAATGAAATGGATGCTCAAACCTTTGCCTATCTGGATTTGGTGGTTCCATTCAACTGTTCCACAATTCCTGAAGCTTCCCGGAGATAACTGCAAAGAAGCTTCTGTTCAACTTGTAGTGGTTCACCTAACATTTTAATAATTTCTACGCTGAAGTAAAGTGAGTACCTAGATCTGACTCTAGAGAGACAGGCATACTGTAGCTAGGTATCAACGTCCTCAATAGTAATTCTGCTACAGGGAAACTATAATTTCTTCTTGTTGGGTAATCTTCAGACAATGCAGATGATCACAAGGACTTACCTCAAACAATTGCAAACAAGCATCTCTATGAAATCCATCTGCATCCGGTTAAAGGAACCTCCTTATCTCCCTAGTTAACTCAATGTGACATGTTCTGTTGTCAATGTTCATTTGTTGATGTGACACACCAGTGACACACCTCCTCTGCTTGTTCTCTGAACTTAGGACTGAACTAAAACTGTGTAAAGGTCCAGACCATTGCGTCCCTGCCTAAATGTGCCTGTCCATGGAGATGTCTGGTCATTGGGGCATGTAAATTATCTGGCAATATTGGTCTCCCATCCAGTGACACACAAAAATTCTTGTCATCAATCCCACAAATTGCTCTGAGCCAACCTTGTTTCTTTTAATCAGGAACATTTTCTTGCATTTGTCTCAATTCATTCCAACTGTAAGCTGTTCTCAAAATCATAGCAAGAAGGCTTCCATCATGGCTTTTGTAATGTATGACCCATTGTAAGAGTTTGACATAGTCACACAACAGCGTGCTAGTTCATTAGCATGCCTGTTTCTGATTGTGATGTAGCTACAATTGCTTCTATGCACCGCACATTTTATAATGGCGATCTCTGTAGGTTTGTGTAAAGCTTCCAAAAGATTTTTTGCCTGTTGCCCATTACTGATGGGCAATCTAGCAGAGGTCATGAAATCTCACTGCGACCAGAATTGCCCATGTAGATGGACAACACTGAACCCATATTTGCTATCTGTGAATATGGTCACTCTCCTTTTTGTTGTCAAGCCTCAAGCTCTGCTAAGAGCAATTAATTCTGCAACTTGCACTGAAGAAATACTTAAAAGCCTTGAAGCCGTAACTATTTCCCGGATGGTGCATACTGCATATGCTGCTC
The DNA here is from genome assembly GCF_031143425.1 of Pleurodeles waltl. NCBI lineage: Eukaryota > Metazoa > Chordata > Amphibia > Caudata > Salamandridae > Pleurodeles > Pleurodeles waltl. The sequence goes on along the minus strand of NC_090448.1, from coordinate 197,381,480 downwards.
CTAAGTACCTTTCATTTGTTCTCAAATATGAGCCATCCACAAATAGGACATAATCTGGATTAATCAAGGATTCATCTTTAACGTCCAGTCTGAGATTGATAAATGAATCTGTGATATCAAGGCTTCATTATCAAAGTAGTCAAATACAATTCATCATCATCATTGTTTTGGTTCAAAGCTCCATAAAAGTACAATAAAACAAATATACATTACATAAACAATAAATGCAGTACTTAGAGGGTCATTCCGAGTTTGGCGATCTCAGGACCAACATGTTGTCGGCAGCGGTCGTACCAACAACGGGTCAGCATAGAAGACCGCCAAATCATGCCATGGCTCTCTTCCCAACAGAACACAGCCAAACAACCGCCAGAACCACCAGTCCGGACATGCCGCCACAGATAGCAGTAGGCACCTTCATGCCCGCAGGGACCGTGTTTCCATGGGACATATTATGAGGCTAGACATCGCCATCGTTTCTGCCACGGGAGTGCTGCTATGAAAACCCCAGTGGAAACCAACACTATAAAAGGAAACACTTCCCTTCTAGAACATATACCTTACTGGAGCCGCCATGGAATCTGAACTCGAATTCCCCCCACTGCTCCTGTTCAAACAACAACTCTGGAACCAGTGATGGCAACAAAGACAACAACTGTGATTACACACACCTACCTCGCACTGGAGGGAAAACCCAAACTACACACGCACACACAACATACACAACATACACAACATACACATCACACATGTAACCACAAACCCATATGCACACACACCTACATATACATATGCACACCCATACTTCACCCATGCCCACCCCTACTACACACACCATGGACAACATACACGTGCCATACACAACAACAACAATTGTGGTTAACATTGGATCTATGATGGATTCCTTAAAGTGGTTTTAAGGGGTTTAGGTTGAAATATATGAATGGATAAATTGACATATTATATTGGATTGTATTCTGTTTTGATGCAGATTTGTTTATAATTGTATAGGGAGACTATTCGATTGTCGTGAAGAAGGTTGTGAGAAAATTGGGAAGACCACTGAAATGCGTTGACGCAATACGAGGACTGGACCCAATGGGACTTGTCAAGAACAGATTGGGAATTTATTATATTGGTCAATTGGCATAGTGACAGCACGTGTGTGACAGTGACGGGGAATAGACTGGAGAGGGTGTCTTTTGTCTTAGTCTCCTGTGAAATCAGTGTTTATTGTGTTTGAGGTGTTTCTGTGAAGGCCATTTTTGGCTTAATAGGTCATTTTATTTTATAGTTACTTTTTAAGGCAGTAATGTAATTTTCTTTGTGTATGGATTAACTTTTAATATATTGATTGTATTTTTCATATTTTGGGTATTCCTTTATTATTGCTGATTATTCCTATTGGATGAGTGAAGAGTAGAGGGCTTGTTGACGTGTGAGTATTTTGAGAGTGTGAATTTTTCTCCAAAGGAGAAATATTTTTTTATAATTTACCTTCACATACCCTACAGTCAGCAGATCACCTATATATTGCTATACAGCTATCAAGCCAATACTTCTGTCACATGAAGGCCATATCCGTGGTAGAACTTTAATGGTATCTCCACATTCTGCCAATATCATTACCAGTACATGATGTCTATAGTCTCTATGAGAAAACAAGATTCACACAGTAGCATATACATACATGCTACGCAGATGGGAGTGGACTGACACTTCTGAACCACAAATGCAGATGGATGGAGCTCGTCATACTCAATGCTTAGGGTGATACAAATCCATCGTATAGGCAGGATAGAATCACACATGTGCCTATGCCATTAGGCCATCTCCTCATTCTAGAAATGAACAGTTCTAGAAATGGTAATTGCACATCCACTGACAGTAAACCATGTCAATACATCTGCTAATTCTAATCAGCCAGGGTGCATGATGCCCATTTCCAAATAACGAAAAACAGGATGCTTTTACTACAATGTCACATTGCCTGCAGAGAGGCACCTAATTCCATTGAAGCCCAACCACGTCCCAGGATACAGTCAGTACTCATCCCCTTGGGGCTGCAGTGCTGCCCTTAAACACCCATCCACCTCAGGGTGGCCACTGCCAAAATGAGGGGCATTAGGGTGGGTCAGGGTCAGATGGGCACCCCTTACTTGTTGGGAGGACACCCCCATCTGAGCCTCTGCTGTCTTCCGAGCCCAGCACCTCAGGTTCTCCCACCACTTTCTACAATGGGTTCTCTGCTGGCTGTGGACCCCCAAGGTCCATACTTACTTGGCAATGGCAGGCCAGATCCCCTTCTTCTGATGGGCATTCACCTGCATGGATGACACAGACAGAAGGGGAAACACATGTACACTGGCACCATACTAACTGCAGTGGACAATACACATCTAATCCACCAAGTACCCACATACTCTTCCTTTTAGCTCACATGCCTTAAACCCATGTCCCCTGGTTGCATGTACTCCCTTCCCGGTACACCTACCCCTTACACTATCACACACACCCCTATCACACATGACTATGGCATTGGGCTCACTTGCTCCTCTAGTGCCCAATACAGCTGTCCATATAAAACCTCTTACACAAGCTTCTCCAGCTCTTCTTGGGTAATGGCTGGGGCCCTATTACCTGTAGCATGTGGAATGATGGCTCTCAGAGACAGTACACAGAAGCTCAGTTTGTGGAGGTCTTACTTGAATGAGTGTCAGTAGTCAAGTGAGCAATGCTGCAGAAAATGGCAGTCACGGCCACCGCATACAGGACCATCACCGCCGGTGGTGTTCGCTATTGGCCCCAGTCCCTCATAGGCAGCAGTGTTAACCAATGAGAAGTTGCCTGGCGGTTGCAACCACCTACCACCATGACAACACATGCTGGCAGACCTAGGTCACTTTCAACCGTCCTGTGCAGCAGGACAGGCGGCAGCCATTTCTGCGCATATCATGCACGGCTGGCACTAAATAAGTGCACCATACACATTTTTACCCAAACTGTCGAATAAGCCTATGTTGTGCCATCAAGTTTTTGGTAATACATGTGACAGGCATGAAACAGTGATGTCATATGGATGGATGTCAGATGACATGCATGTCCAGATACTCGGAGGCACATAGGCAATGTAACCATATAGGTGTATAGCATGACTATATTAATTATCAGTGCAGGACAGGTCAGTGTGCCACATATGGTACATTACACTAGTGATAAGTGTCACTTACATTTTAGGGAGTCAGCAATGTGCAGCAAGGATGGTGTCCAAGCCGCTTCAGTATGTCCATTATAGTGTGTCTCAGCAGTGTGATGCATATCTACAGTGTTAGCTGTGTGCGACAATAAAATGTTATTCTTACATGTGTGAAGTGCTTATCACTTTGTACATTTTTTCCACTCTACTCTTGATACCCTGCCATGGTGAGAATGAGACATGCACCAGTGTACTGTCCACTAGGTGATTTTGTAACACTGGAGGACTGGCATATCATCCAGACCAATCGTCTGAATCGTGAGACCACCATGGATCTGTGTACCCAGTTGGAGCCTGATCTATTGCCTGCCATACGCAATCCCTATGCCATCCCTCTCACTGTACAAGTCCTGTCAGTGCTACACTTTTTTTTGCCACTGGTTCCTTTCAGAATACAGTGAGCTTGACAGCAGGGATGGCACAGTTATGTTCAGTCTTGTGTTGCAGGATGTACGGTGTGCTTTATTGAAATACCTGGACAGCTACAAAAGGTTCCCCCAATTGGCTGATTTGGCCTGTGTGAAAGCCTACGTCTATGATATAGGACACATCTCTCCTGTGATAGGGGCCATAGATGGCACCCATATAGCCTTGGTCCCTCCCACTGCCAATGAACAGGTGTATAGGAACAGGAATCTGGATCTGTGCATGACTCCTACATTCTGAGGAACAGAAATGTCCCACACATGATGACACAACTACCCCCAGAGATGGCTTGGCTCACTGCTATGTATGGATTTGGATGTGTGTTTCTGTTATGACACCTGTCATCACATTCTTTCCTCTGGCTGTAGCTGTATTGTAACATATCCTACCTTTGTGCTCACAGGTGACTCTGGCTATCGTAACCTTCCCTGGATGTTGACATCAGTGAGGTACTCTGCCACAGAAGGGGAGCTCTGATTCAATGAGGCCCACGGCAGAACGAGTGTACAATCAAAAGGATATTTGGCCTTCTGAATTCCAGATTCAGGCGCCTGGATTTCTCTGGAAGTGCCCTCATCTACACTCCCCAAAAGGTATGCCAGATTATAGTTGCCTGCTGCATGCTCCACCATCTTACCCTGAAATGTCACTTACCATTTCTAGCTGATGTTGACAAGGCAGCTGGACCAGTGGCTGGTAATGTAGACATGGAAAGTGATGAGGAGACAGATGAGAAAGGTGCAGCTGACTGTAGGACTGAGCTCTTCAATCAGTACTTATAATAACATACAGGTATGCTGACTGTGTATTTGCAAGTTATCTATATCGACATTAATTGGTGACTATGGTCCTCCTGATTTGAATCTTTAGTGGTTTTGTAATGTGTTCCTTTCCCTATGTGTGTGTTGGGGGATGTGACTGATTGAATGTAAGGTTTTAAGTTAAAATGTAACTTCCCTAACATGTGTACTCATTGCATATTGCTAGATTCACATCTCCTATGGAGAGACCTGTATTGAGCTATGTGTCCTGCAGTCTCCTGTTCTCATGTCAGTCAACCAACAGACTGTGTAATGTCCAAAAATGGCTCTGCTACCTATGGCTTAAGGCATTCATGGTCATTAGCCTTTGGCAGCTGCTTACAGAATAGAGTCTTGCACATGACAGATGCCAGCTACTGTGATTTGTGATGTATTCCCTGAGACTGGTGATGTAGAAATAATATCTGTTGTGCCCTGCTTTGGTGACAATCTACACTGTCCAGGACAACTATGAATTGCACATTTGCTTTGTGTTGCACTATGCCTTCTACCGTGATGGAACTCTTTGACATGGTCTCTTTTGCAAGTGAATATTCTCTGGTGTGTGCCTGAAATAGTGACTCCCTTACATCTGCCCTGGGACATATCTGTTGAACTGGGTCTCCCGCAGAGGATGCCTCACTCTGCTGTCCATTACACTGCCTTTTGGTTTAGAGGGCCATACCCACACAATATTTTGCAGAGATAACATTTGTTAATGTTTAAATAAAGACACATAGGCAGTTGTTGTGGTCAATAGTGTTTATTGGGCATACAGGGGAAATGTGATTTATAAGTATGTGGTGCATACTGTGACAAACAGGTGATGAGTGGGGTCATGGTAGTTTGAATCATCAAAGTAGGTGGCACAGCTGTATGTAGCACAGGTATAATGTCCAAGGGCCATGGGAAAATGGAGCAATGTAATCAAACACTCAACAGGGAGCCTCAGTGGCACATAAGGGACAGAAATCAAGAGAGTTTCATTTCCTGGCAGTAGGTTTGGTCTTGGCATCTGCTCCAGCTGAATGTCTGGATGGGCGTCCACATTTGTAGGGGGGTTCTGCAGCTACAGAAGGAGGGGTGCAGAGGCCTGTGGCTCCTCTGGCAGGGCCTGCATTCCAGTAGCTGTGGCAGATATGGCTCAGATGTGAAGTGGCTAGTAGAAGGGGCCTGCTGGTGGGCGGATGAAGCACACAGGGTGGTGTTGAGGTCCCTGAGCACGCCTGCAATGGAGGCCATGGTGCATTGTGGGCCTGCCACTGCTGCATTACTTCCTGGTGGTATTCCCTCTGAAGCCTTTGGTTTTCCCCAACATGGTAATGATCTGGCCCATCCTGTCCTGAGATTGTTGGTATGCTCATAGGACTTGGGAGATGGATTTCTGGTCAGTTGCCTCCCTTGGGTGACCCATCCTCTAGCACACAGGTTCCCGCCCATGCCCCCTACCCCATGTGCCTGTGTCCCTGGCACAGTGTGCCCACTCCTAGTGTCACTAGGACCTTCATTGTCTTGGGTTTGAGGGGGTGACTCAGGTCCCTGGGGACACAGGTTTGGGGACGAAGGGTTGGCTGTGATGTTAATGCCACATGGTGGGGTGTTGATGTGGGCAAGGCGAGGCAAGCAGTGGTAAACCAACCAGGTGTCACAGATGGGCCAGGTAGGTCGTCAATGTCCAGACATTCAGAGGCGTTGTCCTTAATGGGGCCTTCATCCTGAGGAGGGCTGTCTGTCTCTGGTATTCTCTGCATGGTGGCACTGGCAGGGGTACCTGTGGATAGAGTGTGAGAGAGTTAAATGGTGGATGTGTGATTGGTTATCTCTTTGTCTGATGCATACAGTGGCTTAACCTGATTCCCAGCAATGACAGAGACGGATGCAGCACTGCAAACATTGTGGATAGTGGATTGTGACATGTGTACTATGCGCAATTGAGTTTGGGGTCAATCAGACTAGGTAATTTTTATTTGGTGGGTGCATTCAGGACCTGTGTGATGGTTCGCACGACAGGTTTGCCCTGTTAGCTTGTGGCAAACAACGCGTGCTAGAGGTGAGTGGTAATGTTTGTACAGTGCAGCATGGTGTCCAAGTTGGAGGAGGGTACATGTGCATGCAAGGTTGCTTGTCCTGCTCGTGCATGTTGTGCATGGAATATACCTTCTAACATTCAAGCCCATGGTCCTTCGAATTCAGGGTTGTTGATCTGGATAAGTTGCTATTAGGTGTGGTCACAGTGCTGTAGCTGTGTTTGGCCTTGTTTGCCATTGTGTTGTGCAATTGCATTGCTGTCATTGCCATGTAGTTGTCCACAGTTGAGACGTCCAGTTGGTGTAGCTAGTGCAATAGTCATACATGCAAGAGATGTGATGTAAAGTGCACATTGCAGGTTTTGATGTAGATGGGGTAGGGCATTTGGGAGTCGTAGTGATTGTTATTGACACTGCTAGACATGCACTTGCCAGGGACTGTGTGGGCATTGGGGCTGGGTGGCATTGAGGCATGCAGGAGATTGGCATTAGGTGAAAAGGTGAGAGGGGTGGTGGGAAATAAAGTGAATTGGGGAGTGTTTGGGTGGTGTGGAAGCTTGCTGGACAGAACAAATGTGTGCCAGGGGAGTGGTAGTTACTATCTGAGTCTAGTCCTCCAGATATTCCAGTCAGGCCCTCTGGGTGCAGGATGACCAAAACCTTCTCCTCCCACAATTTGAACCACCAGTCTTCTGCATGGCAATCTGATGATGTGAGGGCATGGAATGCACCTTCTCCCATAGGTCAATCCAGCTCTTTCTGATGTCCTCCCTTGTGCATTGGTGGTTGCCCAATTAGTTCACCCTGTCAACAATTCTCTGCCATAACTCAATTTTCCTGGCAATGGATGTTTGCTGGAGCTGTGCTCCAAACACTTGGGGCTCTACCCTGGCAATTTCATCGACCATGACCCTCAACTCATCATCTTTGAAGCGTGGGTGCTTTTGTCGTGACATGGTGGTGTGATGGTCGGTTGTGATGTTTTTGTGTACTCATTATGAGTGTATTGTGTTGTTTGTGGGGTTGTGTAGTGTGTGCTGAGTGGGAAGAGTATATGTGCCTATGGTTTAGTAGTGCTAAATTGTTCGTTTTTTGGTCCTCGCTGTCTGTGAATAGCATTTTGGTAGCAAAGGATTGTAGGTTGTGTGGGGGGTGTTCTATAGTGCAGTGAGTACGTGTGTCTGGTATGTGTATGTGTGTCAGGTGTGGGGTATTCAAACTATTCAATGTGGTATTGTGTTCTGTCTGAAGTGACTCTTTGAGCACAGCGGTTCGCACCACCAATGGTTTTCCGCCATGGTATAACGGCTGTGGTGATTTGTGGCTCGTAATCTGTTGGGTGGAAAGTTGTCAGGATGGTGAGGCTTGTGGTGGTACTGTCTCTTTCCCGCCCTCCTATGCCCTGGCGGTGTCAGATTTGTGGCTGTTTAGTGGCACTCTTCAGGGTGTGACTCTCAGTTTGTTGGTCGGATTATTGCTAACATGGTGATCATCACTTTGGCGGTCTTCCTAAATGTCCACCAAAGTCGTAATGAGACCCTTACTCTAGTGGAATAAAATCAAATAGTCTAATAATAGTAATAAATACAAAAATACAAATAAAAACAAAGATCCTCAAGAGAAGCCTAGATCTGACTCCAAATGTGTGCAGAATGCCATCCGTCATGACGAATGCCATAGGAGATACTTCTGATGCTCTATCTCTCTCTAAAAGATAAAGTGCATTATGCAGGAACCATAAGACTTTAGAAGAAAAAACAAATTTGGAGAATATAATATGATGGGCAAAATAAAAATAGAACCCAGAAACAATTTCTTCAGAAATGTGCAGCAATGTGCTGGAATCAGAACTTGAAATCTCCTCAGCACAGCATTATTTTCTGCCAACATTTGCTGCTCAAATTTGGTTTGTTTCGAATTCATGAGGTGATTTAGTTTTTGTTAGTAACTCCAAATGTGGGACCATGACATTCAAAAGAAATACTATCACGATTGTTGGAAAGTGGATTATTGACAAGGGAAGGTGAGTACCTTCACCTAGCAATAGGCCACTAACCCCTACTTAGGTCCAGTTAGGTCTCAATAAATTAAACCCAGCTCAACCCTTGGTAGCTTGGCAATGAGCGACAAGGCTTAACTTAGGAGACATTTCAAAATCACAAAACAGTAAATAAGGAACACATAAACAAAATAAAAATCCAACACCAATATATAAAATTAGATTATATTTTTATCTTTAAAATGACACCAAAATGAATAACATTGGATAAGGAGAAGTGGAGATATGAATTTTTAAAATATTAATGTTTTCTTGCACATAGAAGCAACTAGCGCTCAAAGGGTTAAAAAGGTTCACACTGGAGAGGGACAAAGACCAGAGTTCAGTCCACCCATGAGGTAACACTGTTACACTTACTTTCAGAAGTTTTTCTTGATTCAGGAAAGTGGTCCACAGCACCAGCCAAGGGTCAGAGGCTCTGGTTTGCCCTTGGGGGCTGGGACTGCAACTCCCACATTGCTCCTCTTGAAATTGGAACACCATTTTTTGATTGCAGTCTTGCTTGGTTCTTGCAATATCTCTTATCACGACTTGTAGTATTTCCTGAGGAAATTTCCAGTACTTTACTCCTACTTTCCTGGGCTCTGGGGTGGGGTACTTTATTTACCTTTGGTGTTTTCTTACACTCCCAGCGCCCCTCTACACACTTTCCGAGGGGTGAATTTGTAATTTGCATTCTGCTTTCTTAGTATATGGATTGTGTTGCCCCTAGGCCAATTGCATTCTATTGTATTTTCTATTGGTTTCATTATTCTACGACAGTTTACTTACCTGATTTTGATCTCTAGTGTATATATTGTGTATAATACTTACCTCCAGAAGGAGCATTGTCTCTAAGATATTTTTGGCTTGTGTCACTACGATAAAGTATCATTATTTTTGGTAAAATTGAGTATTGTCTTTTATTGTGTCTGTGTAACTATAATGGTATGGCAGGAGCTTCGCATGTCTCCTAGTTCAGCCTAAGCTGCTCTGCTACAGCTCCTCTAGAAAGCCTAAGCTGCTAGAACACTGCCTACATTTCACTAATAAGGGATAACCCGACCTGGTATAAGGTCTAAGTACCTTAGGTACCCACTACAAACCAGGCAATCCTCCTATATTGGCGGTGCAGCGGTGGGATAAGTACTTGCAATTGCTTTACCACTTTGTTAGTAGGGTGTTTCACAAGAAAAGTGTACTTTTATACTTAGAGCTATACTTAATTGTACCTAGTAGTAATTTTTCACTTTCCAAAAGTCTCTGAAATGTTTTTCTTTTCTCTAAAAAGTTGCTAACTTTTTACTCATCACTCTAACCTCTTTTTTCAGTATGTCTGTTGCAGAGGCTACCCCCAGGGTGTGGTATAGACAACTTATGAAAGCTTGAATTTCAAAAGTTTGAGGGGTCTCTGCATAGAAAGAAGTTTAGGGATTATGAGGAACCCCAACAAGGAATTTTTCTTGAATCTCCTCCTGCAGGATGACTAGGAACATACCACTGGTCTGGTACATTCAGAGGGGGAGGTAGAGGGAGATTGCACCCTAGTAGATTCAGAAGACCATGCCGAAGATCCAGGGGAAGGTCCTTCCACAGATCTTTCCATGAACCAACCTCCTAGTGTAGCTGATAGTGGGAAGTGGTCACTCAATTAGGGCATCCTTCACACCTAGATCCAGGTAGCTAGAGTTACTCACGTTAGGTAAAGATCTTCCTCTGCCAATTCCCATGTCACTTCTCTCTCAGAGGTGCCACACACATCCAACCTTGAGGACCAGTCCCTAGATGGGAACTCTAGACGCTGAGTTTGGAAGAGGCCTGATTGAGGCTACAGCAGCAACAGTTGGCCTTTGGCAGGGAATCCCTAGCTGTGGAAAGGGAAGGCAAGGGTTGGGGTTAGTTCCCCATGCTGGCTGCAGCAGCCGTTTCAGGAACCCCCGTGTTAGAGTACATACATTTGATTTCAGAAACCTACACAAAGTTGTACCCCCTTACAAGGATGCGGATGTCAGTTACAAGTGATTTGCTGCACTTGAGAGGGCCTGTAAAGTTCAGAGGGTACCTCAAGGACAGTGCACTGCTATCCTGTGGTTGTCTTTCACTGGCAGGAGAAAGACAGACTCCTTATTGTCAGGGAGGATGACTCAGACACCTTCAGTTTTCTGAAAAGTACACTATTGGATGGTTTAGGCTTAACCACTGAACAATATAGAATGAAGTTCAGAGAGACCAGAAAAGAATCTTCACAGGATTGGATAGACTTTATAGACTGTTCAGTGTAGTCCTTAGAAGGTGGGGTAAATGGCAGTAAGGTGACTAACTATGAAAGCCTGTATATTCTAATTCTGAGAGAGCATATACTTAACAACTGTGTGTCTGATTTGTTGCACCAATGTCTTGTGGATTCAGATGTGACCTCTCCCCAAGATTTGGGAAAGAAGCAGACAAATGGATCAGAACAAAGGTGAACAGAAAAGCTTATACAGGGGGTGACAAGTACAGCAAAAAGAAAGATGGCAAAAAATCTCAGGCCAAGCATGGGGATAAAAGTAAGCACAGAGATCCTTCTTCAGGTCCAAAACACTCACCTGGGGGTGGGGATAAATCATCTCCCTCTTCATCTCACTCTGCCCACAATAAAAATACTTGGTGCTATGTGTGCAGAGGTAAAGGCCATAGGCCAGGGGATAAGTCCTGCCCAGGTAAAGCCCCTGAGCCTACCACCACTAATACATAAAGCTCTAGTGCCCCTAGCAGTAGTAGTAGTAATAGTGGTGGGACCTCTGGCAAAAGTAAAAAAACAAAAATGGTACAGTTGGGTTCACTTTTGGGTCCATTATAGAAACTGGGGTAGACACTCCCAAGACAGTTTCTGTCACACCTGGTGGCATTGGCCTTGCCACCTTGGCTGCTTATCCCCTTAACTTGGAAAAGTACAAGCAGTCAATTGTAATAAATGGTGTTGAAGCACAGGTGCCAGTATCACTTTGGTGACTGAGAACTTGGTGTCACCTTCACAACACCTTCTTGGATGGAAGTACCAGGTTACTGATGTCAATAACTCCACTCAGTCGCTCCCCTTAGCTGTAGTTCAACTTTATTGGGGTGGAATTACTGGCCCAAAGTAGTTGGTGGTATCACCTAGCTTACCTGTAGATTGTCTCTTAGGGAATGACCTAGAGGCCTCAGGTTGGGCTGAGGTAGAGTTTAGGACCCATGCATCCATGCTGGGTATACCTGAGGAATTCCTTCCTCCCATTTCTCGTGAATTGAAAAAGCAAAGGAGAGAAAAAGGCCTGAAATCTCATGATCCCTCTCCACCAACAGGTAAAAAGTCTATCAAAGTATCCCTTCCCCACCCTACCACTAAGGTTATCATTCCTGCGGTGGGAAAAACGTCTCCTTGGGTGGAACCTGTACCAAAGGAGCCCTAAGATACCACAACTGGACTCCCAGAGGTAAAAGTACCTCTTTGTGGAACTACTAAACCAGATGTGCAAAATTGCACTGTTTTAGTAAATTTGGAGCAACACTCCAGCCCTCCCAGAGAAACTTTAGTGTAGCAGATCTGCACTAGCTCTGAATACTCAGGACAGCATCCCTGTCCCAATGTGGAGCTTATAAGACAACAGCCCTGCCCTGCTGCAACACAAGAGAAACAGCAACCCTGTTCTCTCTTACAGCCATATGGGCAAATATTTTGCCTAGCTATGACTTTATTGAGACAGCATTCTCTCCATTTGTCATAGGCCCAGTAGACCAATCCCACTGCCCAACTTTAAAACTTACAAATAGAAACTTTGGGAATTTACACTCACACTGTTTTTTATGTGAAAATCTTCAGACAGGGTGGTCTACATCCTCACATGAATTTAGCCATACAGTGGATGATAAAGGGAGTAAACACTCTATTGCAGATCTACTCTTCACTTATGATCAATTAGACAATAAAGTCTCAACTGGCCAAGGTTAGCCTTTATATCCTTCGTTTGGGGGAGGGGGTTTATGTGAGAAAGTAGACTCTTTCTAGCATGGTTACCCCCACTTTTGGTCTGTTTGTGAGTGTGTGTCAGTGTGTTTTTACTGTCTCACTGGGATCCTGCTAGCTGGGACCCCAGTGCTTATAGTTTGTGCCTATGTGTGTGTTTTCAGTAGTGCTTAACTGTGTCGCTGAAGTTCTGCTAACCAGAACTCCAGTGCTTATGCCCTACTTACCAAATTAGTCACTATGTTGTAATTTAGTAGCGATTAGATTAAGCATTAGCAGAAGACATCTTGGCCCGTATTTATACTTTTTTTAGCGCCGCATTTGCGCCGCTTTTTGATGCAAAACGGCGCAAACCTACAAAATACAATGGTATGTTGCAAGTTTGCGCCGTTTTTGGTAAAAAAACGACGCAAATGCGGCGCTAAAAAAGTATAAATACGGGCCCTTGTATTTAGCAACTATTGTGAACCTTTCGCGGAATCCATTTTGTATTCATGGCAGCCACATGCTGCCATGTGCTCTGTCCTATCTTCCTGTTAACTACTCTTGAAAATCTGTCTAGTGACAAGTGCTATTTAGCATCTCCCACTTTTGCACAAGCCCAGTAAGATCTGCAGCTGTTAGTAATTAGTAGCCAACAGTAATGTGTCTACTAGTCCTTGAAAACTGTTAGCCCCTCCTACCTGTCGACTGTGCATTTCCATATGACCCTATTTGTATATAAGTCTTGCTTCTCTAATTGTACCACCTTCTTTTAGCCCCTGCGTGGGTATAAAAGGACCATGCTCTCTTAGTTCAGTGTGCTACTTCAAACATTATCGAAGGGTGCTGTTTGAACTGTAGTACCACCTCATGAGGTTTAATAAACTTTGTCTTTTATTTCAGTTTCTGTGCCAACTTCTTCCTATATGGTCTGAGGACTTTGTGCAGAGGAGGGCGAACCCCTTGCACTAGTAGGCCTTGCTGAGGCTTACTTCGACAACTATAGTTTAGTGACTTCATATTCCAATTCCCATTGGCACACTGAACCCCCCCTTATAAGTCCCTAGTATATGGTACCTAGGTACCTAGGGCATTGGGGTCCCAGGCGATCCTTATGGGCTGCAGGGTTTCTTTTGAGTTGGATAGTGCCCACACTATTTCACAGCCATCTTCACTGCACTTAAGTAACTTATAAGTCACCTATATGTCTAACCTTCATTTACTGAAAGCTAGGTGCAAAGTTACTAAGTGTGAGGGCATCCCTGCACTAGCAAAGGTACCCCGAAGTTGTCCAGGGCCAATTCCCCAGACTTAATGAATGCGGGGATACCATTACACATGCACACAACATATATGTCAATACATATATATAAAGCTTCACAATGGTAACTCCTAGTATGGCCATGTGAGGTGTCTAAGATCATGGAATTGTCCCCTCATTCCAAATCTGGTATGATGGGACTAATCCCATGCATCCTGAGGGCTCCACCATGAACACCCAGTACTACCAAACCAGCTCTCTGAGGTTTCCACAGCAGCCCAAGCTGCTACCACCTCACAGACAGCTTAATGCTCTGCTGGGGTCTGAGCAGCTTAGTCCCAGGAAGGCAGGACAATCCATTTGCTTTGGGAGGAGGGTGTTACACTGTCTCCCTCTGGAAATAGGTGTTACAGGCTTGGGAGGGGTAGCGTCCCAGAGCCTCTGTAAATGCTTTGAAGGGCACATATGGTGCCCTCCTTGCATAGGCCAGTCTACACTGGTTCAGGGACCCCCAAGTCCCTGCTCTGGTGCGAAACTGGACAAAGGAAAGGGGAGTTACCACCCCACTGTCCATCACCTCCCTAGGGGTGGTGCCCAGAGCTCCTTCAGTGTGTCCCAGACTTCAGCCATCTTGTTTTTAAAGGTGTGGGGGCACTCTGGAGGCCTCTGAGTGGCCAGTGCCAGCAGGTAACATCAGAGACCGCTCCTGATAGGTCCATACCTGATAAGGTAGCCAATACCCCTCTCAGGGTTTATTTAGGGTCTCTCCTGTGGGTTCCCTTCAGATTATGCTTGCAAGTTTCCTTCAGGAATCCTCTGCAACTACTTCAGCATCCTCTGACCTTGGATAAACCGCAGCCTGCTCCAAGAAAGGCTGTAACTGCAACAAAGAATCCCCAAGAGATACTTTTCTTTTGAAACCTCAGCTCCAAGTCAGCAACTGCAACAGTTTCCACGGTATGGATGCTCTGGGGACTCCCGGTCTTCATCCTGCACCAGAAGGACCAAAGAAATCTCTTGTGGGGTGACGGAGTCACTCCCTTGCTCCAGCAGGCACCTTCCAAGATGACGACCGGTACCCTTGGACTCCTCTCTCAGCAACAAGATTGCTCCTAAGGACACAAAGGGTGGACACCATTGACAGAAACTGTCCTGAGGTCCTGCTGACGCAATTTGGAGGAGGTAAGACCTTGCATTCCCAGAGAGCGACAGTACCCCTGTGTAATGTGTCTTCTTCACCTCCTGAGGCCTCTGTGCACTATTTGCTAAATTCCTTCATGCACACCCTGGCCCAGGTCTCCCGCACTCCATCCTGTGACTCTCACCTCACTGAGTTGTCCTCCGGCAGTGTGGGAACTTTCTTTGTTGTGCTGAATCAACAGCGTTTTACACCTTCTTGGTCCCTGTTTCCTGGGATCTACGGGGGTTCTGGCTGGCCTCCTGAGGGCTCTCTACAGTGCTGATAGCCCCCTCTTCCTCCTCACACAGAGTTGAGGCCACTAGGTTCTCTCCTTGGTCCATCCAGTGCCATTTTGACACAAAATGCATTTTTGTCGTAGCCAAGGCTTGTTGGTGACTTCCAACACGAAATCACATCTGCAACAATCTTCCCGTCATGGGACATCCTTTGCATCATACAGGAACCTGCTGGCATCTTCCTAGGGTGCATTCCTGCAGACTTCGACTAACCGGGGACTCTTCTTTCGCACCCTCTTCTGGTTTGGGCGGGGCTCCTGTCCTTCCTGGAACTTCTTTCGACTTCTGGACTTGGTCCCCTTCCTTTGCAGGTCTTCAGCTCCAGGAATCCAGCAGTTGTTCTTTGCAGAGTTGGTTGGCAGCTGCAAAATCCCAATCATGAGGGTTAGTGTGTACTAAGGAAACTTGCAGTACTTTACTCCTGCTTTTCTGGGCTCTGGGGTGGGGTAATTTACTTTCCTTTACTGTATTCTTACTCTCCCAGAGATTCTGCACACACTACACTTGTCTAGGGTGGAATTTGTGATTTGCATTCCACTTTCTTAGTATATGGTTTGTGTTGCCCCTAGACCTATTTTCTCCCATTGCATTCTATAGCATTTCCTATGGTTTGCATTGTTCTATGACTATTTACTTGTCTAATTTTGGCGTCTAGTGTATATATTGTGTATAATACTTACCTCCTGAAGGAGTATTGTCTCTTATATATTTGTGGTACTGTGTCACCCAAATAAATGCCTTTATTTTTGGTAACACTGAGTATTGTCTATACTTGTACATAAGTATTGTGTAACTATAAGTAGTATTGCATGAGCTTTGCATGACTCATAATTCAGCCTAAGCTGCTCTGCTATAGTTACCACTATCAGCCTAAGCTGCTAGAACACTATTACTTCATTAATAAGTGCTAACTGGACCTGGTATAAGTTGTACGTCCCTAAGGTACTCACTACAATCCAGGCCAGCCTCCTACACAGCGGTACTGTCACAAACCAGTAAGGCAAGCTCTTACATCCAACAAAGTTGGTCAGCTGAACCTTAGGGCAGTCTGGGTCATGTTGGTCCACAACCTGTGTTCCAGGGAGCATGGGCATGGGCACTGCAGGGGCCCCCTAACTGGGCCCCACTAAGATTTTCAGTGTCTGCAAAGCAGACACTGAAAATCGCAACGGGTGCCACTGCACCCGTCGCACCCCTTCGACTCCGCCGGCTCCATTCGGAGCCGGCATCCTCGTAGAAGGGGGTTTCCCGATGGGCCGGCGGGCGGCCTTCTGGCGGTCGCCCGCCGGCCCAGCGGGAAAGCCAGAATGGCCACCGCAGTCTTTTGACCGCGGTGCGGTCATTCGGCGGTTCCCGCTTGGCGGGCGGCGACCGCCACCCGCCAATGTAGGAATGACCCCCATACTCCCTTAGGAGGTAAGTAAAATACACAAAATATACACACAAACCAAAATCAGGTAAGTAAAACACTCAGAAAAGTAATGCAAACACTGTAGAACACAATAGAATGCAATAGGAGACAATAGGCCTAGGGGCAACACAAACCATATACTCCAAAAGTGGAATGCGAACCACAAATGGGCCCCAGGCCTAGTGTAGTGTGTAGAGGGTTGCTGGGAGTGTAAGAAAATACTAAGGGTGTCCTAGATACCCCAACCGAAGACCCTTAAAAGTAGGAGTAAAGTTGTCCTACTACCCCAGAAAGACAGTAAAGTCAAGATAGAGGATTCTGCAAAGACAACAACTGACTGCAAAGCACTGAAGATAGATTCCTGGACCTGAGGACCTGCAAAGGAAGGGGACCAAGTCCAAGAGTCACACAATTTTCCAGGGGGGGCAGGAGCCCACTAAAACCCGGATGAAGGTGCAAAAGGGCTGCCTCTGGGTGGAAGAAGCCAAAGATTCTGCAACAACGGAAGGAGCCAGAACTTCTCCTTTGGTCAGAAGGTGTCCCACGGCGTGCTGGAGGATGCAAAGTTAGGTTTCCACACAGAAAGACCAGAAACAAGCCTTGCTAGCTGCAAGAGTCACGGTTGAAGATTATGGTTGCTGCCTGGGCCCAGGATGGACCAGGAGGTCGCCCCTTGAAGGAGGAGACCGAGGAGGTGCTCAGCAACAGAGAGAGCACACGCAGAAGCAGGTCTCACCTGCAGAAGCACATGAACGGGCATTCAAGAAGTCTGAGCACGGTGGTCGTCTCAATACAACAAAAGAGGGTCCCACGAAGCCGGAGGTCATCTCAGCGAGTTGGGCAATGCAGGATTGAGTGCTGGAGACCTGAGCTGTGCTGTGCACAAAGGAAGTCTTTCAAACGTGCACAGAAGCCCTGGCAGCTGCAGATCACGCGGTACATAGGATTACTATCTGGTGTGGGGAGGCAAGGACTTACCTCCACCAAATTTGGACAGAAGGACCACTGGACTTTCGGGGGCACTTGGATCTAGCTCCTTTGTTCCAGGGACCACGCTCGTCAAGATGAGAGGGGACCCAGAGGACAAGTGATGCAGAAATTTTGTGCCTGCGGTAGCAGGGGGAAGATTCAGTCGAACCACGGGAGATTTCTTTTTGGCTTCCAGTGCATGGTGAAGGCAGACAGCCCTCAGAGCATGCACCACCAGGAAACAGTTGAGAAAGCCGGCAAGATTAGGTGCTACAATGTTGCTGGTAGTCTTCTTGCTACTTTGTTGCAGTTTTGCAGGCTTCCTGGAGCAGTCAGCGGTCGATCCTTGGCAGGAGTCGAAGAGAGAAAGGCAGAGGAACTCTGGTGAGCTCTTGCATTCGTTATCTGAAGAGGAACCCACAGAAGAGACCCTGAATAGCCCTCAGAGGAGGATTGGCTGCCTAACCAGTAAAAGCCTTTCAGGAGGGGTCACTGACATCACCTGCTGGCACTGGCCACTCAGAGGCCTCCATTGTGCCCTCAGACCTCTGCATTCCAAATGGCAGAGGTCTGGGACACACTGGAAGAACTCTGGGCACCACCCTTGGGGTGTGATGGACAGGGGAGGGGTCACTCCCCTTTCCTTTGTCCAGTTTCACAGCAGAGCAGGGGCTGTGGGCTCCCTGAACCGATGTAGACTGGTTTATGCAAGTAGGGCACCATCTGTGCCCTTCAAAGCTTTCCTAGAGGCCAGGAGAGGCTACTCCTCTCAGGCCCTTAACACCTTTTTCCAAAGGGAGAGGGTGTAACACCCTCTCTCAGAGGAAATCCTTTATTCTGCCTTCCGGGGACAGGGCCGCTCAGACTCCAGGAGGGCAGAAACCTGTCTGAGGGTTGGCAGCAGCAGTAGCTGCAGAGAAAACCCCAGAGAGCTAGTTTGACAGTACCCGGGGTCCATGCTAGAGCCCCAGGGATGCATGGGATTGGCACCCCAATACCAGATTTGGCTTGGGGGGATAATTCCATGATCTTAGACATGTTACATGGCCAAGATCAGAGTTACCATTGTGAAGCTACACATAGGTATTGACGTGTAATGGTGTCCCCGCACTCACAACGTCCGGGGAAATTACCCTGAACAATGTGGTGGCACCTTTGCTAGTGCCAGGGTGCCTTCACACTTAGTAACTTTGCACCTAACCTTCAGTAACTGATGGTTAGACATATAGGTGACTTATAAGTTACTTAAGTGCAGTGTAAAATGGCTGTGAAATAACATGGACGTTATTTCACTCAGGCTGCAATGGCAGTCCTGTGTAAGATTTGTCTGAGCTCCCTATGAGTGACAAAAGAAATGCTGCAGCCCATAGGGATCTCCTGAAACCCCAATACCCTGGGTACCTAGGTACCATATACCAGGGGATTATAAGGATGTTCCAGTGTGCCAATCAGAATTGTTAAAATTAGTCACTAGCCTGCAGTGACAATTTTAAAAGCAGAGAGAGCATAAACACTGAAGTTCTGGTTACCAGAGCCTCAGTGATACAGTTAGGCACCACACAGGGAACACATATAGGCCACAAATTATGAGCACTGGGGTCCTGGCTAGCAGGATCACAGTGACACAGGCAAAAACAAACTGACACACAAATAGAAAATAAGGGTAACATGCCAGGCAAGATGGAACTTTCCTACATCTCCTGGAACCACAATCCCCTGGTACCAAGGTTTAAAAGCAGAGAGAGCATAAGCACTGAGGTTCTGATTAGCAGAGCCTCAGTGACACAGTTAGGCACTACACAGGCATACACATTTGGCCACAAACTATGAGCACTGGGGTCCTGGCTAACAGGATCCCAGTGAGACAGGCAAAACACACTGACATAAAGGTTTTTATCTATAAGCACTGGGTTCCTGGCTAGCAGGATCCCAGTGACACATTAAAAACACACTGACACATTCACAAACAGGCCAAAAGTGGGGCTAACCATGCTAGAAAGAGGCTACTTTCTCACATAGACATATAGGTGACTTATAAGTTATTTAAGGGTAATGAATATGGCTATGAAATTATGTGGGCACTATCTCACTCAGGCCGCAGTGGCAGTCCTGAAAATAGGTTTGTCTGAGCTTCTTCTGGTCGACAAAAGAAATGCTGCAGCCCATAAGGATCTCCTGGGACCCCAATGCCCTAGGTACCTAGGTACCATTTCCTAGGGACTAATAAGGGGGGTCCAGTGTGCCAATAGGATTTGGAATATGAAGTCACTAAACTATAGTGACTAATTTGGAGAGTAGAGAGAGCATAAGCACTGGAGGTCTGGTTAGGAGAACTTCGGTGACACAGTTAAGCACTACTAACAACACACACATAGGCCACACACTATGAGCACTGGGGTCCTGGCTAGCAGGATCCCAGAGACATTAAAAACACACCGACACACACTCCCAAACAGACCAAAAGTGGGAGTAACCATGCTAGAAAGAGGCTACTTTCTCACATAACCCTCACAAAGGACAATACGGCTAACCTTGGCCAGTTGAGACTTTATTGTCTAAGTGGTGATAAATGGAGAGTAGATCTGCAATAGAGTGGTTACTTCCTTCCTCATCCACTGTACGGTTTCTTCCCTGCGGGGATGTAGACAACCCTTGTTTGGAGATTTTTACCTAAACAACAGTGTGAGTGTAAATTCTCAGAGTTTCTGTTTGTAAGTTTTATAGTTGGCCAGTGGGATTGGTCCACTGGACCTTTGTCAAATGAAGAGACGGCCAGACAGGGATTCTGTCTCAATAAAGCCATAGCGGGGCAAAAGGTTTGTCCATATATCTGTAAGAGAGAACAGGGTTGCTGTTTCTCTTGGGTTGGAGCAAGGCTGCTGTCCTATAAGCTCCACACTAGGACAGGGCTGCTGTCCTGAGTGTTCAAAGGTAGTGCAGATCTGCTGCACTAACGTTGCTCTGGGAGGGCTGGAGGGTTGCTCCAAATTTACTAAAACAGTACAATTTTGCACATTTGGTTTAGTAGTTCCACAGAGAGATACTTATATCTCTATGAGTCCAGTTTTGGTAGCTGAGGGCTCCTTTTGTACAGGTTCCACCCCAGGAGACGTTTCTCCCACCACAGGAATGGTATCCTTAGTGGTAGGGTGGGGAAGGATACTTTGATACCCTTTTACCTGTTGGTGGAGAGGGTTCCTGAGATTTCAGGCCTTTTTTTCTGCTTTGCTTTTTCATTTCACCAGAAATGAGAGGAAGCAATTCCTCAGGGATACCCAGCATGGATGCATGGTTCCTAAACTCTTCCCCAGCCCAACCTGAGGCCTCTAGGTCATTCCCTAAGAGGCAATCTACAGGTAAGCTAGGTGATACCACCACCGACTTTGAGCAATTAACTCTGCCTCAACTAAGTTGAACTACAGCTTAGAGGAGAGACTGAGTGGAGTTATTGACATCCGTTGATGATCACATGTCTTTCCTCCATTGTCAAGTGGTCCACCAGCGGTCTGTACACCGGAGGATGCCGCCATCTCCTCACATGCCCCAGCAGAGAGTGCCTATGGAGAACAGCGAGCAGAGAGTCAACCAACTCTGAGGTACGTAAAAACAACTTACTCTGAAAATATTCCTAAATCGAAATTTGCCTGTATGAGTGGTTAGGCAAGGCCTAGGTATGTGTGACACAGTCAAAAATAAAGCCATTTGGGCCCCTTCAATGGCGGCTACCTGACCTGTAAGGTGGGACAAAGGGATATGAGGTAACTGCACTGGCGTTGTACACCATTGCGGTAGACGGTTGAAGACCGCGGCGCAATTCTGCATTGGTTAACATTGGACCCTATGGGTCCCAGGAGCAAATGACGATGTACGCCGGAGGTGACGGTACGCACCGCCGCTGACGTGACTGCCATTTTCTCTCTGTTCAATCACTCGATACCTGATCTTCGACAGGAGAGGACCTACACTGCAAGTGCTGCTGTGACCTCAGTCTGGAAGAGACAATGGCTTGTGTGTCTGGAGAAAGGGCCCCTGCCTTCAGCACAGAGGAGTTGGAGAAACTCATGGATGGGGTCTTCCCCCAGTACACGCTACTCTACGGTCCTCCAGACAAACAGGTAAGTACACTGTTAGCATGCTGTATGGGCAATGCTTGTGTGGAGTGGGCTGGATGGAAGATGGGGGGGTGGTGAGAATGAGGTGTGCATGAAACGACGGTGAGTACATGTGCGTCATGGCAAGGGTAGGGATGGGGGCCAATGACTGTGACGGTGCAGTAGGTAGTTACTTCTCTTTTCCCCTGTACAATTCCTGTAGGTCAGCGCCCACCAGAAGAAGGACATCTGGCATGCCATCGCCAAAGAAGTCCAGACCCTGGGGGTCTACCACAGACAGAGCACCCACTGCCGGAAAAGATGGGAGGACATTCGCCGCTGGAGCAAGAAGACAGCGGAGGCCCAGCTGGGGATGGCCTCCCAACGTGGGAGGGTTCCCCTTCACACCATGACCCTCCTGATGTTCAGGATCCTGGCGGTGGCGTATCTGGACTTGGATGGGCGCTTGAGAACATCACAGCAGCCACAAGGGGGTGAGTACACTCTTATTCTGCTGATTCAGCGTGCATTTTAGGTGTCTGGGTGGGGGAGGTGGTCTGTGGGTTTCCCTAGGCCAGGGCGAGTTTGCAAGTTAAGTTCCCTTCTTCAGGAAGGCCCTGTGGCACCCCACCTCACCTGTGTACAGTGCCAATTACACCTAGTCAGGCTCCTGTGACATACATGTGTGCAGAAATCGACCATAGCCTTGTAAGCCATGTCCCAGGGATTGAATAGTGGACCCCAAGTGCGTGGCATAGTGCAGGGGGCTTCTGTGTCTGTTGTGTCCGCCAACGGTAGCAGTATTGCATGCACTGAACATGTCTTTCTTCTGTCCCCCCCCTTTTTGTGGTCTCCCTGTACTTGTGTGCATTAGCATCATCAGGCAGAGGAGCAGTGGCACCGGAGCAGGAGGGAGCTGCATCCCACATGGCCCTGGAGGGCGACACCACGGACTCCGAATTCACCAGTGGGTCGGAGGGCGAGGGGAGCTCCACGGAGGGGACAGGAGCTGACACCAGCGAGACGGACTCCTCCTCTGATGGGAGCTCCCCCTACCAGCACTGCCCTCCCAGCAGCCCCTCAGCCTTTGCTCCGTGCCCGCTCACCCAGGAGGGTGGGCATTACCTTCGCCCCAGGCACCCCAGCCCCTGCCCCTGTCACCCCTGCTGCCCTCAGTGAGGAGGCCATTGACCTCCTCAGGTCCCTCACTGTTGGGCAGTCTACCATTTTGAATGCCCTCCAGGGTGTAGAGAGGCAGTTGCAACAAACCAATGCATTCCTGGAGGGCATTCACTCTAGTCAGGCAGCCCTTCAGCAAGCTTTTCAGACTCTGGCCTCAGCACTGATGGCAGCCGTTGTCCCTGTCTCTAGCCTCCCCCTCCAACTTCCTCCACCCAAACCCACACCCCTGTACCTCAGCCTATCCCAAGCACACCATCAGACCACCGTGCACACACTTCAACATACAAGGGAAGCTCTGATAAACATAAGCACCACCCAACCCACATGCACTCACGCAAGCATCACACACATGCAGACACACCAACATCCACTGCCTCCACTGTGTCCCCCTCCTCCTCATCTCCCTCCTCCCTCCCTGTCTCGTCTCCACTCATACCTGCATGCACTACATCTTCAGCCACTACGTTCATTACCAGCACACCGACCACCACACCCCAGTCATGTGCAGTCACCACCCCCACTACCATTTACACATCCCCTGTGTCCTCTCCCAGTGTGTCTGTGAGGCCACCTCCCAAGGTACACAAACGCAGCCACACACCCACCCATCAGCCATCCACCTCACGACAGCCTCCAGCCCATGCACCTTCACCCAAAATCACCAAACGTACACCTCCTACAACCACAACCTCTTCCTTCACTCCCAAACCCCCTCCAGCTACCCGTCCCAGTGTTCCTAAGAAACCTTTCCTGGCCAGCCTTGACCTCTTTCCCTCACCTACCCCACCCCGTCAGTCTCCTAGGGCCCGACTCCCCAGGTCCCAACCTAGCACCTCAGCCACAACATCGGCGGGACCAGTGGTGCCAGTAGTCACGGGATTATGGAGTGCACCAGGCAGCAGGGTATGCAGTGTGGCAAGGAGCCAGAGCACGGACAGTCCCCCCACCTGTTAAGCATAAAAAGTTGGCCAGTGCCCGGCGGAAGAGGAGAAAGAAACCAGCCACCAAAGCTGCTCCCAGGAGTACAGTTGAGAGTGTGGAGACAGCTGCGACACCATCTAAGGGGGAAAGGGGCAAAGTAAAACCGGCAAGTCTGGGAAGATCAGCACGGCGGGCAGGACCGCCACCAGCCACACTGGCGACTGCCAGCAGCCACACTGCCCAGGAAGCGACCGCCAGCAGCCACACTGCCCAGGAAGCGACCACCACCAGCCACACTGCCCAGGAAGCGACCGCCAGCAGCCACGCTGCCCAGGAAGCGACCACCAGCAGCCCCACTGCCACAGACAGGACCACCAGCAGTGCTGCCACAGACTGGACCGCCAACAGCAGCCCCGCTGCCCAGGAAGCGACCGCCAGCAGCCCCGCTGCCACAGACAGGACCGCCAGCAGCAGCCCTGCTGCCCAGGAAGCGACCGCCAGCAGCCTGCTGCCACAGACAGGACCGCCGCCAGCAGCCCCGCTGCCCAGGAAGCAACCGCCAGCAGCCCCGCTGCCACAGACAGCACCGCCACCAGCAGCTCCACTGCCCAGGAAGCGACTGCCAGCAGCTGAACCGCTGCCCAGGACACCGCCGCTAGCAGCCCCGCAGGCCAGGACAAGACCGCCACCAGCTGAACCGCTGCCCAGTACACTGCCACCATCAGCCCCGCAGGCCAGGACAAGACCACCAGCAGCTGAACCGCTGCCCAGGACACCACTGCCAGCAGCCCCGCAGGCCAGGACAAGACCGCCAGCAGCTGAACCGCTGCCCAGGACACCGCCGCCATCAGTCCTGCAGGCCAGAACAAGACCGCCACCAGCTGAACCGCTGCCCAGGACACCACCACCAGCAGCCCCACAGGCCAGTCAGCGCAAATGATTCCGACACTACTGAGTCCGCCACGGGCCCCCTCCAGTACCAGTGGAGAGATACATCCATTACCTCTGTCCTTGGCAGGATGAAGCACTCTGGGCACAAGGCCCCCTCCAGAACCAGTGGAGAGATACATCCATTACCTCTGTCCTTGGCAGGATGAAGCACTCTGGGCACAAGGCCCCCTCCAGAAACAGTGGAGAGTTACATCCACTACCTCTGTCCTTGGCAGGATGAAGCACTCTGGGCACAAGGCCCCCTCCAGAAATCAGTGGTGACTGTTATCCACTTGAGAGACTGTGGGTTTGCACTCCCCAGGATTGAACAGTGGGCAAAATACCCAATGTAGAGACTTGAGAGACTGTGGCTTTGCAGTCCCCAAGATTGAACAGTGGGCAAACCACCCACTGTAGAGACTTGTGAGACTGCGGCTTTGCACTCCCCAGGAGTGAACAGTGGGCATGGAGCCCCCTCGTGGATCTGGCGTCGTGCACTCAACCGGCTGAGGTGCTCCCCCTTTCCTTCCCCCTGAGGTGCCTGTTTTATTTCTATCTGATGCCCCTGCAGTGTTCTCTCCGTTTTGATCGGGTATTGAGTGTGGCCTCGCCCATGCCTTTTGGGCCCAGTGATCCACAGACTATGATGGTGGAATCCCTTGGACTTGTGTTTTTGGTGTATATAATTGTATATAGTACAAATGTATGTATTTGTAAATATTTTTCATGTATGTAATTGAATGTATCACAATTACTCGACTCATTTCCTTTTGTCCTTGCTTTCTTCCAGGGGGTTTGGGGGGTGTAACTGTTATGTATCAATATGTATTAGCATGTGTGTTGTAGTGGGTGAGGGTGGGGGTGGGGGTGTTGCATGTGTATGTCACTCTCTTTTCCCTCCCCCCTCCCCTGTGTCGTAGGTGCAAGATGTTTTTATACAAGGGGTAAAATCATGGGTATTGCTAATTTGTTCTACACAGGGAAGTCATTTAATGACACAAATCAGTTGTCCAAGAATGCGGGCAATTAAATAACGGCATTTCTAGAAAACATGAAATGGTAGGTAAAGGTATAGAAGGAAATGAGTTAGAGAGATTCTGAGTATATATATGAGCAACGTTGTCACTGGCTTATTACATCTAAAGCAGCTGCACTCCCACTTTGTTTCTCTTTTGACATATTTTTGCTGTGTGTAGTTAGAATAAGGAAATGGCTCACTGAGCTTGCCCCTTGAAACTGAAATGCTATTTTTTCCAAGCCCTATGGGCAGATTGTTTTATCTTAATGGACACATTTATGTCTTATTAACTTTTTATTATGGCTGGTTTGAGAAGTTTAGTATATGTCTTTAAACACACTATTTAATGTCCTGAATTCATTTTAATTGTGACAAGTCAGAGTCTGAATGTGCTTCTTTTAATGTAAATTAATAAAATCTTTACCCTTCCATTTAATGAAGAATAGATCAGCACGTGGATACTCTAAAATAACAGAACTATACAAATAATACGCTATTGTATTGAACAGAAACGAGAATTGTGCACTATCTGTGTACACCAGACCATTCAGCAGTTTAGTTCTTAGTTGTACAACAAAAGCTATTTGGACATTATTTTTCATGTTATGATTGTTTTCTAAATTTCAATACAGCTGCGTTTGAATCTACTCCAGGACCTTGTCCCTTTGAATATTAGGGGTCATATTTGCAAACATTTTTTGCTGCGTTTGTGTCACAAAACTGACGCAAATCAGCGCAAAACATTTTTTTAATCTTTTGGGCTGGAAAGTTGCCTAAACGTTTCTTAGCGCAAAATGCAGCCTTGCATTGGAAATGGAACCAAGGATGCGTTTTGCTAGAAGAAAATAGCGCAAAATGAAAGAGAGCATCAATAGCAGCAAGAGCAGCCGCTCACACTCACTAAGTCAAAAGAGTCAAATGAGTAATATGGAATCACCAAATTTACTCTGGTTACTCCAGTATAATTGAATCCCAACCAGGACTACTTGCAATTAAGAACAAGTAAAAACTTAAACCTAGCAGAGTGCATTGATTCTGAAATGGTATTGTGTATAGTAATTGATCCAGCAACAATACAAGATGCTGTTGTGTTGCCTCTAAAGGGGGAGTCATCTTGCAATAGTAAAACAATGATGTACAATGCCTTTCAATAACGCTGTCTGGTTTAGGAGCATTGACCATATGGGATGCACTGCATTGTAGATGAAATGGAAAATATGCAAACAGCTTGAGAGCTTTGTGTAGGACGTTGAAAAGTGTTAAAAAAATAATAATAATAATAAATGCATAAAAGAAAGAGAAAGGAGGAGAAGGAAATCAAAAAAGGGGAGCCTATAAAATAAAACAAGCATTTGAAATGCAATAGGTCTCACATTTGCTTGAGTTAAAGCTACTGGTATTGTAAATGCATAACTGGACTTTTTTGTTTATCTGGCCAACATAGACAGCCACCTTAACACTCCAACCGCCACAGCGGGACAAACAAACACCACGGCGGTAACCGCCAACAGACAGGCAGAGGATAATGTACCGCCCACACTATAACAACCCACCAATCCGCCACCTTTTCCAGGGTGGATTCACCGCGAACCATCACCGCTGGCGTACATCGTCATTGGCTCCTGGGACCCATAGGGTCCAATGTCAACCAATGCAGGATTGCGCCACGGTCTTCGACCACCTACTGCGACGGTGTACAACGCCAGCGCAGTTACCTCATATCCCCTTGTCCCACATTACAGTTCAGACAGCCACCATTTCAGGGGGCCACATGGCATTATTTTTGACTGCGTCACACAGAGCTAGGCCTCGCTTAAACACTAATACAGCCATATGTAGATTTTAAAACTTTTTCAGATTAAGTTATGTTTACGTACCTCAGTGTTGGTTGACTCTCTGCTCGCTGTTCTCCTCCATAGAGCACATCCGCTGGGGCAGGTGAGGAGTTGGCGGCATCCTCCGGTATACGGACCACTGGTGGACCTGTTGACAATGGAGGAGCGACATGTAATTATCACCTACAGACTTGATCATAACACGATCCTGGAACTGTGTGCCCAGTTGGAGCCAGACCTGATGTCAGCTATCCGCCATCCCACAGGAATCCCCCTTCTAGTGCAGGTGCTGTCAGTACTCCATTTCCTGGCAAGTGAGTCTTTTCAGACGACAGTGGCCATAGCATCAGGGATGTCCCAGCCTATGTTCTCCAACGTGTTGTCCAGAGTGTTGTCCGCCCTGCTGAAACACATGCGCAGGTACATCGTTTTCCCTCAGGTGGAGGATTTGCCTACAGTGAAAGGTGACTTCTATGCCCTGGGACATATCCCCAACATCATAGGTGCCATTGATGTGACACATGTGGCCTTGGTACCCCCCCACAGGAGTGAACAGGTGTACCGAAACCGGAAAAGTTACCATTCTATGAATGTGCAGATGGTGTGTTTGGCAGACCAGTACATCTCCCATGTGAA
The DNA here is from genome assembly GCF_031143425.1 of Pleurodeles waltl. Taxonomy (NCBI): domain Eukaryota; kingdom Metazoa; phylum Chordata; class Amphibia; order Caudata; family Salamandridae; genus Pleurodeles; species Pleurodeles waltl. The sequence goes on along the minus strand of NC_090448.1, from coordinate 197,353,233 downwards.
TGCCAAATTTCCTGGCTTAGTGCATGACGCTTACATTCTGGGGAATAGTAGCATACCTTATGTGATGGGGCAACTCCAGAGGCACCGTGTGTGGCTATTAGGTGAGGAAATGGACCCAATACAGTGTGAGTAGGTGTCTGGGTCTGGGGATGTTCCTAAGAGTTATTGTGTGTCTAACAGTTCTCCCTCGACATTTGCAGGTGACTCTGGTTACCACAACCTGTCATGGCTACTGACCCCTGTGAGGACTATAGAAAGGACCTTCGGCCTCCTGAAGGCCAGGTTCTGGTGTCTCCATATGACAGGTGGTTCCCTATTCTACTCACCAAAGAAGGTGTGCCAGATCATCGTGGCCTGCTGTATGCTTCACAACTTGGCTTTGCAACAACAGGTGCATTTTCTGCAGGAGGATGGTCCACATGGAGGTGTTGTGGCAGCTGTGGAGCCTGTGGACAGTGAAGACGAGAAAGCAGAAGAAGAGGACATAGACAACAGGAACACGGTGATCCAGCAATACTTCCAGTGAGACACAGGTAGAAAGACAACACTGCCTGCTACATCTGATTTAATTCTTCTACCTCTCATCTGTCTGTCATTTTCACCCAGTGTATGGACAGTGAGTTGTCACTTTCCCTCTCGATTTCATAGATGTGGGTCCCACTGTGTGACCTCTGCTTTGTTTCCGTATGGACTAGAGCTGTGTGACATAGGTATGTTGACATTACATTGGATATAGCATTTTGCCACAGTTATTGCTAATACACATTTTCAAAAGCACAGACTGACTCCAGATTGTTTTGTGATTTAAGGGTGTTTACTTAAGTGCAAAATAGTGGAGGGGGTTGTAGAATGGTCAGGGGTGATGGTGGAGGAATGTCGATGGCAGAGTCCAGTCTATTAGTCTCACAGGTGCATTGTCCAAAGGGGCATAGGAAGTGGAGCTGGGGCTGTTGACGGATGGACAGGGTGACAAAGTGGGACAGAAGAATGACAATCAGGGTGGTCTCATTTCTTGGCGGGGTCTTGGCATTGTTGTCTGTCTTTGTCCTGGATCTCAGGGACCGCTTGCGGGGTGTTTCTCCATCGGCAGGGGGTGGGGTGCTGGTGTCGTGGTCCTGTGGCAGGTGCCTCCTGTCCACTAGCGTCGGCGGAGGTGGTGGGCAGTTCATCGTCCAGGCTAGTGTCAGGGGCCCCTTGTTGTGCCACAGTGCCCCTCCTGGTGTTGACGAGTTCCTTCAGCACCCCTACAATGGTTCCCATTGTGGAATTGATGGATTTGAGTTTCTCCCTGAACCCCAAATACTGTTGCTCCTGAGGTCGCTGGGTCTCCTGAAAGTTGACCAGTACCGTTGCCATCATGTCCAGGGAATGGTGGTAGGCTCCCATGATGTTGGAGAGGGCCCCGTGGAGAGTGGGTTCCCTGGGCCTGTCCTCCCCCTGTCATACAGCAGCCCTCCCAGTTCCCCTGTTTCCCTGGGCCTCTGTCCCCTAAACCGTGTGCCCACTACCACTGCCCCCCTGGTCTCTGGTGTTGTTGGGGTGGTGGGTTACCCTGTAGTGGTGGACACACTGCAGCTTGACGTGTCCTGGGGACAGAGGTATGGGCACGCTGGGTGGGTGCTGTGCTGGTGTTTCTAGAGGGGGGAGGCTCTGTTGTGGCTTGTGCCAGTGTGAGGGGAACCGACTGTCCCGAGGTCCCAGATGGGCCAGGTTCGTCATCTAGATCCAGTTGGACAGAGCTGCTGTCATCACTATGGGCCTCTTCTGTGGGTGGAATGGACATGTCTGGACCCTTCTGTCCGGTGACGTTGGGTAGGAGTCCTGCAGGGGTGTAAAAGCATGATTATTGCATCTATGTGTACCATGGTGTGCAATGGGTGGGTGACCCTGTAGCCCAGTGCTTGCATTCTTGTGTGTGACCTTGTGTGATAATGGTTTAGGAGGTTTATGATCATGCTTTGGTGATGGGTGTCCATGCTTTGGTGTTACATGCAGGGCTTGGGTTTGGGATGTGTGGTATTGGGACATATGTGAGGAGTTGGAGTGATGGGGTGAGGGCGAGGGTGGGGGTATGTGATAGCATGCAGGTCGGTGGGGGATGAAATAGTTAAAGGTTTGACTTACCAGATTCCATTCCACCAGCTACTCCTGCAAGGCCCTCAGGATGCAGTATAGCCAAGACCTTCTCCTACCATGTAGTGAGTTCTGGGGGAGGAGGTGGGGGTCTGCTGCCAGTCCTCTGAACTGCAATCTGGTGTCTTGAGACCATGGAACGCACCTTCCCCGTAGGTCGTTCCACCTCTTCCTGATGTCATCCCTAGTTCTTGGGTGCTGTCCCACTGCATCGACCCTGTCCACGATTCTTCGCCATAGCTCCATCTTCCTAGCTATGGTGGTGTGCTGCACCTGTGATCCAAATAGCTGTGGCTCTACCCGGATGATTTCCTCCACCATGACCCTGAGCTCCTCCGCAGAAAACCTGGGGTGTCTTTGCGGTGCCATGGGGGGCGTGCGTGATGTGTGGGGTAGTGTGTGTTGTGATGTGTGGGGTGATATTTAGAGGTGTGTTGTGTGAGGTGCATGGATGTTGTGTGAGTGATGGTGTTGAGTGCCTGTGGATGCTATTGTTCTTTCTGGTGGTGTCTCTCTCTGGCCTTCTGTCGCAATTGTTGTCGTAAGAGTTTGTGGGTGATGTGGGTGTGTGTTTTATATTGTATTGAGTGTGTGGGAGTGGTGTTTGTATATGTATCAGGTGTGTGTATTTCAAATTGTCCAATGTGGTTGTGTTTTGTAAGTGAATGTGTATTTTGAGCGCGGCGGTGTGTACCGCCAATGGAATACTGTGGTTGAAAGACCGACGTGTGGATTTGTGTGCTGCGATAGTGTGGACGTATTCCTGTTGGCGTGATGGTGTTGGTTTTGTTATCGCCAGTTTAACACTGACCTTTGGTGTGGCGGACTTGTGTGGGTGTCTAGATTTTGGCGGATTCCGAGCTGTGGGTCATAATGGCAGTGGCGGTGTGTTGGCGGTCTTCTGCACGGCGGTAAGCGGCTTTTACCGCCAATGTTGTAATGACCCCCTATATCTCACAAGGTGACTGCTCGGTACGTATGCCTGTTGAGAACTGCTTTTGATTTTTCGCCTTCTGTGCACATGATGTAGTCTTCAACACTAAACACAAGAATTACAGCACAAAAAGTAATGATGATGGAACTGAGGGAGGCCAAACCCCATGGAGCGTGAAGGGGATAGACAAAAGAAAAAAACTTAAAAGCTCCATGGCCGCCATGGAGCTCGAAGGGGAGAGACAAAACAAAACAATGTGATGCAACTGGTAGTCATGCAAAGCACTACAATACCGCCGATCAAGTTCATGCTATATGAAACTTCAAAGCGCCATGGCCACCATGCAGCGTGAGCGATGAGACAAAAGAAAAAAGTAGTTGGCCCACCCGAAAGTATATCAGCAATCGTGCAATAATCTAAATAGCAGGGTCAGTCTACAGGGCATAATAAAGCATCCTTAAGGTGGGACAATGTAAAGCATTAGCCAATGACATCAAGGGATTTTTGAAAGGCAAGCCCAGGAATGAATGAAAGAGATGGGCGTGAGATGGGAGTGGGTAAAACCCATAGAATAGATTTCAACATGTTGAAAAGCAGCGCTTGCGTGCTGCCATGTCCAACCTAAATAGTACTAGGAAAAAAAAAAAAAACGTGTTTTAGAAAGGAATGTCAACGTCCATCTGCAATATAAAACTGACCTATGCATCAGAAATGCCTATCCCAAATATTCACCCTACAGGGTACCTCAGCAACATGTAAGCTGAGTCATTTTGGCTTACTCACAAGTGAATGTTGGCAAACAAGGAATGATGAGGTGAATAAGAAATTGGCAACATCAGCCTAGTTAGAGTTTTTTCCAACCAGATGTAAGAGTTGCTGCAACGGCTGAGCATCAAAGTTAAATGGCAAATGCAACAAACATGAGTCATGAAAGAGCCAAAGGTTAACAGATTTACAGATAAAAATAACCCACTTTAAGCATAAATCACATATTACTTAATAAAGTCACAACCAATTTATAGATTTGAAAGGATATCACTACAACCTTAATTCTTAGAAAAAGAAACGGCGAACTGAGAAACCAAAAGTTACTGAGAAATCAAAAAAGCATTTTAAGGCAGTTGAATACATTGGGAACATCAAAGAGGCAGTTTTAGACAACAAAGAGAGGTACTTCTGTACACTTACTGAGTTTGATTCCCAGCTGCCAACCACCTAGGATATTGTAAGACTGAATATAGATTTTTACAGTTCCATTATGCAGGCTTTTCTGTTGCTGTGAGCAATTAGAGATGCACCAACAGGCTGCCCAACCTGGGCAGCAGGGAACCAAAGGCAGATTTTAGTGTTGATTTGAGCTGATGCTTTAGAATGCATTGTGATTCATGCTTTGATTAGATCATGTTTCCTGCGTCTTTTTGGTTAACAAATATAAATTGCGTTTGATTTGATTTGGAGATTAATCTACATGACTTTAGTATTGTTAATAATAGGAAAATAAACTTACTAAACTTTTACTAAAGGTGTGGGTATTCATGGCTGAAAAGTCATGGTGTGTGATAATTTACTGACTCCATTGATTACTGATTTGACTAATGATTATTGTGTATTGATTATTGTTACTGTTCAGGAGCTATGGTGAGAACATCCTGAACGAGTCAAAAAGTTCATCGATCTATAGGCGTCCACTTGTAAGTTTACTTATTAAGGTCTGACTGGCTAACACCGACTAAACAGTTTTATTTGTGGCTGCTAAACATAATTCAATCTCTTCTGTCCCCACTTGGTACTCGTCCTTTGAGGCCAGCAAACTGTGGGATATAGTATTTCACAAATATTTAACAAGGCATTCTAGAATCATGCTTACATAATTCAGAACGCTGAGTACATGAGCTTTAGGCTGATAACTATTTTCAACCACTTAGGTGTGATTAAAATTGATCTGTGCACCAAGTAGTCATTATTGCATGGCTTAATACTAATTTCAGCACCACAAAACATCAATTCGGGCAGTTACCCCTAATAAACAGTCCCTAGACTGCCACCAAGTAAAGTGTTCTACTTTGATATTCCTCTGTTAAAAAAACTGAGGTTCAAAATTAAAACGGACACCACTCTTGCCCATACTTCAGGACGTAAATGTATTTACGAAGATTATTGCTTGCCTACAACCCTCTTCTAAGATTTTTTTAATGACAGCATTATATTATGTTATTTGACCAAGTAAGGTTCCAAGCTTTGAAACTTTACCATATTTGATTATGCGCCTCTCTACAAAATACGGCTGCCAGACTCCTATTCGGGAGACATGAAAAAATCTATGACTCTTTCTTGCTCGAGGCCTTCACTGTTTGGTGTAATCACTTCTTGGTCTTGTGCACCTCATCAGTGGCATCCTAGTAGGTCACCACTTTGTTATTCGAGTCATTTATGCTTTTCTGCTCCACTATCTTGCTCACTGAACCAGAAACCCGCTGAAAATGAATAACTGTTCAACGAGGTCTTATATCCTGGCTCTGTCCGCATAGCTTTGTTTTTAGTTTTGCTACACTACTGCACACATCTTGCTCCAAGAGACAATAAATAGCATAGACGTGTGGTTCTCCGGTGCCAGACAAATGTGCCCCATCACTGAGAATGGATGTTGCTCACTGACAGTAACAGTAATCAGGTCAAAGTCTTACACATGACTCTGCCCCACCAAGGTGGGCACTGCCAGGGTACTAATGGTAGTGGTCCTGCTCACCTTCTCCCTACCTGACACTGTAAGAGAGCTGGACTCCAGAGCAGCAGTAGTTTTATCCTCTCTGGGAAGAATGCGCTGCCTGCTATCAGAGATCATGCTCTACCTCGTTGCCTTAACGGACAATGCCTACCCAAGGCTCCCCGTACCTCTGCAGTGTGTAACCCTTTCTGCGCTCCTCGCCGGTGGGTGCCGCTTCCTTCTCCAGCGGCTTCGTTGTCTCAGTGGCCTACCTGTGGTGGAGGTGACGTGCAAGAGGTTCACTTCGGAATCCACATCAGGACTACGGCATCCGGGAGGAGGCAAACTTCCTCTCAATCACCTATCGCTACGCAGAACTGAGCTTCCGGGTTAACGCGGGTATCAGCATCTCAGGCACAGTGCACGTCTGAGGTCTTGGTACGATTACGTGTGTGTCATGTGCGCTCCTCTAGAGTCTGTCATTGTACCAATCCTGGAGTTGGACATAAGTGTATTGTAAACGTCTTTATAGAACGCTTTAATGTCCATGGCGAGGCATGGAAGCTCTACATGCGAGGCAGTATGGTGCTCCGCGACCAAATCTTGGTGTTTAGTCCAGTGATGGAAGTGCATAAAGAACAAGCATTTGGAATGCAATAGTCACATGTTTGCTTGAGTTAGAGCTCATAGTGTTGTAAATTACTGACTGGACTTTTATTGCCACGCAGACTGAAAGTAACAAAAGGAAGAGAGCGAGGGGGGGCTGGCCCTGGAAAAGTCCCTATCTGCTGTTGGTTTATGTTTACAGAAGGAGCTGGTGGGGAGGAGGGACTGAACAAGCACCCACACTGTTGAGGTGAAACAGGCAAATGCCAAAAAAAAAGTCCCTTACAGAAGAGATAAACAGGACATAGCGTAATTACACACTACTTTGTAGTGCTCCCAAAGTGAAAAAAGGCAGGACAAGGAGGCAGAATTGACCACTAGCGAGCAAGGATTTTTGAAGGACACTGCAACTAACAAATGAAAACACTGGAACTCACTCTATAGTATACTAGAAGAATACAGCAGGCCGAACGCTAATGCTTGACCTAAAAAGCTAACAGTGACTAGAGCACAAAGCAGATGTGCTGACATGTGGCAAAATGTTGTCGTCCAAAGGACAAGACAGCCCATTGCTGAAGTGCCCTGACCTATTGTTCTGTACTATCACAGGTGGAAATAGAATGAGAATGAAATTCAAACAAACGGATGGCTGAAGAAGGATGGCCTGAAGTCCTTCTATGTTCTTATATGTATGCATGTATCTTTATAATTTTTTTAGATAATAAGAACCAGCAGAAAGCTAAAGCTGTGAGACAAGAGCTAAAAAGTAATTAATTATGCACATCGCTATATGCTATGTATTAGAAAGTGGATTATGTTAGGGGTAGGTAAGTACCTACGCCTAGCAATAAGCCACTAACCTCCACTAGGTCCGTGTAGGTTTTAAAAAATGAAACCCAGATCCACCCATGGAAGCTTGGCAACAAGTGACAAGGCTTAACTTAGGAGACAAGTGTGTAAAGCATTTCAAAATCACAAAACAGTAAATAAGTAAAACACAAAACACAATACAAATCTGTTACACCTCACAGCCTTAGGGTGGTCACTCCTAACTTTTTGCCTGCCTCTCTCCACTTTCTGGACACTGTTTTTGCTGGTTTTAGGACTCTGAGCACTTTACCACTGCTACCCAGTGCTAAACTGCATATGCTCTCTCTCCTCAAACATGGTAACATTGGTTCACACCCAATTGGCTTATTTAATCTACTTATAAATCCCCAGTAAAGTGGACTACATGTGCCATGGCCTGTAGATTAAATGCTACTAGTGGGCCTGCAGCACTGAATATGCCACACACATAAGAAGTCCCTTAACCATGCCTCAGGCCTGTCATTGAAAGGCCTGTGTGTGCAGTTGCACTGCCACTTAGACTTGGAATTTAAAAGTACTTGCCAAGCCTTAAACTCCCCTTTTTCTACATATAAGACACCCCTAACGTGTACTGTACTCTAGGTAACCCACAGGGCAGGGTGCTGTGTAGAGGCAAGGCAGGACATGTACATGTGCAGTTTACATGTCCTGGTGCTGTAAAGCTTCTAAATTTGTTTTTACACTGCTGTGAAGCCTGCTCCCTTCGTATGCTAACATTGGGGCTGCCCTCTTACAATGTTTGAGTGGTAGCTTCTGATCTGAAAGGAGTAGGGAGGTCATATTTAGTATGACCAGAATGGTGATACAAAATCCTGCTGAATGGTGAAGTTGGATTTAATATTACTATTTTGGAAATGCCACTTTTGGAAAGTGAGCATTTCTCTGCACTTAAATCCATCTGTGCCTTACAATCCACATCTGGCTGGGCTTTTGTTGACAGCTTCCTTGTGCATTCACTCAGACACACCTCAAACACAGGATAGTCAGCCTCACTTGCATACATCTGCATTTTGAATGGGTCTTTCTGGGCAGGGAGCGTGGAGGGCTTGACACTTGCTTGTCAAAGGACAGTAGCCTGCCTTCACGCAAAGGACTGCCACACCCCCTACTGGGACCCTGGCAAACAGGATTGTACTGAAAGGGGACCTTGTGCACTTCTAAGTCACTCTTTGAAGTCTCCCCCACTTCAAAGGCACATTTGGGTATTTAAATCGGGCATCTGCCCCTACCCACTCAGACACTTCCTGGAGAAGAGAACCTGAATCAGAACCTGCATCCTGCCAGGAAGACATGCCTCGCTGCTCAAAGGACTCACCTGTCTGCTTTCTGGGAAGGCCTGATGCCTTGCTGTTGCCTTGCTGCCTTGCAGCTCTCTGGCTGTGGTGAAGAGGTGCTCTCCAAGGGCTTGGATATAGCTTGCCTCCTGTTACCTGAAGTCTCAGGACCAAAAAGACTTCAACTCTACAAGAAGGACTCCTTGTGCTGTGAAATTTGACGCACAGCCTTCCAGAAACAACTCACAACCTGCACTGTGGTGAAAATTTTACCTCACGCCGAACCGGAACGACGCATCCTGACTTGATGATTGACGCAGCACCAGCGTGGTGAATGGAAATTCAACGCATGGCCCTACTGGATCGATGCACAGCCGAGCCGGAATGATGCAGCCCGACTTCCAGATAGTAACTGACACAGCACCTGCTCTGCGGTAGAAAATTGGATGCAATGCCCACTGAATCAACGCAGCCCCTGTGACTTTGTCCTGCCAGCACTGGAAATCCACGAATCGTCCTCGGGCATCTTAAAACCCCGCAACCCAAAGACGATCCATGAGCAAGCGCCAGAAATCGACGCACAGCCATCCGTGCATGAAAACTAAACAAGGCATCGCCGTGTGCGGCCTGAGAAATCAACGCTCACCCATTTGTTTTGACGCATCTCCTCCTCTGCAGTTCTTTGGGGAGATTTTTAACGTGAACCACATACTTTGTGCTTGAAAGAGGCTATGTTTTGCTTTTAAGACACTTTATATCACTTTTCAGTGATATCTCAACATATACTTATTGCATTTTAATCGTTTTGACCTGTATTTATCCAGATAAATATTATTTATTTTCCTAAACACTGTGTGGTGTATTTTTGTGGTGCTATATGGTGTTAGTGTATGGTTTATTGCACAAATACTTTACACATTGCCTTCTGAGTTAAGCCTCACTGCTCAGTGCCAAGCTACCAGAGGGTGGGCACAGGATAATTTGGATTGCGTTTGACTTACCCTGACTTACCCTGACTAGAGTGAGGGACCTTGCTTGGACAGGGGGTGACCTGACTGCCAACCAAAGACCCCATGTAACAACATCCAACACCAATGTATAACAATGGATTATATTTTTATCTTTAAAATAACACCAAACCAATTACAATCAGATAAGGGAAAACTGCGATATCAATCTAAAAAAAATAAAATGTTTTCTAGTGCATAGAAACTAAAAGCCCTAATCTGGTCATCTGGTCACACTAGAAAGGGGCAAAGTCAAAGTTTAAGACCAACTCGGCTACAGCAAGCAGGAGGCCTCAGTCAAAAGTTTACCTTCGGACTTAGGCCCATATTTATAATTTTTGACACAAAACTGCACAAACGCAGTTTTGCGCAAAAAACGTTTAGTGCTGACTAGCGCCATTTTTTAGCGCCATCTTGGTGTCATGTTTATACCATGACGCATGAAGGTGCTAAAAACAGGTTAAAGTAAAAAACAATTACGGTAACCTTTGTACCTTGTCATAAGGCAAAATTACGTTAATGAGCAAAAAATGTCTCTATCCTGTTTTACGGCATGTAAATCTGTCGCAAAATGGATATGCACCATTTTTAACTGCAGTAGTATCAACTTCAGACACTAATGAGGAAAACATTGCAAAGGAGAGGGAAAATGGACCCAGCAAGCCAGAAGAAACCCCAGGGTGACCCCATTCAACCAGGAACCAGCCAGGAGGACACATACAAGTCCCAGGAGAGGGAGAAGATAAAGCACAAGGGTCGTTTTAGTGTGGAGGAGCATGGAATCCTTGTGAGAGAGGTGACGGAGCACCAGCAACAACTATTCATCACCTCCAAATTGCCAATTGGAAGGAGAGAGGCAATATGGCAGCAGATAGCTGACAAGAATAACAGTGTGGCAGAGGTTAGGAGAACCGTAACTGAGTGCTTGAAACACTGGCATGATTGTAAGCGAAGGACAAAGGAGAAAATGGCCAGGTACAGGAAGGCATCACTGCAAATTGGAGTTGGAAGCCCAGCACCACAAAAGGACCTGGATGAGATGGAGGAGTAGGAACTAGTCACTGGAATCACAGGACAGGGTAGACTACCAGAAAGCATCACAAATGCAGGGTAAGTTGCATGGGGAAAATGAATGCAAAATTGTCAAGTGCAAGAAGGGGGAGGCAAATAGGACACACTCAATGCATGTGAAAGGAGTGCAGAGGGACACATTGCACATGAATCAAGTTGCACCATTCAAACGTAAGTAACACATGTACATATGCCTTGGTTGTGCCATAAACCACAACACATATACAACCTGGAGATATGTTAATCACCAGGGCTACATACCTACATGTACATATGCATCATATAGGATGGAAGGCATGTCTAATTACTGTGCCTCTGGTTGTGTTATCACAACATCCCTTCCATATAGTCAAACAAACCCTACCAACACGACCAAGACATCAGAGATACTAGGAAGTCAGTCAATACCATTCCTGGGGTTATGTCATGGTGGTGTCCCTTGCAGAAACACTTTGCAACTGCTTTGACCCATTGCCAAAACACATGTGTGCTGCATCTTATAGCACACAATGATATGCAGCCTTTCCCAACATTACCCAGACATGTGCCAGAAGAACAACCACCCCGCACATAAATAACACATTCTCATAAGGCAGACACTGCTCCATCATGCAGTAAGGATGCCTCTCTGGGTGTAGGGAAAATGAATCTGAGCAGCCACTGAGGGAATTGGAGGCTGTCTCTGTGTCACAGGAAACATGCCATTAACCAGTGTAACTAAAGTGGTGTAGTGTGGAGCCACACATTTTGACGCTGATCAGAACTGTGCCACTAGAGAAAATATGTACTACAGATTGCAATCTGTAGGTCACAACACATATAGGCTGGGCCTACAACTACTCTTACACAAACATGTGAGACACATAGAAATGGGGATATAACCACACAAACACAACGCATGGTGTATGTCTGTAACATAATGGTGTACAATTTCACATTGACGGGTGGGGAATGGTGCATGGGCAAGTCTGGTGTTGGTAAGTCTGCTAGTGGCGTGTGCCCTTTGCTGTTGGCAGTATGAGTTACACATTGGGATAGCGGGTGGAAATCTGTCTGCTCATGTCAGCTCTGTGGGGCGGTTACCACTATATTGTTGATGGATCAAATAGAGTCAGCGACATTCTTGGGGGTGCATTGGGTGTGACAGGACACGCTGCTGTTAGCCCTGCAAATCAGGCAGTTGAAAGCACAAAAGGCCTGGGCATGGGGCCCCCAGCACTGCCCATTCCAGGTGCATGTGCAGGGAAGGAGCACCCAGGGGCACACCAGACCACATCACTACCAACCTTTGCATGGGGGTTTAACTACCATGCAAAGGCTGGTGGAAAAGCGGGGACATACCTGGAGGGTAGCGCTGATTGTAATATTGGTCTGGTGTTACAAGACAGGTGACATTGACAGACTGTAAGCTGCCGGCAACCTGCCAGTGCCAGGCCATTGACCCATGGGGCATTCCCTATGGACAACATGTGGCACTACCACATGCACTGTTGGGGGTAGTTATAATGACAATGGCAGTCTGGTGGTCATAGGGCTGCTGGATTTGTAATGAGGGTCCATGTATGCACCAGTATAACTACCTGCTAAATCACCATCAAACTAGCTTGAGGCCCTGACCTAAGTTTAACTTTAGTCAACTGGCTATGTCCATTAATTTTTTGCCATCAGGCACTGTCATGTAGAAAATGATGTACACATCAACAAATGATACCCATACTGGCCATCCCTGGGTCCACCCCTGTGCATGTGTCAAATTAGCTGCACTGCCACATTGCTGCATCTCTTGCACCATAGTACAAGGATGGCTGCATTGAGGGGGAGACCATAGGAGCACCTTCCAACACAAACAGAAACTGAAAGGGCAATGTGCTAGCTCCATGTGTGCTGTGCAATGTAGCACACACACATATACATCAACTTGAGGAGCAATCAAAGGAAACAACAACATAGTGCCTTTGTGTAGGAGGCTGGCCTGGCTTATAGTGGGTACCTTGTGGTACTTACACATTGTGCCAGGTCCAGTTATCCCTTATTAGTAGATAAGAGTTGTTCTAGCAGCTTAGGCTGATAGATATAGCTATAGCAGAGCAGCTTAGGCTGAACTAGTAGACATGAAAAGCTCCTACCATACCATTTATATCACTTAGCCCTATATCATAAGAACCACAATACTCAGAGCTACTAAAAATAAAGGTACTTTATTTTAGTGACAATATGCCAAAAGTATCTCAGAGGATATACTCCCTCAGGAGGTAAGTAAAATACACAAAATATACACACAGATCAAAATCAGGTAAGTAAACAGTTAGAAAAGTCGTGCAAACACTGTAGAACACTATAGAATGCAATAAGAGACAATAGTCCTAGGGGCAACACAAACCATATACTCCAAAAGTGGAATGCGAACCACCAATGGACACCAGGCCTAGTGTAGTGTGTAGAGGGTCGCTGGGAGTGTAAGAAAACAAACACTAAGGGTGTCCAAGATACCCTACCCCAAGACCCTGAAAGGTAGGAGTAAAGTTACCCTACTACCCCAGAAAGACAGTAAAGTTGAGATAGAGGATTCTGCAAAGAAAACAACTGACTGCAAAGCACTGAAGATGGACCTGCAAAGGAAGGGGACCAAGTCCAAGAGTCACGCAAGTGTCCGGGGGGGGCAGGAGCCCACTAAACCCCAGATGAAGGTACAAAAGGACTGCCTCAGGGTGGAAGAAGCTGAAGATTCTGCAACAACGGAAGGTGCCAGGAACTTCTCTTTTGGTCAGAAGATGTCCCACGGTGTGCTGGAGGATGTAGAGTTGTTTCCACGCAGAAAGACCACAAACAAGTCTTGCTAGCAGCAAGAGTCGCGGTTGAAGATTTTGGGTGCTGCCAGGGCCAAGGAAGGACCAGGAGGTCGCCCCTGGAGGAGGAGACAGAGGGAGCATGCAACAACATGGAGAGCCCACACAGATGCAGGCAGCACCCGCAGAAGCACCTGAACAGGCACTCAGAAGATCTGAGCACAACAGTTGACTCAGCACAACAAAAGAGGGCCCCTCGAAGTCGGAGTCCAAGTCAGCGAGTTGGACAATGCAAGACAAAGTGCTGGTGACCTGGGCTAGGCTGTGCATGAAGGAAGTCTTGCAAAAGTGCACAGAAGCCCCAGTAGCCGCAGTTTACACAGTACACAGGATTACTGTCTGGCGTGGGGAGGCAAGGACTTACCTCCACCAAATTTGGACAGAAGGGCCACTGGACTGTCGGGGACACTTGGATCTAGCTCCTGTGTTCCAGGGACCATACTCGTCAAGATGAGAGGGGACCCAGAGGACCAGTGATGCAGAAGTTTGGTGCCTGCGTTGGCGGGGGGAAGATTCCGTCAACCCACAGGAGATTTCTTCTTGGCTTCCAGTGCAGGGTGAAGGCAGTCAGCCCTCAGAGCATGCACCACCAGGAAACAGTCGGGAAAGCCGGCAGGATGAGGCGCTACAATGTTGCTGGTAGTCTTCTTGCTACTTTGTCGTGGTTTTGCAGGCGTCCTGGAGCAGTCAGTGGTCAATCTATGGCAGAAGTCGAAGAGGGAAGTGCAGAGACACTCTGGCGAGCTCTTGCATTCGTTATCTGGTGAGAAACCCACAGGAGAGACTCTAAATAGCCTCAGAGGAGGATTGGCTACAGAGAGAGGTAAGCACCTATCAGGAGGGGTATTTGACGTTACCTGCTGGCACTACCACTCGGAGGTGTTCATTGTGCCCTCACACCTCTGCATCCAAAATGGCAGAGGTCTGGGACACACTGCAGGAGCTCTGTGCACCTCCCCTTGGGAGGTGCTGGTCAGGGGAGTAGTCACTTCCTTTGTCCAGTTTCGCGCCAGAGCAGGGCAGGGCTGGGGGGCTCCCTGAACCGGTGCAGAGTGTCTTATGCAAGGACGGCACCATCTGTGCCCTTCAAAGCATTTCCGGAGGCCAGGAGAGGCTACTCCTCTCAGGCCCTTAACACCTATTTCCAAAGGGAGAGGGTGTAACACCCTCTCTCAGAGGAAATCCTTTGTTCTGCCTTCCTGGGACTGGGCTGCCCAGGTCCCAGGGGGGCAGAAACCTGTCTGAGTGTTGGCAGCAGTGGTAGCTGCAGAGAAAAACCCCGGAGAGTTAGTTTGGCAGTCCCCTGGCTCTGTGCTGGAGCCCAGGGGATGCATGGAATTGTCCCCCCAATACCAGAATGGTATTGACCTATTTGTAGTGCACACGTGTAATGGTGTCCCCGCACTCACAAAGTCTGGGGAAATTACCCTGAACAATGTGGGGGCACATTGGCTAGTGCCAGGGTGCCGTCACACTAAGTAACTTTGCACCTAACCTTCACTAAGTGAGGGTTAGACATATAGGTGACCTAGAAGTTACTTAAGTGCAGTGTAAAATGGCTGTGAAATAACGTGGACGTTATTTCACTCGGGCTGCAGTGGCAGTCCTGTGTAAGAATTGTCTGAGCTCCCTATGGGTGACAAAAGAAATGCTGCAGCCCATAGGGATCTCCTGGAACCCCAATAACCTGAATACCTAGGTACCATATACCAGGGATTATAAGGGTGTTCCCGTGTGCCAATCAGAATTGGTAAAATTAGTTACTAGCCTGCAGTGACAATTTTAAAAGCAGAGAGAGCATAAACACTGAGGTTCTGGTTAGCAGAGCCTCAGTGATACAGTTAGGCACCACACAGGGAACACATACAGGGCATATGGAATGAGCACTGGGGTCCTGGCTAGCAGGATCCCAGTGACACAGGCAAAAACAAACATACATACAAGTAAAAATGGGGTTAACATGCCAGGCAAAATGGTACTTTCCTACACTTGGTAATGCCATCCCTGCGATGGTGTAAGGTTTCGGTACTGCCCTGGTGTATGTGAAACATATAAAACTGGGATTGGGCCATATTGCATTGTGTGTTGCTGTGGCTTGCCCACTGCAACACCCATTGCAAGGCCCTAATCTGCAAATGGATGCATACGAAAGATCCACAAAAACAAGATGGTGTCAAACAACCAAAAGGGTATACATCAAACCTAGTAAATATGATGCAGCCAATTGTGCCTCTTGAGCGTGCCCTCAAGTGACACTCAGGTGAGGCAAAGGGCTGATAGACTGCTCCCATGATGTACAGGAACAACGTTTGGGGTATAAGTTGTCACTGATCCTCCAATAGCATGTCAGTGACGTGACATGTCAACTGCCACAACATTGAAAGACTGATTTCACACCATCTCATTGCAGAGGATGTTGGCTCTCCTGCTGATCTTGCTGTCCTGGAGTTCCCCGATGACCTGGATGACTAGCTGGCAACCATCAGCCAAATGACCCTCGAAGATGTCCTGGAATCCCTCCAGACACCACTACCAGTTTCAAGGAGGACAAAAAATGTAGCAGCCATCCCAGATGCCTCACCCAACACCCAATAGTACAACCTGCCTGCACCGACACAGCTGAGGAATCCAAGGACCCAGGGACAAGCTTAGAGAGGATATTGGTAGATGTCCAATGGGAGCTGGCTAAGCAAGTGCAGGTGATAGCCAGCCTAGAGGGAATGTGCACATGCCTTGTGACGGCCAATGATCATACAGCTGCCAGACGAGGCACACACTCCCCACTGCATGGAGTCCAGCAATGTCTGAAGGATATAGCTGCTGCGATGAGGGAGAGGCCACAACAACTGCCCTCCCAACCTGGCAGGAGCATGATTGAGAACAAGCTGGACTCCATGTAGCAGGAAGTGGCCTCCCTCAGGGCAGACATGGCTGCCTACCACTGGGATGTTTCTACTATCCTGAAAAATCAGCAGCTCCTCCTTTCTGCAGTGCTGCCATATGTTGTTCCACAAATGGCAGCTGCCGGGAATTGGGATTCCACATCTTCAACCACTGACATGTGTGTGGTCCCCTCTACCTACCCACCACCACCATCCTGGGCAGAGGAGACACCACACACATTGGAGGATGAAGATGTGGAAAAGATCAGCTTCACTCGTAAGAGTTCCAAGTAGCACCAGCCCATGCCACATGGGCAGTGTTCTCCTTTGTCCTGTGCTTCAGATCATGCCAGTGTTAGCACAGTTGGATATGTTCACTCTTCACCCACACATTGTTGACCTTTCTGTTATGGACTGTCATTGTCTCCAACTTACCAATTGGCAATTATTGTTACTCAACCTTGGACTTGTGTTGTGTCACAAATGTATGGATTTCACAAATGGGGTCATTGACCTGAAAATTGTAAATATCTCACTACAACACATCCATGTGTAAATAAACACCTTCTACACAATCAGCATTTCTATGTGAATTGTAATCCATTGACTACACTAAATGATTGTGATGTGTGTATCCATGTCATTGATCACAGAATATCAGTAAAAGACTGCAGGACTGTTGGGGCACAAAGCTACACAGAAGGTCTGTAACCTGACAAATGAGATTGTTGGTCTCATCACCTACAACCAATTCACTGAGTATGTCACAAATGAATAACATATGTATGCTTCCCTCACCATATATGACAAGAATGGCTGTAAAGCAAGTCTAGGGCAATATTGTCAGCTTGGAGTACCAGTAGAACACATTGGTGTGACACAGAGGTACCTAACATCATTAGTGATTGCCAACGGTCAATTTTGCAGGATAGAGATCCAATTTAGGCTGTTGTCAGATGTGCCACAGTTGGCAACATTCCTACACAGGATCCCAAAACTGACAGCTGAGGTACCAGACCTACCTGTCCAACACAAAGTAAACATAGCCATCGTGAGTGGTGGGTACACTGGATGGCAGATGCATGGACTAGTAGATGTGATGTTGCTGCCAATGTGATAGGTCAGTTGTCAATAGGTGATGTACATGTCAAGAGAGGTATCCAGAGGCAGGACGGAATTCCTAGGCCAACCCCCAATTTTCCTGGGCACTCATGGAAAGGCCCTGAGACACACACACATGACACAAAATGTATGGGAGAATGCATAAATGTTTATTAAAATTTCAAGTAACCTACAAAATAACTAAAACTTACCCTATCCTAAACTAACCTATTATAGCTATACTTATCCAACACTAAAGCTATCTACCCTATGTTAAACTTAACTTACACACACACATTGAACATCACAGTCTAAACATTGCCCCCAAGCCCCTTAAGTTACAAGACACTTGTACTAATACTACACATGTACTAACTAATCCTAAACAAATGTCATTTTTTTGTCATTATTTTATTAATAAAACACATAGGCCCTAGGTCTACCGCCGTGGTGACGGCCACCAAAAGACCGTCGCCGTGACTAACATCTGTCTGCCAAATTATGACCACAGCTGGATTTCCCCCACAAGAAGGGCGGAAATCTGGTGTGGCCATAACGGCGGATGGTGTTAAGGTGGCGCTGCTACCACCAGCAGCGCCACACCAGTAGACCAACGCCAGCCGTATTATGAAAGAAATATGGATTGGCTCTAGTCTACTGGCAGGCGCTGCTGGCAGTACCAGCGCCTCATCCCATTCCCTGCCGGAAGACCCCCTGGATGCAGGTAAGTTGGGTTTGCAACAGGGGAAGGGGCTGGGGGTTGTTGTCTGTGTGGGAGGGGTTGTGTGCATGAATGTGTGAGTGTGTGGGTGAATGCAATTCCCTGTCACTGGTTGAGCCTACCACCATGGTTTTCGTGGCATTGTTAATGCCACGAAAATCATGGCTGTAGGCAGGGTCATGTTGCTGCCGGCGGTACAATAGCGGCCGTTGGCCTGGAGATTTTTATCTCTGGCCCGGCAGCTGCTACTGCCATGGCGGTCAGATTGGTAATTTGGCGGGTTCGCTACAGCAAACCTGCCAATGTTATAATGTGGCAGTATGTACTGCCAGCCTGTTGGTGGTACTACAGCCACGTTCTCACCGACCGCTGGGGTCATAAAAACCCCATAGATACCCCAACATGACCCCCTACCCAACCACCCACAAATTAACACATAAGACGAAAAGAAAACACCCCCAACTACACTTAGCCTAACTATTCTATAAACCTACATTAATCTAGCACTAACCCTCTATAGGAATAGGAATTCCCTGTCACTGGTAGGGCCTACCGCCATGGTTTTCACGGCATTGTGAATGCCATGAAAACCATGGCAGTAGGCAGGGTCATGATGCCACCAGCAGTACAATAGCGGCTGCCGGGCTGGAGATTTTTATTTCTGGCCCGGCATCTGCTACCGCCATTGCTGTCTGAATGGTAAATTGGTGGGTTGGCTGCAGCCAACCCGCCAATGTCATAATGTGGCGGTTTGTACTGCCAGCCTGTTGGTGGTACTATTGCCACATTATCACCAACCACTGTGATCAGAATGACCCCATAGATACCACAACATGACCCCCCACCCAACCACCACAAATTAACAAATAAGAAGAATAATCCCACCCCCAACTACACTTCTCCTAACTATTCTATAAACCTACATTAACCTAGCGCTAACCCTCTAAAACCCACAATAAAATATCTAAGAACATTGTAAGGTAGTGGACTGAACTTGGATGTGGCAGATCAGGTTGCAGTCACAGTTTTGCCTTTTTCAGTTTAAAAAAAAATGTATTTCAACATCCTATTTCCGGCAACCTCCTCCTCCAATCTGTCAAAACTTTTGAGAACGAGGGACACTTCCCTCTGCAGATCCTGCTGCTACTGTGTAGCAGTGGCAGCAGGTAGTGTGGGCTGTTGCGCTGCTGTGGTGACTGTTAAAGCGGATGTGGTTGGGGTGGTGCTAGCTGTGCCCCCCTTTTTAGGCAGTGTGGGGGCCCCATGTGGGAATCCCGCCATCCCTTATAGCCTTCTCTGCATGGAAGTGGCGACCCATAAATCTGTACCCAGATTACACTGCGAGGATGTGGCCGTACCTTACTGCCCTCTTCTGAAACACCCACCTCTCCTCACTGGTCATGTTGGCTGCTGTAATATGGAGACAAGCAACCATCAGTGTCAGCATTGTGTGGAGTCTGTACAGATTACTAGTTTACACTGCTACATCTAATTACACATCCACATTCCAGAAAAGACAAAGGCCCTGATAAGTATAACATCAACAATGCCTTTGCATCATATTTCTGTCCCTAAAGCAACACAAACCTACATGCAAGCCTGAGCAACATGACTGTCACCTATGCTGTGAACATCACATATACCTACAAATTTGGTATTCCTCTCCCACTGAGCCTTAGGGGGGATGGCCATGCTGTCAATCATCTCAACAGTCCTGGTCATCCACAGGTCTGACCACTCATATATGGAGTCAAGGAGTGGACCATATGTTAGGAGGGCTGCCAACTAAGAAGCTGGTATCCAGAGGTCACACACATCTACATTCATGAGTCCAGGTGTCGACACCCATCAATCCGGGATCTGCTACTATTATTCCTTTCACACAAAGTTCCATGCCAGCACACGGTGGGTCTTGACCTGCATGCAAGCCAGTGACATTCCACAAAAGTGAAACATACAGTGAATGCAAAAGACAGAGCGCCATGCTGGGGAACAATTGCCAGCCTAGTCCTCCACCTTCATGGCAATACAGGGATGCACCAAATTAGGACCAACATGGTGCACCTCTGTGTTGTCACCTACGCCTGGGCACATATTGCTAACATACATCAATTAAGGGACCCTGGCCTTATGGTGCATAGTTGGCTGCGTTGAAGAGGAGTTTGATCATGTGCCAGAAGGGACACCTTCCAACACATTACAGCAACGGAGAAATAGGACATACAGTAGATGTGTGCTGCCTCATGCATCAGCCACTGAAAGATCCCAATCAGAGGATACATGAGAGTATTCATCCTTATTGCACATTGCTAAGGCCCTCCCTTGGGGTGCTGAATTTGGCACTAACACTGGTATGAGCAATTCTGTAAATCTGGGACTGCATCTAAATGCAACAGGTTTTGCAGTGGTTGTGCCACAGCAACACCCATGGCAGCTTATCATGCTGCCCCAGACATTGACATCTATTCACACCTCAGTCAGAGCAAATTTGGCTAAGTCCATGCTAGTGGTGGCGTTAGCAGGGTGCAATGAGGAGAAAAGTTTGCATGTCCCCTTGTTTGTTACTCTTTCTGTGCATGCTGCACTCTGCAACACGCAGTGTAAGAGCAAGTCACATATGGAGATACTATTTTGTGCAGGAGTGTGTCCCTCCTGCACAACAACTAACCCCCTCTCACCGCAGCCATCCATGCACCATGGCACAAAGGTGGCTGCGGTAAGGCTTGGCTCCAAATTTAGCAGCAACACAGGGGTGAACTGTATGTGATTATATACGGCGCATCCCTGTGTTGTGAAAATGACGGAGTGGGCCACTGCCAATTTTCTCACAGCGTTGCACTCTGTCATTCTTAGATACATATGGCCCTACATGTGGCTTGTCACCACCTTTTATACATGATGCTGGCCATTGCGCAACATGAGCCTCACAAGACGTGACCCTCTGGTGGTGCTTGGGTCTCTTTTAAATGGGCCATGATATCACCATCCAGCCTACTATGATATCTGATCACTGGACAGTTTATCACATCTGACATTGTATTCAACACACATGACTCACTCACACCAAACCCTGGGTAACTTCACAGGACACACATTATCACACTTACTGGATACATCCGGGTCTTAGAAACGCGCCACTTCACCAATCGTGTAGGGTGGTAGTCTACCTGTAAGACATGAATGATAAACCATGCTTGGTGTCAAATCATAGTCACTGCGAGTGGACAACAAATTTCAGTGTGAACTAGTTAAAAAAAGTGAGCTATTCATCGTAGTGGAAATCAGTGCAACAGACACACCACTACAGCTCACACAATGACACCGACACTCAGGTGAGTTAGAGCCAGACATATCAACACTAGCACTGGACCAGAGGCTCCTGTGGTGCTATACCCTGCAACATTTATATGTGGCATTGTCATGCATCTGTCTGTGGGCACAAAACCTACATTGCCAAATGGGACTGTATGATCATATATTTTCCATCTGAGGGCCATTCGATGGTTGTAGCAATGGCAGGAGCATTGCCACACCCATGGCATTTCTGCCTGCAACATATGAGGAAACAACTATGTCATCATCATAGCTCACAGACACGCTCCTACCCTGGGATTGTTTGGGTATTGCAAGGCGTTGGGAATTTGCATTACATACCCTGTGTATGCAGACACACTTAAGGAATTGCTATGGCTTTATCTACTTTGACTGCACTGTGACATGTGTGTATTGCAAATAATGGTTGGCCTGGCATTGTTGCCATTGTACACTATTGTCAATCCAGTGAAGGAGAAGTACATGGGCATAGACATAGGCCCTCATTACAACCCTGATGGTAAATGCCGATTACCGCCGTGCAGAAGACCGCCAACATACCGCTGCGGCTGAGGAATTCTGCTACAGGTATTACGACCCACAGCTCGGAATACACCATAATACAGACACCCACATAAGTCCACCACACCAAAGGTCAGTGATAAACTGGCGATAACAAAACCTCCACCGTCAGGCCAACAGGAATATGCCCACACTATCACGACCCACGAATCAACGCAGCGGTCTTTCAAACGCGGTAATCCATTGGCGGTACACACCGCCACGCTCAAAATACACACACATTTACAAAACACAACCGCATTGGACAATTCGAAATACACACACCTGATACACATACACACACCACACCCACACACCCAATCCAGTATAAAGCTGTGAGAAAACAGGGCTGATTGCAGAGGCCCCCTAACTTTTTGCCCCCATTTTCCACTTTTTGCTGGTGTTTTCCTGACTCTGATGGTGCCCTGGGTACTGCTAACCAGTTCCAGGGCCTGTGCTCTGTGTAAAATGGATATGCAAATTAGGCTAATTATAATTGGCTAAGTTAACCTACCTATAAGTCTCTAGTATATGGTAGGGCATGTAGGTTTAGGGACCACAGCATAGGTAGTGCACCCATAGGTGCACTGCTGAGGTGCCCAGTGTCATTTTAAAGGCAGGCCTGCCTTGCTGGCTGCTTTTAAATTAAAGTTATATGAAAATTCGACTTTGGAATTAAAAGTAGTTCCAAAGTCTTAAACTACCTTATTGTTACATATAAGTCACCCCTAAGGTGTGCCCTATGTGCCCCTAGAGCTGGGTGCCATGTAACTATAAGCAGGGACTTTATAAAAATAGTTTTATAAGCCCTGGTGAGGTAAAAACAGCCAAATTTGTTTTTCCCTCATTGTAGTAAATGGCCTTCATAGGCTGGAATGGGGAGACTTTATTTTAATTTTTAAAGCCTCCTTAAATGATGCATACCAAGAGTTTGGTATCAAATTAATTGTTGTAATAAATCCCACAACTTCCAGTTGTTGGATTTAATATAACTTGCTCAGGTAAAGAGTTTTAAACTTTACCTAAAAAGTTGCCAATTTCAGCCCTGCATTGTTTTTGCAGCTGTGCTCTGATTGGCCAGCCTTTAGCTGCTTGGCCAAGCTGCCTTGATGAGGTGTGAAGTGGCCTGGCTTCACACAAAGGAATGTGCCTGTGGGAGGGAATCTCCCTCAGAAGATGGTGAGGCAGGAAGGGGGAGGGCTGCCAAACTGGTCTTCAAAGACAGAGAAGGACATTTGGAGCAACCAGCAACACCCCCACATCCTGCAACCCCAGACAACTAGGTGCCCCCTTGATTAGATTAGGAGAGGGCAGGAGAGGAGAGTGTTTATGATTTTTAGCCACACCAGTGGGTGGGCTCAGCCAGATGTAACCTCCAAAAATCAGATTCAGCCATGATGGATTTTTAGAGAATGTTGCCTCCTGGGATTGATTTTTGCCACACTTCCCAGGAAGTGGTCATCACAGGGGGAAGGACCCTGCACCTGATTGGAGAACCAGGACCCCCTGCTTTTCACCCAGGAACAAAGGTAAAACTGGCAGACCTGCACCCACACCTCAGTTCCCTACCACATCCAACAAGGAAGAACAACAGAAGAAGAAGGACTGCCCTGCTGGACCCCTGGCCTGCACCTGGAACCTGCACTCAGAAGGACTGCACCAGCTGCACACTTGGGCTTCACCACAAGAAGGACTGTGCCTGGCTTCAACTGGTTCAAGGAAGGACTCCCTGTTTGCTACAGGTGAAAAATTGCTATCCAGAGTCCCCTGCACCAACTCCTGAAGAAAGCGACCAGCTGACCACTGTCCAGTGGCCAAAAAGGAGTTTATGCCAGGTGCATTCTGGGAGTTGTAGTCTGCACCCCCCAAGGACCATCTCAGAACTTCTGGACCCTTGGGGTGAGCTGTGGACCCCAAAAGAACCTTAAAAGGACATCTGGGAGAAGCCCCAGAAGTTTGGAGAAGTTTGGACAACTTTTGTAAAAAAGCTCCATAGAGGGACCGACCCGCCGTGGCAACTCTAGCTGGCTTGCCTCAACCGCGACCCGGCCTGATTTGCTGGTTCGTCCCGGTAAAGAAAATCTCAGAAAAAGAGACTAAGTCCGAAGGTAAAAAGTTGACCGGGACCTCCCAGCCAGCGTATCCGAGGAGGGCTGCATGGACGTCGGATCAAGATCCAGGTTTACCCCAGTCAAAGGATTTTCACCTCGAAAAAACGTCTAAGTCCGAAGGTAAAAATCTCCACCGAGGATTCCAGCATCGCGTATTCGGAGAAGGGCTCCAGGAGGTCGGATTGGACTGGCAGGTTTGTCCCGCTGAAGAAAATCTCTGAAAAAAAGACTAAGTGCGAAGGTAAACTTTTAACCGAGGCCTCCCGCGGCCTGTAGCCGAGCAGGGCTCCATCGCGGTCAGCCTTAAACTCTGACTTTGCCCCGGTCGAGGTGCAACCAGTTGACCCGATTGGCGCTTTTTGTTTCTGGGTGCTAAAAAAATAATAATTCTTTAAAAATTCATATCTCCGGTTCCCCTTATCCGATTTTATTCGTTTTTGTGTCATTTTAAAGATAAAAATATAATCTAGTTTTATAAACTGGTTTTGGATTTTTAAACTGTTTCCTGTGTTTTATTTAATTACTGTTTTGTGATATATGAATGCTTTACACTCTGTCTCCTAAGTTAAGCCTTGACGCTCGTTGCCAAGCTACCAAGGGTTGAGCTGGGTTTAATTTACTGAGACCTAACTGGACCTAAGTGGAGGTTAGTGGCCTGTTGCTAAGTGTAGGTACTTACCTGCCCTTACCAATAACCCATTTTCCAACATTTTTGGTGAGCAGTGGTGGGATCCTGTACTTGTGTTCAGTATCACGTTACAGTTTTAAGTAAAACAAATTAAAAATCCTTTAAATTGTCCTAGTGCAAAAAAATGTTTTAATTTTTAATTTGGATTAATTTCAATTATTGAATTTTTGTGATTTTTCTAAATTCTTGTTTCCAATTTTTGCAAAAAGTTTTTGTTGACACAAAACTAGGGAACCATGGAGCTTGATCTGGCTAGCCCACCCACATTGACAGTAGTCCAGCTTAGGGGGTTGTGTACTGAAAGAGGGTTGCCTGCAACCACTGACCTCAGGAAGCATGTCCTGATCAAATCCCTGACAGCATGGGCTGAGGCCCAAGAGGTAGACTCAGAAGAAGCTCCAGAGGAGGGAGAAGTAGGGGAGGATGCTAGCTCCAACCACTCAGGGGAGGGAGGTCATCTGAGCCTATGTGAGGATGAGGAAGACCAGTACTCATTACATACAGTCACTAGGGGCAGACCCAAAGCTAGTTGGGGGAAGGGGGTCCCTTCAGGAGGAGAGAACCTGTCCCTCAGAGAAAGAGAGCTGGAGGCCCAGCTAGCATTCTTAGCTTTGGAGGCAGAGAAGCTGGCCCTAGAAAAGAAAAAGTGGGCAAAGAGAGAGAACAGAGATGGTGGCAGCGACAGAGAAGTTGAGGTGTCCATGGGTGGGGGGGGTTTGCCCTAGATTACCCAAGGGGGTGGTTCCTGCTTAAGTAGAGGGGTATGATATAGACAAGTGGTTGGAGGCCTTTGAGAGGGCACTCCAAATGAGAAGGGTTAGGCCTCAATACTGGGGTTCCCTTTTGTGGGAGTTGGTCCCCAACTCAGGGAGGGATAGGCTTCTGACCTTAAGGGGGGAGGAGGCAGATTCATACCCTAGTATGAAGAGGTGCTTAACCAAGAAGTTTGGTCTGACCCCAGAGCAGTATAGAATGAAGTTCAGGGACACCCAGAAGGTCAGTACCCAGTCTTGGGTTGACTTTGTAGACACCTCACTTAAGGCACTAGAGGGCTGGATTATTGGTAACAAAGTAAATACTTATGAGGGGTTATACAATATGATCATGAGAGAGCACATCTTGACCAATTGCACCCAAGAAAGGTTACGCCAGCAACTAGTGGACTCTAAGCAGACCAACCCTAGAGAGCTAGGGGAGGCAGCTGATGAGTGGTTGAGAACCAGGGTGGTTGTCAAGTCCGAGGGGGGAGACTCCAGGAAAGGGGGGTCAGGTCCCCAAAAACCTAAGGAGGGAGGTGGTAAGTCCACCACAGAGACTCCCTCTGTACTTCAGAACCCTAAGAAGGAGGAGAGTAAATCCCACTCCCACTCTGAGAAGCAGAGACAGTGAGACCCAGGGTTAAAAAAGCTCTTGGACAGTAAGGCTTGCTTTGACTGTCAGCAGACAGGTCACTTCAGAGGAGATGCAGCCTGTCCAAAGAAGGTGGTTAGCACTGGGCTGTCCAGTGTAGCCATGGAGGAGGAATCCTCAGATGATGAAGTCCTCCTAGCATTGAGCTGGGAGACAGGACCAGATGGTAAGCTGGTGATCCCTGAGGGTGGGAGTAGGAACTTCCACCCCATTCAAGTGAATGGGATCCCTACCACTGGTCTGAGAGACACCTGTGCCAGTCACACTATATTGAGTGACCGGTTAGTGACCCCAGACATGTATGTCCCAGGAGAGACTAGGAAAGTCAAGATAGCCACAGGGGAGGTCACCTCCAAACCTGTAGCCATAGTGGCCCTAGAGAGGGAGGGTATCCTTGACTGGTTTAGGGTGGTAGTCAGTGCTGACCTCCCCCTAGATTGTATCCTGGGCAATGACCTCCCAGAGGTGAGTCTGGTCCCAGATGGAGCGGTCGCCCAGGGCGCCCCCCCAACCCAAAGTCCTGGGGAGTCAGTCCCTACAGTTAGGAGACAGGGGTCCCCAAGAAAAGGAAAGAAGAAAAGGAAGGGTAGGCCACTCTTAAAAAGAGTTCCAGGGAGCCAAAGGCCTTCTGCCCCAGTAGGGGGGGAGCCCAGAGTTGGCACTGGTGAGGCCTCACCTGACCCCAAGGAAGTCCTGAGTAGTCAGGCAGCTGTCCAGATGCAAGGTGTTGCCCCTGCACTGACAGAAGGGAGAGTGGAAGGAGGGTGTCTGCCACAGGAGGTGGTAGCCCCCCACTCTAGACAGCAAGAGGGGTGCCAGGACCCCACAGTTGCCCCTAAAGCAGCTCAGCCACCTGTCAGTGGAGAGCTTAGGGTGTGGTTCTGGGTACTGACAGCTGTCAGTAGCCTCTGCTGGGTGCTAGCCTTCCTGGCAGCACTGTACTTGGCCTGGGTAGCAGACCCCAGGGCCAATAGCAAAGTAGGCCCCCTGACCCTGTTGGTCATGGTGGGGTTGCTCAAGTGTTGGGTGACCTCTTTGGGTAAGCTAGGTGTTGCCCTAGCAAAGTTAGGAGTAGGGGAGGTGGGCACCTCACTACCCAAGTTGGCAGAGGAAGAGGAGGAAGACACCCCTGGAGGGAAGTTTCAGTTTGAGATGGGTCCTTTCACTGTTGGGGTGAGTTCACTACCCAGAGGGAGGGACCATGACAGGAGGATGTAAGGCAGAGTAGGCCCTGCAAAGGGACAGCCAGTTTTCTTCACTGTCTTCCTTGCCTAACAAGCCAGGAAGACTCTCCCAGGGTTGGGATGAGTCTCCTGGGCGTGTGGGCTGGGGGGGGGGCTTGTGTGAGAAAACAGGGCTGATTGCAGAGGCCCCCTAACTTTTTGCCCCCATTTTCCACTTTTTGCTGGTGTTTTCCTGACTCTGATGGTGCCCTGGGTACTGCTAACCAGTTCCAGGGCCTGTGCTCTGTGTAAAATGGACATGCAAATTAGGCTAATTATAATTGGCTAAGTTAACCTACCTATAAATCCCTAGTATATGGTAGGGCATGTAGGTTTAGGGACCACAGCATAGGTAGTGCACCCATAGGTGCACTGCTGAGGTGCCCAGTGTCATTTTAAAGGCAGGCCTGCCTTGCTGGCTGCTTTTAAATTAAAGTTATATGAAAATTCGACTTTGGAATTAAAAGTAGTTCCAAAGTCTTAAACTACCTTATTTTTACATATAAGTCACCCCTAAGGTGTGCCCTATGTGCCCCTAGGGCTGGGTGCCATGTAACTATAAGCAGGGACTTTATCAAAATAGTTTTGTAAGCCCTGGTGAGGTAAAAACAGCCAAATTCGTTTTCCCTCATTGTAGTAAATGGCCTTCATAGGCTGGAATGGGGAGACTTTATTTTAATTTTTAAAGTCTCCTTAAATGATGCATACCAAGAGTTTGGTATCAAATTAATTGTTGTAATAAATCCCACAACTTCCAGTTGTTGGATTTAATATAACTTGCTCAGGTAAAGAGTTTAAAATTTTACCTAAAAAGTTGACAATTTCAGCCCTGCATTGTTTTTGCAGCTGTGCTCTGATTGGCCAGCCTTTAGCTGCTTGGCCAAGCTGCCTTGATGAGGTGTGAAGTGGCCTGGCTTCACACAAAGGAATGTGCCTGTGGGAGGGAATGTCCCCTCAGCAGATGGTGAGGCAGGAAGGGGGAGGGCTGCCAAACTGGTCTTCAAAGGCAGAGAAGGACATTTGGAGCAACCAGCAACACCCCCACATCCTGCAACCCCAGACAACTAGGTGCCCCCTTGATTAGATTAAGAGAGGGCAGGAGAGGGGTCTGTTTATGATTTTTAGCCACACCAGTGGGTGGGCTCAGCCAGATGTAACCTCCAAAAATCAGATTCAGCCATGATGGATTTTTAGAGAATGTTGCCTCCTGGGATTGATTTTTGCCACACTTCCCAGGAAGTGGTCATCACAGGGGGAAGGACCCTGCACCTGATTGGAGAACAAGGACCCCCCTGCTTTTCACCCAGGAGCAAGGATAAAACTGGCAGACCTGCACCCACACCTCAGTTCCCTACCACATCCAACAAGGAAGAACAACAGAAGAAGAAGGACTGCCCTGATGGACCCCTGGCCTGCACCTGGAACCTGCACTCAGAAGGACTGCACCAGCTGCACACTTGGGCTTCACCACAAGAAGGACTTTGCCTGGCTTCAACTGGTTCAAGGAGGGACTCCCTGTTTGCTACAGGTGAAAAATTGCTATCCAGAGTCCCCTGCACCAACTCCTGAAGAAAGCGACCAGCTGACCACTGTCCACTGGTCAAAAAGGAGTTTGCGCCAGGTGCATTCTGGGAGTTGTAGTCTGCACCCCCCAAGGACCATCTCAGAACTTCTGGACCCTTGGGGTGAGCTGTGGACCCCAAAAGAACCTTAAAAGGACATCTGGGAGAAGCCCCAGAAGTTTGGAGAAGTTTGGACAACTTTTGTAAAAAAGCTCCATAGAGGGACCGACCCGCCGTGGCAACTCTAGCCGGCTTGCCTCAACCGCGACCCGGCCTGATTTGCTGGTTCGTCCCGGTAAAGAAAATCTCAGAAAAAGAGACAAAGTCTGAAGGTAAAACGTTGACCGGGACCTTCCAGCCAGCGTATCCGAGGAGGGCTCCATGGACGTCGGATCAAGATCCAGGTTTACCCCGGTTGAAGTATTTTCACCTTGAAAAAACGTCTAAGACCGAAGGTAAAAATCTCCAGCGAGGATTCCAGCATCGCGTATCCGGAGAAGGGCTTGCAGGAGGTCGGATTGGACTGGCAGGTTTGTCCCGCTGAAGAAAATCTTTGAAAAAAAGACTAAGGGGGTGATTCTGACCCCGGCGGTCAAGGACCGCCGGGGCCAGGGTCGGCGGAGCACCGCCAACAGGCTGGCGGTGCCCCGCAGGGCATTCTGACCGCGGCGGTTTGGCCGCGGTCAGAAGAGGAAAACCGGCAGTCTCCCGCCGGTTTTCCGCTGCCCTCATGAATCCTCCATGGCGGCGCAGCTTGCTGCGCCGCCATGGGGATTCAGACACCCCATACCGCCATCCTGTTCCTGACGGTTCGCCCGCCAGGAACAGGATGGCGGTATGGGGTGTCGTGGGGCCTCTAGGGGCCCCTGCAGTGCCCATGCCAATGGCATGGGCACTGCAGGGGCCCTCGTAAGAGGGCCCCACAAAGAATTTCAGTGTCTGCTTTGCAGACACTGAAATTCGCGACGTGTGCAACTGCACCCGTCGCACCTTCCCACTCCGCCGGCTCCATTCGGAGCCGGCTTCCTCGTGGGAAGGGGGTTTCCCGCTGGGCTGGCGGGCGGCCTTCTGGCGGTCGCCCGCCAGCCCTGCGGGAAACACAGAATAACCTCAGCAGCGGTCTTCTGACCGTGGTGCGGTATTCTGGAGGGGGGAACTCTGGCGGGCGGCCTCCGCCGCCCGCCAGAGTTAGAATGACCCCCTAAGTGTGAAGGTAAACTTTTAACCAAGGCCTCCCGTGGCCTGTAGCCGAGCAGGGCTCCATCGCGGTCGGCCTTAAACTTTGACTTTGCCCCGGTCGAGGTGCAACCAGATGACCCGATTGGCGCATTTTGTTTCTGGGCGCTAAAAAAAAAAAAATTCTTAAAAAATTCAGATCTCCGGTTCCCCTTATCCGATTTTATTCGTTTTGGTGTCATTTTAAAGATAAAAATATAATCTATTTTTATAAATTGGTTTTGGATTTTTAAACTGTTTCCTGTGTTTTATTTAATTACTGTTTTGTGATATTTGAATGCTTTACACTCTGTCTCCTAAGTTAAGCCTTGACGCTCGTTGCCAAGCTACCATGGGTTGAGCTGGGTTTAATTTACTGATACCTAACTGGACCTAAGTGGAGGTTAGTGGCCTATTGCTAAGTGTAGGTACTTACCTGCCCTTACCAATAACCCATTTTCCAACAAAAGCACACACCCTCATCACCCACAAACCCTTACTACCAGAAATTTGAAAGAAGGCCACAGAGAGACACTACCTAAACCAACACCAGCATCCACAGACACACAACACCATCACTTACACAACATCCACCCACCTCAAACAACACACACCAACACATCCCCTCACACATCACAACACACACCAACTCACACATCACCCACAGCATATCATGGCACCTCAACAACACCCCAGGTTCTCTGAGGAGGAGCTCAGGGTCATTGTGGAGGAAATCGTCTGGGTAGAGCCACAGCTATTTGGATCACAGGTACAGCCGCCACCCCCCTACCAGCACCGCCCTCCCAGCAGCCCCTCAGCGTGTGTCCTGTGCCCGCTCACCCAGGAGGGTGTGCATCTCCTTTGCCCCAGGTACCTCAGGCCCTGCCCCAGTCAGCCCTGCTGCCCTCAGTGAGGATGCTATTGACCTCCTGAGATCCCTCACTGTTGGGCAGTCTACCATTCTGAATGCCGTCCAGGGTGTTTAGAGGCATTTGCAACAGACAAATGCATAACTGGAGGGCATTCCTTCTGGCCAGGCAGCCCAACAGAGAGCATTTCAGGCTCTGGCCTCAGGACTGATGGCAGCCATTGTCCCTGTGTCCAGCCTCCCCCCTCCAACCTCCTCCACCCAGACCCAATCCCCTATACCACAGCCTATCCCAAGAACACCATCATACCAGCATGCACACACATCAACACACAAGAGTGGCTCAGGCAAACATAAGCACCGCACATCCCACAGGCACTCACACAAGCACCATACCCATGCACACATACCAACATCCACTTCCTCCACTGTGTCCCCCTCCTCCACATCTCCCTCCTCCCTCCCAGTCTCATCTCCACTCACACCTGCATGCACTACATCCTCAGCCACTACCTCCATCACCAGCACGCCCATCACCACACACCGCTCACATGCATTCACCACCCCCACTACCATTCACACATCCCCAGTGTCCTCTACCAGTGTGTCTGTGAGCACTCCTCCCAAAGTATACAAACGCAGGCACACACCCACCCAACAGCCATCCACCTCACAACAGCCTCCAGCCCATGCACCTTCACCCAAATTCAACAGACGTACACCTCCTACAACCACTACCTCTTCTTCCACTCCCAAACACCCTCCATCTACCTGTCCTAGTGTGTCTAAAAAACTTTTCCTGTCAAACCTTGACCTCTTCCCTTCACCTCCCCCCGTCCTTCTCATAGGGCCAGGCTTTCCAGGTCCCAGCCCAGCACCTCAGCCACCACATCCCCAGGCACAGTGGTTCCAGCAACTGTGGGGTCATGGAGTGCGCCAACCATCAGGGCTGCCAGTGCCACATAGCGAGGGCAAGGACATTCCACCACCTGCCAAGGTGAAAAAGGTGCCCACATCCCAAAGCCAAAAACACCAGCCACCAAGGGGTCAGCGAAAACGAAAGGGGATAGTGGCACGACAACTGCGCCACCATCAAAGGTGGGGAAGGCCAAAAAACTGAAGGGCAGGTCAGGAGAGGGCATGGTGGTACAGACTAGGGACCAGTGTCACACCTTCTGTCCATGTCCACGCCAACCTGTATGGCGGCGAACACCGTCACCTGCACCGCCTCTGGCACATCTACAGCCGCTGTGACAGTCCCCAGCCTCTTCCCCAGTGGGCAGCCATCAGAGGCTGCAGGAAACATCCTGCTTTCTACCTCAGCAGGTGCTGACACATGCCCCGCCGCCACAGACCCCGCCACCAGCACCGCCGCCACAAACCCCGCCGCCAGCACCACCACCACAGACCCCACTGCCAGCACCGCTGCAACAGGCCCCGCCTCTAGCACCGCTGCCACAGTCCCCACAGCCAGCACTGCCACCACAGACCCCGCAGCCAGCACCGCCACCACAGACACCGCTGCAAGCACTGCCAGCGACCCCGCGACGTTCTCGGACAGTGGCATTACCGCAGACATGCCTACCATCTCCAGTGGTCAGTCGTCCGAGGCTGGTGGTGAGTTCCAGGACCCTGGTCAGCTTCCATGAAGCATTACTGTCATCACTGTTGTCACCTACATGTGGAATGCAAAACCGCAGCAGTGTGGGGTATGTCACTGCCTCCATGGCATGTCATGCTACCTGTGCCTCGGCAATTTCATGGCACACACACCCAGGTGAGGGAATTATACCAGCCACACTGCACATGGAGCACTCTGGGCACCAGGCCCCCTCCAGAACCAGTGGAGAAAGGCATCCACTACCTCAGTCCTTGGCAGGATTAAACACTCTGGGCACAAAGCCCCTTCCAGAACCAGTGGCGAAAGACATCCACTACCTCAGTCCTTGGCAGGATGAAGTACTCTGGGTACCAACCCCCCTCCAGAACCAGTGGAGACTGTTATCCACTTGAGAGACTGTGGCTTTGCACTCCCCAGGATAAAGGAGTGGGCAACCCACCCACTGGAGAGACTTGAGAGACTGTGGCTTTGCATTCCCCAGGATAAAGCAGTGGGCAACCCACCCATTGGAGAGACTTGAGAGACTGTGGCTTTGCACTCCCCAGGATACAGCAGTGGGCATGGAGCCCTCTCGTGGAACAGTGGCGTCATGCATTCATCAGGCTGAGGTGCCCCCCTCCCCCTGAGGTGCCTGTTTCATTTCGATCTGATGCCCCTGCAGTGTTCTCTCTGTTTGAAGTCTGGTGTCATGTGTGGGTCTCGCCCATGCATTTTGGGACTCTGATCCACAGACAATGGCCCTCATTCTGACCTTGGCGGGCGGCGGAGGCCGCCCGCCAAAGTCCCGCCGTCAGGTTACCGTTCCGCGGTCGAAAGACCGCGGCGGTAATTCTGACTTTCCCGCTGGGCTGGCGGCGGTCGCCTTCAGACCGCCAGCCAGCCCAGCGGGAAAGAGGCTTCCACGATGAAGCCGGCTCGGAATCGAGCCGGCGGAGTGGAAGCTGTGCGACGGGTGCAGTTGCACCCGTCGCGTATTTCACTGTCTGCGCAGCAGACAGTGAAATACATGTAGGGGCCCTCTTACGGGGGCCCCTGCAATGCCCATGCCAGTGGCATGGGCACTGCAGGGGCCCCCAGGGGCCCCGCGACCCCCCCTACCGCCATCCGGATCTCGGCGGTCCGACCGCCGGGATCTGGATGGCGGTAGGGGGGGTCGGAATCCCCGCGGCGGTGCAGCAAGCTGCGCCGCCGCGGAGGATTCAATGGGGCCGCGGTACACTGGCGGGACCCCGCCAGTGGTGCCGGTCCGACCGCGGCTTTACCGCCGCGGTCGGAATCCCCATTGGAGCACCGCCGGCCTGTCGGCGGTGCTCCCGCGGTCCTCCGCCCTGGCGGTCAAAGACCGCCAGGGTCAGAATGACCACCAATGTTTGTGTAATACCCGGACTTGCGTAGTTGGTGTACATATTTGTATATACAGAATTTTGAAATTGCACTGATATTTATTGATTACTTTAGTTCAAATCAATTCCTTTTTTCCTTGCGTTATTGAAGGGGGTGGGAGGGTGTATATGTAATGTTGCTGCATGTATTTGTGTGTATGTTGTAGTGGGTGAGGGTGAGGGTGGGGGTGTTGCGTGTGTGTGTCACTCTCTTTTTTTTCCTCCCCCTCCCCTGTGTTGTAGGTGCAGTACTCACCGTGGTCAGAGGAACAGGAAGACCATCGCAGGGAGTATCTGGAGTTTTGGTCCATGGCGTCCTGGTTCCTCGTGGGGTGTGGAGAGGTGAGTGTTTTCCCTTCCAAGTCCTGTTTCTGATGTGTTTTTGTTTGCATTGGTTCCCCCCCCCAGAAAAGATGGCGGATTGCCGGGTTGTGATTGTGTGATTGGCTTTCTGTTGCCGGTGACGGCCGGGGTGTTTGTTTCTACCGCCGTGGCGGTCGGAGTGTTAAAGTGGCTGTCTATGTTGGCGGTTTCCGCCATGGTCGTTATTCCATTTTTTTTACCGCCGGCCTGTTGGCGGTCTTACCGCCCCTTTAACACCGACCACCAGGGTTGTAATGAGGGCCTGTGTGTGATAGAACTTGAACTGGAACATGGAACTGCCAGTATTCTCTTCCCAAAACATGTTCAATCTCCCTTACATGGCCTTCCCTAAAGACAAGAAGGGGCCAATAGGACAACAGTGGTGCATCTCCTGTGGCTTGAGTAATGAAAAGTGAGCGCCGCCTTTGCAACATTTTCCAAGGCATAAGCAATGCTAAATTTCAAATCACGTGTTTGAGGTTAATTTAGTGCTGATAATGTGTCACACAATGATGCGAGGGCGGTGCTAGCCTCTCATGAATCCAGCCCCTAGTGCTGCACCACATGATGCGTGCCTCTTAGCATACCCCTGACAACTCCATGTGTGGGCCGTCAATGCAAAATGGCGCAACATGGCCTAAGGGGGAAGTTGTGTGATAAATACATGTCACTACCCTGGCACTTTGCAAGACTTACAAGTCAATTACTTAGGCTTGTCCTGCAAGGCACCCAGAGGTGTTTTGTAATAGAAATGCGGCTCAATTGAAAGTCTACAATGATCATGCATTGATTATTTCCTGACTGATGTGGCAAAGTTGTCTCATGGAATCAAATGTCCCACATTCATTGCCCCCTAAGGTGGATAAACCCTCTTTGCAAACATAATGGCTGGGACAGGGGTCATGTACATGAAATGTTGACAAATTTGCACTATGTATGGATTGCTCCACTTTGTTGACACAATCCTGGGAAAATATGGTAGGGTGGCGGTGCCTTGGCATTTCATACATGACACTATGCCGGTGCACAGGTGATGCTATGGGCTCTGAAATGTATGCCTTTGTGATGGTTGAGCAGGAGTCATCAGAGATCTTACCTGCATTGGTATCATTGTTAGACATTTGAACTCTAGGCCTGAACTGGTGCAGATACTCTTCATACCGGTTGCATACAACCTGTTCACAAGCATTGCGTGCAACACTCACACTTATCTGCTACTGTCATTCAAAAGCAGTGAACAGTCAATAGTATGCCAATTAGGGAACTTACCAACAGTTCCACCGATCTCGATCCCTAGGTGATTTAGCAGATCCTGCTCCCTGACCACCCGATCTGCCCAGCGATGCTTCAGCTAGTGGTCATTCCAGCCTGTTTGATAAATACATCTCTGGTGGTGGAGCACCTTGCCCCACCGCAGCCGCCTGACCTCCGTCCGTTAGCAGAGGATCACCCATCCACCCATTTACAGCATCATTAGCAGGTAGTGTGCAACCAGCAAAACAAACTCACCAAGCTCGTCTACAGACATTCTGGACATCCTCCCCTTGCCAGACATGTCGACTGATGTTCAGAGTTGACCCCAATAGGTTAGCCCAACTATCCCAACTAACTAACAACCTCAGACAGACACCCCACAGTACAAATACAAAACTGGACAAAAACTACACAAAAACACAACTTCTAGTAGAAAATGCACACAAAATTCAACAGGACATGGTACAAGGGACACCACAAAATTCCAATCACACCCAACAGTTAGCCACCAGCTCTAATACTCAACCATGCACAGTCACAAAGGCACAGACTGTTAAGAGAAAGTGTAACTCCAACCACTGTGCCATGCTTGTAGACAGGATTTCCTATTACATCACTTCCTGGTCATGTGCGTCCCATTTTTCAGTTATCCATGTTTTTTTTTACACACTTGGCAAATGCATGCTTTATTTTAGACGCATAATGCACATGCATCTCTTACATTGATGCATGTTGGTTATGCGTCGATTTCACAGAAGGCTGCATTAAGAGGAGTGTGAATGTAGAATTCACGCCAAGTTCCCATGAGTCATTTTATTAACATTTGTGGATGTTTTTGATGCATTTGCATCATATTTGTTTCCTCATTTCCTGATTGTGTGTTTTTTTGCATTGTCCTTGGATGCACCCTGATTCACCATACATATGTCATGGGCTGTGCTGTAATGTGGCATATGGGATTTGGCCACATGTGAACGTCCCTGCAGCGATTGTGATAAGGGAATGATTGGTTGGTTCCACCAATGTGTGTGTTACGGAGTCAACAGCATGCAATTATTTGCACATTGTGCATATATATGCATGTGTGACAACAGTGTGTCCACCTATGTTTGGCATTCAGTACCATGCAATTGTTCTGAAGTGTGATTGTGTTGAGTTTTGGTAAGTGATGTGTGATGTGTGATACTATTTAAATCTGCAGACAAAGGTCAGGCATAGTTGATGGTGGTCGAACTATTGTTGCCTAGGAAATATAACCTGGCATCTGCCTCCGCATTTGGATTTGGAGTTTCTGGAGACCTGTTTGGAGACAGCATATTTGTCTGACATATGTACGTCTTTGGTACATAGTGTGTATGACAGACTCTGCCTACGTTACACCCAGAATATGGTTTGATCACAATTTGTTTGATTTAACTTATTACATTTACAAATGGTTGTTGTTTTTGTATAGTGAACCTGCAGCTCTAGCTGCA
Organism: Pleurodeles waltl; assembly: GCF_031143425.1. Classification (NCBI taxonomy): domain Eukaryota; kingdom Metazoa; phylum Chordata; class Amphibia; order Caudata; family Salamandridae; genus Pleurodeles; species Pleurodeles waltl. The sequence continues at coordinate 197,316,039 of NC_090448.1, read as the reverse complement.
TATGTTTTCATCCATGCTATTGTGCATTCCACAGACGTGTCTGTGCAATGAGTGAGGTCATGTTTACCCTGTGTCAAGGTTGTGCCCCATAGCAGTGGCAGGACAGATCACCATGGATGGACTGCGCAGGGTCAACTTCTTCCATTGGTTAATATCCCTGGGCAAATCATGTCCCCCCACCCTCGCACACATGTTCCATGCAGCCATTGCAACTCTCACACTGAGTTCAGTTCCAACATAACCTAATTTCACATTTTTGACATCCCCTACCTCATGTGTGGGCCCCTTGCATACATCCTATTAGGACATGACGGTGTTGGGTGTCAAGGGCTATTGATTAGCAAGTTGGCAACGTGAATGTACAAAATATGTAGTGGTCCATGGATTATGTCCTTCAGTTGTCACATACCAGTGATAAGGCTGCAAGTGATGTGTGTGATGGTGGCAGTACAATCTAATATATCACATATGATTTTGCTTCATTACTTGTCACTTTAGTAATTGCTACATGCTCCCTGAGGTTAGCGTCACATTCCTATGGTATATGTAGTGGGAACTGAATAGACCAAAGCAGGATTGGTTGTGAATGTGAAGGGTTTATTTACAAATTTCACATGGTGATTTCAGTGGTTTTTATGTATAAAAGTTGTCAACAATACCTTGACAATACGTTGTCTCTGGCGTACACCAGTAGCTGTGTTGTGCTGTTCCCCCTCCATATCATCAGTATCATCCTCCTTCTCACCCTCTGGCAGGTCAGCAACCTGGTTATACAATGGCACGTTCATTCTCATACATATGTTGTGCAGGATGGCACATGTGACGATTATTTTACACACAATGTGTGGGACATAAAGGAGGCTGCCTTCTGTCAAGTCCAGGCACCTGAATCAGGATTTGAGGATGCCAAATGTCCTTTCCACTACATGTGTGTCTGACGGTGTCCCTCATTGCAGACACACTCTGCTGTGTGGTCAGGTTTGAAAATGGGGTAATCATCCACAGCTGTATGCCATAACCCTGATCCGCTGCAAAGGTGAAAGATGTAAGTTGTTAAAGCTTGCAACAGGTTTAGTATGTAGCATGGCATTTGCTAGTTTGAGTTGGTTGTGACTCAGACGTATTTGTGGTATGTGTGAGTTCCTGGCCTTGTGCTAAGTTTTACTAGCACTGTGTTGTTGGACATGACAATCTCGGGTATTGGCTCAAGGTCCTGGGACATATAATTTGGATTCCTAAATGATGCTCAGTATGTATGTACCATGTGTTGTGCAGTGCAACACAATGGGGTCAGATGTAGTGACAACATGGTAGCCCTACAAAGCTTGGACTTCCCAGCCATTTTGACATGTGCAACACTTAGTCCCATTTTAATGAGTAAGAGAACACAGCTTCAAAATTGGCAGCGCTGTGCTGGTTCATTTTCACTATGCAGGAATGCACCATGTGTAATATGTTACAAGGCAACCCTTTGTTGTCCCCCGCAACAGTGCCAAATATGCAGCCATGCACCAACACTGCCAACCTTGCACCAGGGTGCTTAGCTGGCTGCCCTGTGGAGGTGGTTAAATCTGTGCAGGGCGAGACACCTTCCTACACATGTACTATATTCATTAGCATTTAGATGTATCTGTGTGTGCAGCAGTATGCAGCATGCATAGGTGGCACATTCATGAGGTAAAATCACAGTCAATTTCCTTATTGCAATCTGCAAACGCCACCCCTGGGGTGGTGTTTGATGTTGGCACTGTCTCAGGTTTTAGGTGACACCTACATCTGAGTCAGCATCATCATGCTATGTACAATATTGACAATGGCACTAGGGGCTCTTACATTTGTCCCTTAGTGATCTTGAGTGGCATCTGATGTTTGTGCCTTCCATCAGGTGTCCAAGGGCGTATCCCATTGGTTCAGGATATCAACATTGCTACCAGTGTTTCTCCAATCTTCCAATACATGAATCAGCATTTATACTGTCAACACATGAACAGTGCATGCTATGGAATGGGGCTGAGCTACTTTACAGATGTGTCCCTTAGCATAGTGCATGTAAGGTTAGTGATGCCCTAAATACTCCTACAGGGTCCCACTATAGCATACATGATCTGCACTGTCTAACAATGACCCTGCCCCATGGTGGGCCATTTTTTGTTTATGGTACAGACAGGATGGTGTTGTGGGTCAGTAAGTGGTACAGGTGAGGTGGCACTACAGTAGGTGTGGTGCCATTTCTCACAAATCTGGCACATGGTATATGATGGCCGTTAATTTTGTATTCCTATGTGTTTGACCCAATGCATCAAGCAGATGTATATGCACACTACAGGTAAGTCAGGCATGTGTTGATGAGATGTAGTTGGTATTGGTACCAGTTGTCTGGCATTTGATGTATGTTCTGTCTGAGACTTGCATGGCATGATACAAGGGGTCTGTGCCTATGTGTGACTTTTGTTACATGACCATAGTGTATGCCATTGACATTGCTGTGTGATTCTTTGTTTGGTGTACTGTGTGTGTGAAGTGTATTTAGTAGCCAACCTATGGTCACTTGTAGTGGTTTGTGGATATCCTCTGTTAGCAAAGGGTACATATCTCACTTTTCCTTCATGTGATGTCCCTGTCAAGTTGTGGGTGTGTTACGTGCATGTGGATGTATGTGTTTGTGCTGTGCACTAATTTTGCTGTACTGCAACATGGTTCATATGTATTGCTACCTGCACATCTGTGCTACCCTGGCCATGTGTTTTGGAGTGGTGTATATCTTGTGTGTCCACAAGTAGGCCATTATCATATTGGCCATCCTGGAAGTGTTTGTTGATAATGCTGTGCCAGAATATGTAGGCGTCACGGACGCTACCAGAATACTTGGCTAAAATGTTTGTAAATAGTCTACGATGGTCCACTGTGGCCTGCATATTTATGGAACGTGTATGTTTTTGATTCCTGTATTGGTGTTCTGTTCCTGCAGGTAGGACAAGTCAGACATGGGTGAGGTCCATTGTAAGCAGTGCATGCAGAAAGCCAGAAAATTAGTTAAAGCCCTGTTTTTCTTTTGCTGCATTTGCTGGGTGTTGGAGAAGCAGATGTGGTGGGGTGTCAGGGAGATGATTGTGTCTAATACCTTCGACAGGAAGACTGAGAAAGACGGCTATGACACATCAGCAGCCAGTGCTCCCATTGTCTGGAATGAACCACTTGTCAGCATATGTAGGACATCTAGCAGCTTTGTGACAGGTGATAGGTTACATAGGGGGTTATTCTAACTTTGGAGGAGGTGTTAATCCGTCCCAAAAGTGACGGAAAAGTGACGGATTTACCACCAGCCGTATTACAAGTCCATTATATCCTATGGAACTCGTAATACGGCTGGTGGTATATCCGTCACTTTACCGTCACTTTTGGGATGGATTAACACTCCTCCAAAGTTAGAATAACCCCCATAGTGTCTGCAGGCTGGCTGTGATCTGTGACTCAATGTGGTGCAGCAGACGTAGCAAGGTTTGCTGGTTGAGGTGGTATATCCTAATGAGGTCTTGTTCCCTGAGGCCAAGGAGGGTTGTCCTTATCCGGAATATCCTTCTGCGTTGCCTTTGTGGGTTTCGTCGTGGAGTCTGTGGTTGCTGCAATACTGATGTTGGTTGCTGTTGTGGTTGTTGTCCTCTGCATCATCTCCAGAGCTGGAGTAGTAACACTTCCATCTTGGGCTGTGGGTTGCAAATGTTGCTACTGTGTGTTCTCCTTAAGTAGTGGAGTGTGGGCCTCATTTTAATGCCTGGTCTAACCCAGGCGTAAAACCTTGGCGCAATTCGGGATTAACGTAATTTTTGGGGTCCGCCTCCCACTCATGTAACATTTTTTGCATGGGTAGATAAAAATGGCACCTGGGGCTTAGAGTTATTTTTTGGACGGAATGCCTACCTTGCATCTCATTGACGCAAGTTGTGTTTCACGCATCCAAACAATGACGTTAACTCCTATATTTTGACTCTAGACGTGTCTTGCATCAAAATAGAAATATGGAGTTAAGTTTGCGCTGAATTAGCATCAAATAAAATTACACACATTCAGCACAAACTGAGTATAAACATGAGCCTTAGTGTATTTCTTGATGATTTTCTTCAATGGGACGAAGTCAGCAATCCCATCCCACGGTCCTGGAGCCCTGTCCTGATATGTGTTACAAGGTACCTCTGTGAAGAATTATACTTTTCAGACTTAGATGATTTTTCAGGGTGAAAATCTTCGTCTGAACCAAAGCTGAATCTTGATCTGACGTCCCTGGATCCCTCCTTGGATACTCTGCACAAAAGTCCAGGTCAACTTTTTACATTTAGGGGGTCATTCTGACCCTGGCGGCCGGTGGCTGGCGGTGCTCCCACGAGCATTCTGACCGCGGCGGTTCAGCCGCGGTCAGAAGCGGCAAGTCGGCGGGCTCCCGCCGACTTACCGCTGCTCGGGGGAATCCTTCATGGCGGCGGAGCGCGCTCCGCCGCCATGAGGATTCTGACCCCCCCTACCGCCATCCTGTTCATGGCGGGAAAGCCGCCATGAACAGGATGGCGGTAGGGGGGGTCGCGGGGCCCCTGGGGGCCCCTGCCGTGCCCATGCCGATGGCATGGGCACGGCAGGGGCCCCCGTAAGAGGGCCCCGCAAAGTATTTCAGTGTCTGCCTTGCAGACACTGAAATACGCGACGGGTGCCACTGCACCCGTCGCACCTTCCCACTCCGCCGGCTCGATTATGAGCCGGCATCCTCGTGGGAAGGGAGTTTTTCCCTGGGCTGGCGGGCGGTCTTTTGGAGACCGCCCGCCAGCCCAGGGAAAAACTCATAATACCCTCCGCGGTCTTCTGACCGCGGAGCGGTATAATGGGGGCGGAATTCTGGCGGGCGGCCTCCGCCGCCCGCCAGAATCAGAATCACCCCCTTAGACTTTATCACTTTTTTGGAGCTTCAGAATGGGAGTGTGATTTACTCCCCCCTTCTTAGGGTTCTGATGAACAGAGAAAGCCCCCTAGGCGGGCTTACCACCTCTCATTAGGTTTCTGGGGCCCTGACCACCCGTTCTTAGAGTCTCCCACATGGGACTTGACAAATACCCTGGTTCTCAAACCCTAATTAGCTGCCTCACTCAGCTCTCTGGGGATGGTTAACTTAGAGTCCAGTAGATGCTGGCATAGCCTCTCATGGACACAATTGGTCAAGATGTGCTCCTTCATGATCAAATTGTATACCCCTCTTAAGTATTCACTTTGTTACCATGTATCCAGCACTCTAGTGCCTTAAGTGAGGTTTCTACAAAGTCACCCCAAGAATGAGTATTGACCTTCTGGATGTCCCTGAATTGTATTCTGTACTACTCTTGGGTCAGACCAAACATTTTGGTTATTGTTAGGGGTAGGTAAGTACCTATGCCTAGCAATAGGCCACTAACCTCCACTAGGTTCAGTTAGCTCTCAATAAGTTACACCCAACTCAACCCTTGGTAGATTGGCAATGAGCAGCAAAGCTTAAATTAGGAGACAAGTGTGTAAAGCATTTAAAAATCATAAAACAGTGAAAAAGTAAAGCACAAAATACAATAAAAATCCAACAGCAATTCATAAAATTAGATTATATTTTTATATTTAAATTACACCAAAATGATTAAAATCAGATATGGGAACCCGAGATATGAATTTTCAAAGAATTAGGCCCTCATTACAACGGTGGCAGTAAATGCCACCTACCACCATGCTGAAGGCCGCCAACATACCGTGACAGTGGTATTCTGCTACAGGCATAATGACCCAAACAGAGAATTCAGCCACTATACAGACATCCACACAAGTCCGCCACACCAGAGGTCAGTGATAATATGGTGATAGCAAAACCCACACCGTTACGCCAACAGGAATGCGCCCACAGTATCATGACCCACAAATCACTGCGGCGGTCTTTCAAAAGCGGTAAACCATTTGCGGTACACACTGCTGCTCTCAAAATACACACATATTTACAAAACTACACCACATTGGATAATTCAAACCACACACACCTGACACACATACACAGAGCACACACCACTATAAAACACACACCCACATTACCTACAACCCCTTACAGCAACAAAAAAAAATATAGCACACAGAGAGAGACAAGCCAGGAGCACCCACTCAATCGGAGGTACAGAACATCATCACCCATACACCATCCACGCACATCACAGCATACACACCAACACATCACCCCACACATCCTCACTCGCACCGCATCCATGGCACCCCAAAGACACCCAGGTTTTCTGAGGAGGAGCTAAGGGTAATGGTGGAGGAAATCATCCGGGTAGAGCCACAGCTATTCGGATCACAGGTGCAGCAGACGTCAATTGCTAGGAAAATGGAGCTATGGAGGAGCATAGTGGACAAGGTGAAATCCGTGGGACAGCGGCAAAGAACCAGAGATGACATCAGTAAGAGGTAGAACGACTTACGGGAGAAGGTGCATTCCGTGGTAGCAAGACACCAGGTAGCAGTACAGAGGACTGGTGGTGGACTCCCACCTTGTCCCCCACAACTAACAACATGGGAGGAGAAAGTCTTGGCGATCATGCATCCTGAGGGCCTCGCAGGAGTAGCAGGAAACCTGGACTCTGGTAAGTCAAACCTTTACTATTATATCCCCCACCCTACCTGCATGCCATCACATACCCCCACCCATCCCAATACTAAGCCCTGCATGCAACACCAATGCATGGACCCCCATCACAGACCTGCATGGATAACCATCACCACAGTATGCCAAGCTGACAGGGAAATCACAATCATAGAGGGAAACACACCAATGCACAATATGGCCCATGTAGATATACTAACACTGCATTTGCATCCCCACAAGACCCTTACTCAATGTCACCAGAGAGGAGGTGCCAGCTACATCCAGTCGCCCCACAGAAGAGGCCCACATTGATGACAGCAGCTCTGCATGCCTGGATCAGGATGACCAACCTGGCCCATCCAGGACCTCTGGACAGTCGGTTCCCCTGCCACAGTCCCAACCCACCACAGAGCCTCCCCCCCTCAGGAAACATCAGCCCATGCCCATGCCACTGTCCCCAGGGCACATCAATCAGCAGTATATCCACCAATATAGTGACTCCAGGGAACCCCACAATCCCAGGATGACCAGGGACCTGGGGTCAGTGGCAGTGGGCACACGGTTCAGGGGACAGAGGCACAGGACAATAGGGAAGCCGGGAGGACTGCTGTGTGACAGGGGGAGGACAGGCCCAGGGAACCCACTCTCCATGAGGCACTCTCCAACATCCTGGGAGCATACCACCATTCCCAGTCGACAATCTGCCAGATACTGACCAAGCTGCAGGAGACCCAGCGCCGCAGGAGGGACAGTACCTGGGGATCAGGGATGACCTAACAAAAATATACACCATCCTGGTCACCATTGCAGGGGTGCTGGCAGGCATGGGCAAGATCATGAGGGAGGCAGTGGCACAACAACGGGCACCTGACACTAGCCAAACCGAGGAACAGCCTTCCACGTCCGCTGGTGCTAGTGGACAGGAGTTCCCACCACAGGACCAACAGGCCACCAGCACCCCACCCCCTGCAGAAGGAGAACCACCCCGCAAACGGTCCCTGCGGTCCAGGCTGAAGACAGAGAACACTGCCAAGACCCCCACCAGGAAATAAGACTCTCCTGATCATCACCCTTCTGCCCCACTCTATCACCCTGTCCACCATGAACTGCCATTACTCCCCTTCCTATACCCTATTGGACAATGCACCTGTGATACCAAGAGACTGGACTTTACCCTGACCTTCCTTCCACCATCAGCCCATTCCCTTACGCCACTCCTGCTACTTATGAGCACCTAAATAAACACCCTTGGAACAAATACCAATCTGGAGTCTGTCAAATGATTCAAATATGTATTAGTACAACATTATCAAAGCATTGCAACTCAAAAGTACAGTGAAATATACTTTAGGATGACCTCTGGTGGGCAGCAGTACACATAGCAGGAGCCAGAGTGGGGCACAGAGATCTGAAAATAGAGATGCCAGTGGCCATAGACATAGGGAAACAGGCTGCCTTGTACAATGTCCAACAGATAACTGAAATGTTAAGTGAAGTTACAGTGTCTTATCTGTGTGTCACTGGAAGTACCGCCGAAAAATATAGGTTCTGTTGTCAACATCTTCTTCCTCTGCCTCCTCTTCGTCACTGTCCACAGGCTCCACCGCTACCACAAGACCATCTCCAGGCACATCCTCTAGCAGAAAAGGCACCTGGTGTTTCAAGGCCAGATAGTGCAACATGCAACATGCAACGATGATCTGGTACACTTTCTCGTGTGAGTAGTACAGGGATCCACCTGTCAGATAGAGGCACTGGAACCCAGCCTTCAGGAGGCCAAAGGTCCTTTCAATAATCCTCTTTGTACACCCATGTGCCTCATTGTATTGTACCTCTGCCCTTGGCCTGGCATTCCTTACTGGGGTCACTAGCCATGAGAGGTTGGGGGTAACAAGGGTCACCTGCAAATATCGAGGGACAACTGTTAGACACACACTAACCCTTAGGGACAAGCCCATATCCAGACACCTACTCGTAGTGTGTGGGGACCTTTGGCTCACCTATTAGCCACACCCAGTGCATCTGGAGTTGGCCCATCACATATGGGATGCTGCTATTCCTCAAGATATAGACATCATTCACAGAGCCAGGAAATTTGGCATTCACATGGGAGATGTACTGGTCCGCCAAACACACCATCTGGACATTCATTGAGTGATAGCTTTTTCTATTCCTGTAATCTTGTTCATTTCTCCGGGGGGGGGAGGGCAAGTGCCACATGTGTACCATCAATGGCACCAATGATGTTGGGGATATGTCCCAGGGCATAAAAGTCAGCTTTCACTGTGGCCAAATCTACCACCTGGAGGAACACGATGTAGCTGTGCATGTGTTTCAGCAGGGCAGACAACACTCTGGTCAACATGTTGGAGAACATTGGCTGAGACATTCCTGAGCACTGACAGGACCTGCACTAGAGGGGGGGTACCAGTGGGTTGGTGGATAGCAGACATCAGGTCTGGCTCCAATGGGGCACACAGTTCTTGGATTGTGGCACGATCAAGTCTGTAGGTAATGATAATGTGTGTGTCCTCCATTGTCGCTAGGTCCACCAGGGGTCTGTACAACGGAGGATGCCGCCATCTCATATTCTGCCGCAGCGGTTGAAGCCTATGGAAGAGAACGGTGAGCAGAGGGTCATATTCACACTTACAATGCACCAATTATGAATTGTTTACTTTACAGAAACAGTATGTGAACTTGAGAGCCTGTTGATGTGCCAATGTCTGCTGTGACGTAGGTGAGTACACTGTGAGCATTATGCATGGGCCATGAATGCATGAAGTGCTGTGTGTGTAACCCACATGTGGGGGGGGGTAGAGGGGTCCTGGCTAGAGTGCAGCATTTAAGGTGGTCAATGTATGTGCGTCAGGGGATGTGTGGGATCCGGTGGGCAATGAGTATGACGGTCCACACGGGTGACTAATTCCCTTTTCTGCTGACTTTTTCCTGCAGCTCAACGCCCAACAGAAAAAGGGTATTTGCCGTGCCATCAGCAAGGAGGTGTGTACCCTAGGGGGTCTTTGACAGGCGGAGCACCCACTTCCGCAAGAGGTGGGAGGACCTGCGTCGCTGGGCAAAGAAGACGCCAGAGGCCCAGCTGGGGCTGGCCTCCCAACGAGGAAGGGGTGCCCATCACACCATGACCCCCTGATATTCTGCATCCTGGTGGTGGCCTGTCCGGAGATGGATGGGCGCTTGAAGGCATCACAGCAGCCACGAGGGGGTGAGTACAGAATCTGAAACCTGACTTTGCGTGCGTTAGGAGGTACCTGGGTGGGGGATGTGGGCTGTGAGTGCCCCTAAGCCAGGGCGAACATGACAGGGTAGGTCCCTTGTTGGGCAGGCTCTGGAGCACTCCTACCCCAATAGTGTTGGCAGCAATCTACTACCGGGCAGTGTCCTGTGGGTTTCAGGTGTGCAGCTAATGGCGTTAGGCATTGAACCCCATGGGCTGGTGACTGTCTTAGTAAATGGTTGGGAGTGGCCTACTGCATAGGGCTGCCCCCTGTGTGTTGTGTACGGCAACGGTAGTGGTGTTGCTGGCATTGACCAAGTATATCCTCTGTCTGTACCCCCCTTGTGTGCATTAGCATCATCTGGTGGAGGAGCAGAGGCACTGGTGACGGAGGGAGCTGCATCCCACATGGCCCATAAGGCCGAGTCCACAGAGGGCAAGGGCACCAGTGGGATGGAGGGCGAGGGGAGCACCACAAGGGCACGGGAGGGGAGACCACAGACGGCGACTCCTCCTCTGATGGAAGCTCCCTGGTGGTGGCGGACACCTCTGTGCCCACCCCAACAACAGGTACAGCCGCCACCACCCCTACCAGCACCACCCTCCCAGCAGCTCCTCAGCGTGTTTCCCATGTCCACTCACCCAGGAGGGTGGGCATCTCCTTCACCCCAGGCACCTCAGGCCCTGCCCCAGTCAGCCCTGCTACCCTCAGTGAGAAGGCTATTGACTTCCTGAGATCCCTCTCTGTTTGGCAGTCAACTGTACTGAATGCCATCCAGGGTGTAGCAGGGCATTTGCAACAAACAAAGGAATACCTGGTGGGCATTTACTCTGGCATGGCAACCCAATAGAGAGCATTCCAGACTCTGGACAACTTCCTGATGGCAACCCTTGTCCCTGTGTCCAGCCTCCAACTTCCTCTAACCAAACCCAATCCCCTCAACCCCAGCCTATCCCAAGCACACCTCCGACAAGCATTCACCCAAGTCAACACACAAAAGTGGCTCAGGCAAACATAAGCACAGCACTTCATCTCACAGGCACTCACACAAACACCATCCCCCTGCAGACATACAAACATCTACTGCCTCCACTGTGTCCCTCTCCTCCTCTTCATCCACCTCTCTCCCAGTATCATCTCCACTCACACCTGCATGCACTACATCCCCATCCACTACCTCCATCACCAGCACGCCCATCACAACACACCCTTCACTCGCAGTCACCACCCCCACAACCATGCACACGTCCCCTGTGTCCTCTCCCAGGGTGTCTGTGACCCCTCCTCCCAAAGTACACAAACGCTAGCACCCACCCACCCAACAGCCATCCACCTCACAACAGCATCCAGCCCAAGCACCTTCACCCAAACTCAGCAGACAGACACCTTCTATAACCACTCCCTTTTCCTCCACGCCCAAACCCTATCTATCTTCCTGCCCCAGTTTGTCTAAAAAACTTTTCCTGCAAACATTGACCTGTTGCCTGCCCCTTCCCCCCTCCTTCACCTCGGGCAAGGGTATCCAGAACCCAGCCCAGCACCTCAGCCACCAAGACGGCATCCACTGTGGTACCTGCAACTCCCAGAGGCCCTAAGGGGGCACCCGTCAGGCCAGCCAGTGTGTCACCGACCCCTGCAAAGGACCAAACCATTATGCCACCTGCCAAAGTGTAGAAGGGGACAGCATGCAGCAAGGGCAAGGAGCTCGACCCACCCAGCAAGGCCTCCTCCATAACTCCAGCTGCCAGAGCTAAGGTCCCAAGAGCAGCTGCCAAGATGAGGAATGGGCAGAAAACCCAAGGCAAGGCACCTCAGGCATTGAAGCCTGCAGGTGGGGGCCTGGTGGCCACCATCAGAACCAACAGCCCTGCCACCTGCACAGCAGCCTCACCACCAGCATCCCTACCGCCACCTACACAGCCGCTGCCATCACTACTGTCAGCAGCAGCATCCCCAGTGGCCAGGCGTCCGAGGCTGCAGGAAAAGGGCTGGTGCCTCCATCCGCCACTGGCAGCACCGACACCTGCACCATGGCCAGCACCAACAACATACCCGCCACAAGCACCGCCACCTACACCGCTGACAGTAGGACCACTATCAGCAGCAGCCCCAGTGTGCATCCATCTGGGGCTGCAGGAGACGGGCTGGAGCCTCCCCCCAACCACTGGCAGCAACCCCACCAGCACCACAACAACCACCAGTTTGCAGCCTTCGTCGCCGTAGGAAGGAGTCGGGCCCTGCCTCCATGGACTTTCCTGCTACCTATTCCCTGCAAATGTCGTGCCTCAGACACCCAGGTGTGTGAATGTGAACTGTCATACCCCATGTGCTGCATCACTGGGCACCAAGCCCTCTCCAAAACCAGTGGAAGAAGCCATCCACTTGAGAGACTGTGGCCTTGCATTCCCCAGGACCAAGCACTGGGCACACACCCGCTTGAGAGACTTGAGAGACTGTGGATTTGCACTCCCCAGGACATCCATGTGGACAATGAGCCCCCTCCAGGAGCAGTGGCGTTATTCCATCTTCCGTCTGAGGTGTCCCCCCTTCTGCATCCCCCTGAGGTGCCTGTGTGTTTTTGACCTGATGCCCGTGCAGTGTTCTCTCCGTATTGAGGCAGGAGTCAAGTATGGGCTTGGCCCATGATTTTTGGCCCAGTGGCCCACAGACATTTGCAAAGGACATTGTACGACCTTATGTACATATTGTATATTTTCGTAAATACTGTTTTTGAATTCGTTATGTATATCTGCCTGTTTCAATAATTTCACTGTTTAACTCAATTTCTTTTGTCCTTACGTTCTTCCAGGGGGTTGCGGGGTGTAAATGTAATGTTGCTGCATGTGTTTGTGTGTATGGTGTTGTGGGTGCGGGTGGGGTTGGGGGTGTTGCGCATGTGTGTCACTCTCTTTTTCCTCCCCCCACCCCTGAGTGGTAGGTGGTGTACTCACCATGGTCGCTGCCGCCTTTGAAATTCCTATTGTATGAGGAGGTAGACCAGCATGGGCAGGACCTGTAACTCGGGCTCCATGGCATCCCGGTTCTTCGTAGAGTGTTGAGAGGTGAGTGGTTTCCCTTCCAAACATTGTTTCCACCGTGCTTTTGATGGCATTGGTACCGCCCCGGAAAAGCTGGCGGATTGGCGGGATGTAATGGGGTGGGCCATACATTGTCCTCCGCCCGGCTGTTTCAGGCGACCGCTGCGGAATTAGTTGCTACCACCGTGGCGGTCGGAGTGTTAAAGTGGCTGTCTATGTTGGCAGTTTCCACCGTGGCCGTGATCCTATTTTTTTCACCTCCGGCCTGTTGGCGGTATTACCGCCGCTTTAACACTGACCACCAGGGATGTAATGAGGGCCTTAATCCTTAATGTTTTCTAGAGCATAGAAACTAAAAGTGCCAATCTGGTCATCTAGTCGCACTAGACTGGGGCAAAGTCAAAATTTGATGTCGACTTCAATGGACCCCTGCTCGGCTACAGCAAGCAGGAGGCCTTGGTCAACAGTTTACCTTTAGGCTTAGGGGGTCATTACGAGTTAAGCGGTCTCATGACTGCCATGGTGGTGGTGGCGGTCATACCACCAACAGGCTGGTGGAGAAGACTGACAAATTTTGACCATGGTGTTATTCCCAACAGAATACAGCCAATGCACCGCCGACACCAACAGTGCGGTCAGACCTCCATGGAGAACGATGGCCATCTGCAGGCCTGCAGAGACCATGTTGATGCTGGACAGATTATGAGGCTGTACATTGCTAAGGTTTCCGCCACAGTCACACCATCACTGAAACCATGGCGGAAACCAACTTTATAAAAGGAGACACTCACCTTCAGGAACACATACTTGTCTGGAGCCTTCATGGAACCTTATCTACACGTCTTCCTGCAGATCCTGTTCACCCAATGACTCCGGAACCAGCGACTATGATGACAACAGCAACCGTGAGTACTAAACTTACCTGTCACTGTTGCAAAATGCCAATGTACGTAAGCACAGAAAACATACACATCTGGAACGGGTGGTGAGGGTGACACACACGTAACCTCACACTGACACGCATACTCACAGACAGCCACAGACACATATGCACATACATAGTATGCACACTACAGCCATCTCACACACACACATGCCAAAACACACAACAACCCCCAGATACACAGCACCAGCACAGTCACACACAACAATACACAACACCACCAAATGACACAACTATAACACAACTGCAACACCTCAAAAGCACCATTAACCATCCACAATGCACACCTCCACTTGACAAATCATACATACAAAACAATGTAACAACAACAGAGAACGAAAACACACAATGACACATCCATACAACAAGGCAATCATCAAACCCCACAAACACACATCACAATGGATCTGACATACCAATCACCACACATACTCACATACACAGTACAACCCACAAAGGCATACAACACTGCAAATAACACATGTCAACACAATCACAACAGGCAATACCTGCACAAATACATGTCCCCAACTTATACATGCCCATCACACAATATACTCCCATCACTGCAGGACAAATGCAATGCACGTACACACACATGCTGCCCAGTCACAACTGGTAGCACAATTACCACACAGGCAAAACTTATTCACAAACAAACAAAAGCAGCCAAGACCAAAACAGCCCTAAGAAAATAAAGGTTGGACAAAGATTTAACCTTCGAACAAACAACGGGTTGGGCCAGATATATGTAAATAAATAAATAAATAAATAAATACGAGTTGGCCCAGTCAAAGGCTTCTGCCAAAACGCAAGGCCATTTTTTCTGGTGGCACCTCGCACTTTGCACATTTGTTATTCTGAAATAATAAATCTTTTGTAAGAAAGCAATAAGTTGTACTGGATTTGTGCCATCTCCTGGGATTGCTCAAAGAATAAATTGTGAAGTGGAGCAGGTTCCCTGGGTAAATACGTAAATAATATATATTCATAAATATGTACACATATTAAGGCCATAGTCCGGTCCAAACACATATGTGCAACATGCACATATGGCACTTCCAAGTGTCCCAACTTCATTCCTGACTGCCATATAACCTTCACAGAAATAAGGTACACTGGTCCAGTGAGAGAAGAGAAGACACAGGGTAACCCTACTGCTGGAAGCAAAAGCCCTCACACATCCAATAGGATGTCATGCTTCATCATCGGCCATGCTCCTCGTCAGACCATCGATGCAATGTCTGACGGGCTCCCCATAAAGGGGGCTCTTTGCCGGACATCTTTTCAATATCTCTGTACCATCAATGAAAGGGTAACAGACAATGCCGACCTATGGGCACAATAAGGATAGGAGAGAAAACAAAGGAGTAAAATTGGCTCAAACCCTAGCATGTCTTTTTCAATTTATTAGATCAGAAAAGAGTTCAGGCCAAGGTTAGAAACAAAAGAGGGAGAGTGCAAGTAGAGATAATGCTCCTCTACTCTCACAATCAAAGTGGGAAACAAAAGGGAGAAGGACACTGCCTTCCACCCTCTAAAGATGGGTCGACATGTTTCACGTCTCACGGGTCCACAAGGATCCAACGACGCTTCATCAGGAGCAACACAAACAAAAAACGTCTTCTTTTATCAACACACAGACTTCAATACGTCTTACTAAGTCAGTCTACTAGGCTCCGGTCACTTACTTAAACGAACTGCACTTCAGGCTAGTCTAGTAAAAAAGGTTGCCCTGTGAAAAAATAAATAAACAATGATGAACATCTGAAATTCCATGTCAGCCACATAAAGCCATGCACACACAAATGCTGGGTGGCACGCAGTGAAAAAGTGAAAAAAAGTGTTAAAGTGCTCAGTGGTAGTGTGGAAAAACATCAATATATTAGCTTACCGTTCCAAATTATTAAACTGGCTCCCTAGGAATACACGTGCCAGGAGACAGGTACAATTACTGTGGAAAATTAGGACATAGTCAGCATGGTGTAGTATTTAGAGAACATTTTGGATCCCTTGGTAACAGAAGGAGGGATCATGGACTCACTCAATCATATGCCTATCTTAACGGACAAGGATAACCAATATTACACCCATAAATGCCCTGGTGTGAAATGCTATGCCAACAATTCCTCCAACGCAGTCACAATGTTTGTCAAAAATAGTATGGACTGAGGCTGCTAAAACCCTACTTCAGGGGGGCACAGCAATAAAAGAGGAGGGAAAGGCCCCTTATGTACTACGCACTGCTAGCTAAAGAATACAATGTCGTATATTCACTATGTAAAAGAAAGCTTCTGGAAGTTGAGGGGAAAATTAAAAGAGTGAATAACAAAGGGCTGGATAACGCGAGGCTATATTAACTGCTGCACAGTCATGCGGCACCTAGCTGTTACCAAGCAGAAAATCCATTGTGTGAATGAAGCATAAAGGAGAACAACAACAAAAGTGACAAAAGCAGCTACTAATTATTGCCACATAGTCGTTTAACTGAGTCAAATATACGCATACCGAAGTTTGCTGGGAAGAGACAAAGATGGGAAAACAACGCGTCTCACAACCTCCACAGGTGGGGGCATCAAGGGGGCAGGCAGGCAGCTCAGGGACTGGAGGAGGAAGGCCAGAAGTTAGGTTTAGGTTTGGGAGGGGGATATTTAGGCTTAGGCTTGGGATGGTGGCTCAGGTCGAGGCTTAGGGGAGGGCTGGGAACTCTTGGGAGGGGTTGACATCATGGAGGGTGGAGGGACATGGGTACTTGCAGGGGGCAGGGGAGGTCTTGCAGGTAGAAGATTTAGACTTGGGGAGTGACACAGAGGGTTTTGGGGTTTCACAGGGTAAAAGAGGAGCAGGGAAAAGGGAAAACTCCAGGAGGAAAGCCTTCTTTGACACACGGGGATGGTTATGCAAAAGGTTTTGGAGCGGAGGGAGAAGGAGTGGTTGTAAGTGAGGTATGTTTTAGAGTCCTGGGTGTCTGTTGGGTTGGTGAGTGATGGGTGTTTATGTGTCTTGGGAGAAGGGGGGGCGTGCTGGGAGATGCCATGGTGGATGGGTGACTGTCTATTGGGGTAGTGACTGCAGGCATGGTGGATGTGCTGCATGTAGGTGTGTCTGTGGTTGTGGTGTCTGCAGATGTGATGACTGAGGTGAATGTTTGAAGGTCTGCTATTGTGCTGACTGTGGGTAGGATAGGAGTTGTGGCTGGATCGGTGAATGTTGGTGTGGTGTCTACAAGTGTGTCTGGTGTTGTGTCTGGGATGCTGGGGGTGATGATTGAGTCAGTGCAGGTTGTGACTGTTGGTATGTCTGCAGGTAGGTGTTGTTTGTGTGCCGGTGGTGGGTCTTATGGTGCTTGTTTGTCAGTGGTGCCCTTGGATATTGAGGTGGATGCATGGTTGTCTGCCTGTGTGCTTTGGCTTGGTTGGGGAAGAAGGGTTTGGGAAGAGGAAAGTGGAGAAGGATTGAAGACAAAGGGTGACTGGCTGCCCTCAGTGTGGAGGCTAGAGCCTGAAAGCATTTCTTTAGGCCAGCCAGTGCACCTTGAATGCCCTCCAGGAATGCATTACTCTTCTGCATTTGAGTTACCAGTTTCTGGAGGGCATTCACAATGGTTGACTGACCCATAGAGATCGACATCAGGAGTGCAATAGCCTCACTGAGGGCAGCAGGGCTGACAGGTGCAGGGGCAGAGGTGCCTGTGACAAAGGAGATGTCCACCCTCCTGGGTTAGTGGGCACAAACAACTGGGTAGGGAGCTACAGGGAGCACTGTGGTAGCAGTAAGGGGGTTGGTGGACAAAGATGGTGATGGGGTGGTCCCAGATGGGTCTTCCACCACCAGGGAGTGTCCACTGGAGGAGGATTTAGAGGATGATGATGATGATCCTTTCTCCCCTGTGGAACTCCGCTCACCCCTCCGGGCCACTGGGTCCCTTGCTGTCTGTGCTATCAGCACTATGGGTTCTGTGGCCAGCAGCATTCTCACTCACCCGTGTCCCATCTCCTTCACCTGCTGATGCTGATGCACACAAATAGAGAGAGAGAGGGAGGGAGAGATAAAGAGGGTGAGTAAGGGTCATCACAATCTTCACACACAACATGCACAACTGTAGCTATACATCTCCTGGCTAGGCAATCCCATATAGACAAACCACATATCCTACATGATGTATCATGTCACAACATGTTACTTCTATCCATCCCTTTATGTCATCTCTCTCTCACCAACATCATCATCCAAGTAAGGTAGCACAACTAGACCATTCCATCAAATCAACTGTGAAGCCATGTCAGCATGCTCATCATGCCCTGGCTAAAGCTGACAAACCATCATAATCCTGAATATAACTCTCCATGCTCCTACCACCTTTAGGAAAAGCAGTTGATTGATCACACCATATCATGAATGTTCCGATTCAACACCTGACCAGTCCATGTCCATAAGTCATGTCCCATGTAAGTATACAACAACTGTTTTCACATATGACACAGCACCTGCCATTTCAATCACCTGCCTAGCTGGACCCTCTTAACATATATGCCATAATGGATACAATCTCTGATGAAGACACAGCATGTGGCAGTCCCATACAGTTCTGTCTGATGTTTAGAATCCATGTCTGAAGAACAGCCATCCCTACATGCACCAAATCCCAGATTAATATCTGCAGTCACTATAAACAGATTAACCACATCACATCAAACATGCACGTAAAGCTACATTGGCCTACATAGCACATATGAGACATCCACTGACAATCACAGAGAATAGTGTAAGAACAATTAAACAAATGCCAGCCAACTAAATCATAATAGGGCAAATAACATTCAACCTGACATGCAGATACAGTTCCATGACATGACAACATGAGTGAACCAATATCACTCACACCATTCCTGACATGTGATTACCTGTACCTAAGTCCAGACAACACACATATCTCACTGAAAAAACAGGTGCACATGATGTACTCATGATCTTACACCACTGCCATTGCACTTACAACATATCCCACAACAACAATACTTGTATGACAAAACAAAAAGTTGTTCAGCCAAACCATAACATCTCAAATTAAGACGTGACCCAAAACTATTTCCTGTTCAACCTGTCCACATAGGCTAGGCTAAGGGTAGCAATGATTGTCCCACTCAATGACATCTGCCCCCAAGTAACCATTGTGACATGATGTATGCGGCTAATACCATATGTTGCTCTATTATAGGTAGGCCATTGGCACTTATAGCATGGACATTACACTTTGTCAGAGGGTAGGACAGCCTAACTCCTCTAAAAAAGGGCATTGGGATAATAGTGAATCACCTACAGTTTAATGGCATGGAAATGCATGATAAGGCCCAATAAAAACAATCAGAAAGCCTTAGCTGGATGCCCTTTCATTACAATCTTCATATACCCCATAGTATGATTATGAAGGGACAATGGGAACACCGCCACAAATCCATATGTACAGTCTTATTCTGGCCATATCTGTTAACTAACTAAGATGCCAGTCTCAAATGGAGTCAATACCTGTACCAGGATAAAAGGTAACTAGGCCCTGTACCAAGTACTTCAGGCACTCAGTAGCAAATGCAGGTGATCTTCACAGATGGGAGTGGTCTGACATCTTATAGCCACATATTCACATATTTGGATGTATAGACCAGGAAATACTAGATAGGTAGGATGGTATAGCAGCTTACATAGATATATATAGTGGAGTCACATATGCAGCAATGTAAATTGTACATCTCTACATGCAGTCATAGATATACCTTGACACATAAAGGTACACATGGCCAACCCTAATGCAAGTTCTCCATCTATTAGTCACACTAATCTACATACATGTAGTACCAACTACATTGTCACAGCTTCTAAAGTGTGACAGCAAACACAATACTACCAGAGCAAAGTAGAAGGATACAGTCAGTACTTACCCCTTTGTGGCTGCTATGTTGCCCTCAAACGCCCATCCGTCAAATGCGGGCCATTAAGGAGGTCAGGGTCCAACAGGCCATTAGGGAGTTCAGGGTCTGACGGGCACACTTCCCTCATTGGGGGGACATACCCAGCTGGGCCTCAGCAGTCTTTCTGCCTAGCATTTCAGGTCCTTTCACCACTTTCTACAATTGGTGCTCCACTGGCTGTAGACCCCCAGGGTCTGCACTTGCTTGGCAATGGCACGTCAAATCCCCTTCTTCTGCTGGGCGTTGACCTGCACGGATGACACCGAAAAAGGAGAAGGTCATGTACCCATGCACCATACCAATAGGAGTGGTCTGTACACATCAGTCACAGCTCTACTCACACACCTTCACATTATGCCATCTCCATGCATCTACACCCTCACAAGTTCACATGCCCAATGCAATGTCACACACAGCACCTATCGGACGTGGCTAGGGCATTGGACTCACCTGCTCCTCTTGTGTTCCTCATAGCTGCCCATACATGGGTAGGACCTTCTCCACTAGCTCTCAAGCTCTTCCAGGGTAAAGGCAGGAGCCCTATCACCTGCAGAACGTGGCATGATGGCTCCGAGAGGCAGTACACAGCAGCTCATGTCATGGATGTCCTGCTGGCAACAATGTCAGGATTCAAGTGAGCAATACTGCAGAAAATGGTGGTCATGGCCACCAGGTACAGGACCGTCACTGCCGGCAATCATGGCCATTGGGCCAAGTAGCCAAATGCAGCAATGTTAACCAATGACAAGCTGCATGGCAGTTGCGACCGCCTACTACCATGCCGACTTCGGCTGCCAGACTTAGGTCACTTCCAACTGTCCACTAGAGTAGGACAGGTGTCAGCCAATTTAGGCATATATCATTGATGGACCTGCTTACTTATCTGCATCAATCACTTACTCCCCCAAAATGCTGTGTATCCGCATGTAGTGCCATCATGGTTGTGCAACATATTGTACCAAATTTAACAAAATGATGTCTTGAGGGAGTATATACGTGAGAACTATGTGAAGCAACTCTGAATTACATAGGCCACAGGTAGATATTGTTGAATCCAAAACATATTGGTGATTAGTGCAGGACAGCTAAGTCTTACACACATGTACACCAACATTAGTATTATATGTACAATCCCTTTTACATGTCAACCAATGTGAAGTAATGAGGGTGAATTAGGTGCATATCTGTGGGCTGTAGTTTCTATGTCAGAAGTGATAGGCATCCTCTACAGATGTTAGGTGTCAGGTAATACACAATGTGTTAATTTTATGGGCATACTGCCTAACTCATAAGATATTCTCTTCTCTCAACATAGTTATCCTGCCATGAGGAGAGTGAGAGAGCTACCAGTATTCCATCCACTGTAGACCTGAAAAACCATGGAGGAAAAGCATGTCATCCAGACATATCCTCCGAATCATATAGCATCATGATCTTTGTACTCAGGTGGAGCCAGTTCTGATGCCTGCCTCCCATTGTTCAAATCTTGTCAGTGCTACACTTTCTTGCTCAGGGTCCTTTCAGAACACTGGCCTTAACAGAAGGGATGTTTCAGCCCTTGTTCAGTCTGGTGTTGAAGGATGTACTGTGTGAATTGTTGAACCACCTGGACAGCTACATCAGGTTTCTCCAACAAGTGTATTTGGCCTAAATGAAGGTAGACATTTATGAGATGGGACACATTCCTCATGTGGTAGGAGAAATTGATGGCACCCATGTCGCCATGTCACTCCCAGTGCCCATGAACAGGTGTAAGGAAACAGATCTACCACTCAATCAGCGTACAGGTGCTGTGTCTGGCAGGCCAGTATATCTCACAAGACACAGGCAAGTTTCCAGGATCTGTGAATGATTCCTACATCATGCGGAACAGCAATGTCCCAAATCTGATGACACGACTGCAAATAGAGGGGGTGTGGCTGCTTCGTAAGTTTGCATTGTAGTGTGTGTTTGTTGTGTTACTTTTCCTGTCATCACAGTATGGCCAGTCGCAGGAACTATTTATGAGTTATCCTACCATTGTGTTCACAGTTGACTCAGGCGCTCCAAACCCTCATTGGCTGTTGACACCAGTGAGGTACCCAGCCGTGCCAGGGGAACTCAGTTACAATAACGCCCGTGGGAGGGCAAGTTGTGTAACTGGGCGAACATTTGGGTACCTGAAGGCAAGATTCAGGTGTCTATACTGATCTGGAGGAGCCCTCCTCTACTCGCCCCACAAGGTATGCCAAATAATTGTTGCTTGCTGTATGCTCCACAATCTAACCATGAGACTGGGATCGACTGAATCATCCCCCTGCCAACGCAGGCACCAAACTTCTGCATCACCAGTCCTCTGGGTCCCCTCTCATCTTGATGAGCGTGATCCCTGGAACACAGGAGCTGGATCCAAGTGTTCCTGACAGTCCAGTGGCCCTTCTGTCAAAAGTTGGTGGAGGTAAGTCCTTGCCTACCAACGCCAGACAGTAATCATGTGTACTGTGTGAACTGCAACTGCTAGGGCTTCTGTGCACTTTTGCAAGACTTCCTTTGTGCACAGCATAGCCCAGGTCCCCAACACTCCGTCCTGAGTTGGACTCCGACTTCGTGGGACCCCCTTTTGTTGTGCTGAGATGACCGCTGTGCTCAGATCTTCTGAATGCCTGTTCAGATGCTTCTGCAGGTGCTGCTCTCTGTGTTGCTGAGTGCCCCCTCTGTGTCCTCCTCCAAGGGGCCACCTTCTGGTCCTTCCTAGGCCCTGGCAGCACCCAAAATCCTCAACAGCAACTCTTGCAGCTAGCAAGGCTTGTTTTCAGTCTTTCTACATGGTACCAACTCTGCGTCCTCCAGCATTCCATGGGACATCTTCTGACCAAAGAACAAGTTCCTGGCACCTTCCATTGTTGCAGAATCTTTGGCTTCTTCCACCCGGAGGCAGCCCTTTTGCACCTTCATCTGGGGTTTAGTGGGCTCCTGCCCACCCGGACACTTGCGTGACTCTCGGACTTGGTCCCCTTCCTTTGCAGGTCTTCAGGTCCAGGAATATGTCTTCAGTGCTTAGCATTCAGTTGTTGTCTTTGCAGAATCCCCTATCTCAACTTTACTGTCTTTCTGGGGTAATAGGGTAACTTTAATCCTACATTTCAGGGTCTTGGGGCGGGGTATCTTGGACACCCTTGGTGTTTTCTTACACTCCCAGCAATCCTCTTACCACTTCTCTAGGCCTGGGGCCCATTTGTGGTTCGCATTCCACTTTTGGACTATATGGTTTGTGTTGCCCCTAGGCCTATTGTCTCCTATTGCATTCTATTGTGTTCTACAGTGTTTGCACTACTTTTCTAACTGTTTCCTTACCTGATTTTGGTTTGTGTGCATATTTTGGGTATATTACTTACCTCCTAATGGAGTATATCCTCTGAGATACTTTTGGCATATTGTTACTAAAATAAAGTACCTTTATTTTTAGTAACTCTGAGTATTGTGTTTTCTTGTGATATAGTGCTATATGATATAAATGGTATAGAAGGAGATTTGCAGGGCTCCTAGTTCAGCCTAAGCTGCTCTGCTTTAGCTACCTCTATCAGTCTAAGCTGCTAGAACACTTCTAATCTACTAATAAGGGATCACTGGACCTGGCACAAGGTGTAAGTACCACTAGGTACCCACTACAAGCCAGGCCAGCCTCCTACATGCCACTTCTAGAAAGTGAGCATTTCTCTGTGCTTATGACTCTGGTGTTTTGCAGCTTGACTTCAATCCACGTCTGGGCAGAGTGACAGTTGGGCTTTGTGCATACTTTTCAGACAGCCTGCAAAGAGGGAGGGTGGAGGTGTCACAGAGGTGCATCTACATACCAAATATTATTCCTAGGCCAAGAGAATGGAGAGGCAGGGCACACCTGCATTTGTAAAGGCTGTGCCCTGGCCCCACACAATAGGGTCATTTACCCCCCACTGATGTTTGGAGCCTGTGCTGGAGGAGAGAAGGGGGCACTCCCAGAACCAGTTGTAACTGGTGGAACCCCCCTCTCCTCCTCATTATAAAACACACTATAAACTGTATATAAGTACAGGGGAATTTTCCCCACAATTTAGACCTGAAGAGACTTAGGGCCAACGCAGTTGTGCGTCAAAAATGTTACCGCCGGCTAACGCCATTCCAAAGCACCATGCAGGCGCCTTATTTATTGAATGACGTTAGCTGGCGCTGTGGACTGGTGTGCGTAAAAAAAAATGACTCACACCAGGCAGCGCCGGCGTATGGAAAAATGGGGCTTGTGCGCCAAAAAATGGGGCAAGTCAGGTCTGAGGCAAAATTCTTGCCTCAACCCGATTTGCGCCATTTTGTTTTACGCCCAACCTCCATTGACATGACTCCTGTCTTAGCAAAGACAGGAGTCATGCCCCCTTGCCCAATGGCCATGCCCAGGGGACTTATGTCCCATGGGCATGGTCATTGGGCATAGTGGCATGTAGGGGGGCCCAAATCAGGCCCCCCTATGCCACAAAAAAAAAACTTAAAAAAATACTTACCCCAACTTACCTCAACTTCCCTGGGATGGGTTCCTCCATCCTTGGGTGTCCTCCTGGGGTGGGCAAGGGTGGCAGGGGGTGTCCCTGGGGGCATGGGAGGGCACCTCTGGGCTCCTTCTGAGCCCACAGGTCCCTTAACGCCTGCCCTGACCCAGGAGTTAAAAAACGGCGCCCAGCAGGCTGGGCGCCGTTTTTTAAGGCCTGCCCCCTCCTGTGCGTCAAAATGACATCACAGTATAAATAAGGCGCACAGGCCTTAGAGTCATTTTTTAGAATTATACAAATCACTCGCATCACGGCATCTTTTTTACTTTGTATGCCGGTTTGGAATTTCGGCGGAGGCACTCAGATGCGCTTTGGGGTTATTGGATTAACACATTGTGTGTACTCGTTACATGGCGTTCTTCATCACCGATTACTGACTCAAATAACCGCCTGTATTAGCCAGAGATGAATATTTAAAGTCAAGTGCCCTGAAGAAGTCGTTTGGGATGAGAGAAAACACTGTCCCGAGACGAAACACGTGTTGGCGGCTTGAAGTATAAAAACATGGCTTGAATTATAATAACATGACGGTTGGACTATAATGAATTGATTGTCACAAATTGACTTGAATTGTACAAACTTGACGGACGGGTTATAATGAATGTTTAAATTGATTATTATAAATTGTAATCATACCTATAATTTGTTTTGAGGCATGAATTGTATAATCATGGATACATTAGTTGTTTTGAATTAGTATATTACTTATGAACAACAATAAATGTTTTGATTTTTGATTGGTTAAACCGAAACTATATTTAAATGATTTTTTCTGTTGGAAAGTGATTCCTATTAAGACTGGATTCTAACAATTTTTATGAGAGGTACCGCACATTGTTGTGATAAGGTTTGAGGTTCTTTTGGAACCTTTTGGAGGGCTGAGTGATTACCCTTGTGCAGGCATCCTCTTTTCTTGAGATCTTCGGTCTATTTGAATCCTGAGCGCCTCGTGAATCCTAGTATTTCACCCCATTAGTAAGTCCCCCCTGTCTTTAGGACACCTTTCCTTTTGGCCCCAGGAGGGGACTGAGATCAGATCTTGAAGGGCGGTCATAGTGGTGGCCCTCTCTTGTGGAATGGCCAGTGAAGCCCCCCCAGAGATCGCAGGCCCCAGGAGGGGCCCCGTTATAAACAGCAGAGAGGGTGGCAACCGCCCCTCTCGCCTAGGGGTAAAACATGGCCCCCATTTAGCACACAGGAGCGCCGGGAGCCCCACCTTCCTCTTTCAGGCACTAGGAGTGCCTTTTCCTCAGGTAGCTTTGAGGACATATTAGGGTCTTAGGAGCCTATTATGGACACTGGGGGGTGATATGCTCTCTGCCTATTTTTCTAATGCCAAATATGTTTGCTACATGTTCGTGTTATGGGCATGACATACTGATATGTATTTGATGACTTGTGATATGTTCTCTAATGTTCCTTTTATGGACATTTATGGCATGTTTATGACCTATATTTATTTATTGTGAATCCTGACTACTGCTCATGTTGCAGAATCCTGAGTACTTACATGTTTTAATGTGACGACTGCTTATTTTTGCAGAGTATTAGTAACTTGTGTAATGTTCTGACACCTGCTAAGGTAGCAGGGTATTACTGACATGTAGTGTTTGATCTAATTATATTTTGTGCAATACAGTTTATTTTTACATAGCTTAGTGCCGTGCTTACTTTGTGGTGTACATATTTCGTCACTTATGTCATGTGTGTTCTGCAAATGCTTTACACATTGCTTCCGGGTTAGGCCTGACTGCTCGTACCAAGCTAACGAGGGGGTGAGCAGGGGTTATCTTAGACATGTAACTCCCTTGCCCTGACTAGAGTGGGTGGGTTCTGCCTTGCTTGGGTGCATACCCTAGCCGACCAGAAGCCCCATTTCTAACATGCACTATATGCAGATTGGAATACAGACTATACTATTGTGTTGCCATGGATGTCAACCTCTATGACATTTGTCCGGTGACATTTCTGTTGTCATGTGTTTCCTACTGAGGAAGCCTCTGTCTGATGACCATTACACTGGCTGTTCATTGCAGGGGGCATGACCAGACCGCAGTTGGCAAGCATGGCAACTGTTGATGAATTATAAAGAACACATATACAGTAACTGTGTTCAATTGTGATTTATTGAGCATATCAGATTAGTAAAAGTCAAAATAAAAGTGCATAAATGAAAATTAAGGTGATGACTGAGGTCATGGTAGATGGATTAATCAGGGTAGCTGCTATAACAGTTGATTACACAGGTCCAGTGTCCTTGTGCCCTGGGAAAAAGAAGGCATGTCTCAGAACAGTCTACATGGTGTCTCAGTGGCACACAAGGGTGACAAAGCAGAAAAGGTTCACTTCCTGGCAGTGGGTTTGGTCTTGTCATCTGCTCCAGCTGGATGTTTGGGTGGATGTCCACATTTACAGGGCGCTCTTCAGCTACACAGGGAAGGGTGTCTGAGGGATGTGGTTCCCTTGGCAGGGCCTCCATTCCACTAGCTTTCCCAGAGGTAGATGGGGCATATTTTATGTTGCCAGTGGAAGGGGCCTGATGGTGTTGATGTCCTTCAGCACTCCTGCAATGGAAGCCATGCGGGCATTTTGTGCCTGCCACTGCTGCATGACTTCCTGGTGGTTTTCCCTCTACAGCCTTTGATTTTCCCCCAAAATGGTGATAATTTGGCCCATCTTGTCCTGGGAAAGTTGGTATGCTCCCAGGATTTTTGAGATTGTTTTCTGGTCAGTGGATTCCCTTTGAGGCCCTATCCTGTGGCCCACAGCATTCCTCCCACGCACCCTACCTCCAGGTGCCTGTGCCCCTGGCACGGTGTGCCCATTCCTAGTGGTAGCAGGGCCTTCATTTTCAGGGATGTCAAGGTTCAATTTGTGTCCCTCTACTGTGGGGCACACAATTGATTGAGCTGTCCTTGGGAAACAGGTTTGGGGGTGAATGGTTGCCTGTGATGTGGATGCACCATGGGTGGGAGGGGATTATGTGGGCAGGGTAAGGCACGGAGTCCTTAACTGACCAGGGGTTCCAAATGGGGCAGGTTGTTTGTCATTGTCCAGACATCCAGGTGTGTCGCCCTCACTGGGGCCTTCATTCTCAGGGGGACTGGCAGTCTCAGGAATCCTCTCCATGGTGGCAATGGCAGGGTTACCTATGGTTGGAGTGAGACACAGAGTTTAGGTTAGAATGTGTGTTTGGGTATTTCTTTGTGAGATGCAGACAGTGGCTTTACATGATTCCCTGCAATGACATTGACAGATGCTGCACAGACTACCTTTGTTTTACATACAACTCTGTGACTTGATTTCCATACTCCATGTTGGTAGCTGTCATCCAATTTTGGTACAGATTGCACAGCAGATTAGTTCTGGTTTTGTATGAAGACTGTTCACCTCTGTTACCTAGTGAATAGTCAGGTTTGCTAGATGTCACACATTAAAGCTGCACAATGGTGTCACAGTAGGAACACGGCATGTGAATATGCAAGGGTAATAATCCTGCATCTAGATGTTGTGCATGTGCATCGACTCAGCCTTCTTACTTTCCAACCCAGGTCATTCTATTTCTGGCTTGGGATGTTTGAACTGTGGCCATTAGGAATGGTCACCCAGTTGTAGCTGTGTTTTGCTTTGTTTGCTATTGTGAGTGTGCCATTGTATTGCTGTCATTGCCATGTACTGGTCCTCACTAGAACAATCTAGATGGTGTAGGTAGTACTTTGGTTGTACACGCATTACATGTGATGTGTTGTGCACATTCCAGGTTTTCATCATGATGGGTTGGTGCAGTCTGGGAGTTATAGTGATATGATTAGCCAGTGGTTAATGTGCCATTGCCAAGAGATGTGAGGGCAGTTGAGCTGAGTCGAGTGGTGGCACACGGGAGAGGGGCATTGGGTGATTCGGTGGGAGGTGTAGTGGGACATTTAGTTAATTAGGGAGTATTTGGGTGGTGAGGAAGCATGAAGGACATGACAAATGGGTGACATGATTATTGTGAGTACTTACCATGCTCCAGTCCCCCAGGTATTCAAGTCAGGCCCTCAGGATCTAGCATGTCCATGACCTTCTCCTCCTATGATGTGAACTGTGGAGGAGGAGGTGGTGGCCCACCGCCAGTCTCCTGCACGGCTATTTGGTGGCGTGATGCCATGAAATACACCTTCCCCCTGAGCTTGTTCCACCTCTTCCTAATGTCCTCCCTTGTGTGTGGATGGCTGCTTATTGAATTTACCCTGTCGACTATCTTTTGCCTCAACTCCATTTTCCTGGCAATCGATGTTTGTTGGACTTGTGCTCCAAACAATTGTGGCTCTACCCTGACAATTTCATCCACCATGCCCCCCGTAACTTGTCATCAGTGAAATGTGGGTGATTTTGTGGTGACATAGTGGTGGTTGTATAGACGGTGTGTTGTGAGTGTAAGGGTGCAGTGTAGGGTAATTGGTGAGGTATGGGTGCTGTGTTGTGAGAGTGAGATGGTTGTTGCGGATTGTGTGTGCTAGTGATGTTTGTATTGTGTGAGTTGGGGTTATGGGGGGGTGCTGAATGTGATGTGTATCTGTGCCTATTGTGTAAAGATGCTATATGTATAATATTGCCTGCTCCCTGGGTATCTGAATGGCATTTCTGTTGCAGAGGATTGTGGTATGTGTAGGGGTGTGTTATAGGTATGTTGGGTGTGTGGATCTGTGTCAGGTGTGGGGTATTCAAACTATCCAATGTAGTGTCGTGTTCTCACTGATGTGAGTTCTGGCCGCTGCAGTTCACGCCGCTAAAGGTTTTTGCACCATGGAAGAACTGTTGTGTTGATTTGTGGCTTGTAATCTGGTGGGTGGATTTTTGTCAGGCTGTTGGTGCTGGTGGTGAGACCACCTATTTCCCACCCTACAGTGTCCTGGTGGTTTTGGATTTTTGGCTGAATTTTGACGGTCTTCACAGTGAGACTCTTAATAAGACGGTCGGTTTACAGCCAACATGGCAGTTTTTTGCCGGCTACCGCAGCAGTTTTCACAAAAAAATGCCAGACTCATAACGAGGCCCTCAGTCTTCTTGAAAATGTTCTTCAGCGGGAAGAAGTCACCCACCTGATCCGACCTTCCTGGAGCCCTCTCTTAATTTTTTCTTCTTTTTTAGGGCGACCTCTTTTTGACATAGCCAGTAAGTGACAACTCTGTGGTTTTTCAACTCCCGCACCTGGGTACTTTCTAATTTATGTTTTGGAGAAGTTGTTTTCGTTTTGTAATGGTCCTGATGAATTGTCAATGGATCCGGCTGGACCACTAGACACGAAACATGTAGACCCATAGTAAGAGGCATCCCAATAGGTTGAGTCCTCTTTTGTTTGTAGCATTGAGAGTTAGTGACCATAATCACTCAATTTTTACTCTCATCTAGTTTTAATCTTGGTTTCCATCTAAGTGATACTGATTAAATTGATGTGTGTTCCAGATGGATAACCAATTTTATTTTTCCCTTCTCTCCATACCGCTCAGATACCTAGAATAAAGTATTTATCTAGTTGACTTAATTCCACCAGTCAACTTCAGAGCAACACGGTCAAGAGCCCCCTTTGGGGAGCCTGACAGGCATTGCAGCGCCGGCCTGTCGAGGAGCATTCCCGATGATGAAGCTAGTCATCCACTGGGATGCTTGAGGGTTCTTGCTCCAGTAGGATTAGGTCCCCTTGATCCTCTCTTTCTTCTTTTGGAACAGTGTACCTTTATATGACTACAAGTATTGGGAGACTGTACACTGGACCATGAATCTACCGGTCCCTCCTTCTTTGAACTAGCCCTCTACGGATACTCATCGCAGGGGACCTCAGTGAAGAATTCTGCCTTCAGACATAGGCAATTTTTCAGGATGAAAATCTTTGTCATGCCCAAAGCAGAATCTTGATCTGTGACTTTTTTTTTTAGCTTTTTCTCTCCGACGTCGGATGATCCTCCACAGCAAGCAGATTTTGAGTCGATGACGTTGGATTGTCTTTCCAGGAGCTCCCGGTAAAATCCTGGAAGTCTGGAGCTCCGGAGCTTGTCAGCAGGACAAACATGCAAGTCAGGCCAGGTTGCAGTCGACACAAGCTTGACTCACAGCGGTCGGCCGGCCCCTTTATGGAGCTTTTTTTCAAAACTTCTCCAAACTTCTGGATTTTCTTCCAGAAGATCTTTAAAGGTCCTTTAGAAGTCCATAGCTCACCCCAAGGGTCCAGAAGCTCTAAGTTGTTCCTTGAGAGTTAGGAATCCAACTCCCAGAATACACCTAGTTCAAAACAAGAAAATGACCACTAGCCACTGGTCAGCTGGTCAGTTCCTTCAGGTTTTGATGCAGGAGACTCTGGTTAGTTATTTTTTCACCTGTAGAAAGCAGGACGTCCCTCCTTGAACCAGTTGAAGATAGGCAAAGTCTTCAGCAGGAGCAGACTGTCAGAGTGCAGTGTCTAGGTGCAGGTCAGGGGTCCAGCAGGGCAATCTGTCTTCTTCTGTTGTTGTTCTTGTAGATATCTGAGGTGTGGGTGCATCTCTGCCATATGTATCCTTATTCCTGGGGTGAAAATCAGGGGAGGTAACTGTCCAATCACAGGCAGCCACTACCCCCTTGGATGACCACTTCAGGGACGTGTGGCAAAAATCAATCCCAGGGAGCAATGGTCCTTAAAACTCCAAAATGGAAGAAACTGAATTTGGAGGTTAGGTCTGGCTGAGCCTACACTCTGGTGTGGCTAAAAATCCTTAACCTACCCCTCTCCTGCCCTCTCCTAATCTAATCAAGAGGGCACCTAATTGTCTGGGTTTGAATGAAATGCGGGAGGTCTGAGCTGCTCCAAATGTCCTTCCCTCCTTTGACGGTCAGTTTGGCTGCTCTCCCTCCTCCTGTTTCGCCATCTGCAGGCATTTCTTTGTGTTCAGCCTAGGCCACTTCACACCTCATCGAGGCAGCCTGGCCAGTCTGCCAGAGACTGGACAATCATAGAAGGGCACAACAGAGCTGAAACTGGTAACTTTTAGGAAGAGCTCTAAAACTCTTTCCCTCAACTAGTTATATTAAATCCAACAATGGCAAGCTGTTGCATTTATTATAACAATCAGTTGGATACCAAACCTATCCAGCTTCTTTGGAGATTTTATTAATTAAAATAAAGTCTCCCATTTAAGCTTATGGAGCCTATTCACTACAATGAGGGGAAAACAAATTTGGCTATTTTGTCTCACCAGGGTTTATAAAACAGTTTTTATAAGGTTCCCGCTTATAGATACATAGCACCCAGCCCTAGAGGCACCTAGTGCACACCTTAGGGGTGACTTATATGTGAAAATAAGTTAGTTTAAGACTTTGGAAGGACTTTATTTCCAAAGTCCAATTTGCACATAACTTTAATTTAAAAGCAGCCAGCAAGATAGGCCTGCCTTTAAAATGGCCCGGGCACCTCAGCAGTGTACCACCCATGCAGGGGTCCCTAAACCTAAATGCCCTACCATCGACTAGGGACTGATAGGTAGGGTGACATTATAATTAGCCTGATTTGCATACTCATTTTACGCAGAGCACAGGCCCTGGGACTGGTTAGTAGTACCCAGGGCATCATCAGAGTCAGGCAAACATCAGCAAAAAGTAAAAAATGGGGCCAGAAAGTTAGAGGACTTCTGCATACAGCCCAGTTTTCTCACACTATGCTTAAATTACAGCTAGCAAAAAATATACAAGTCTTTCACATATTATAAGAAGGATTTATAAATTAAAATCTTGTATTCCCAGGACCTGTTGGAGGAGAGTAGCAAACACCAAGGGTCAAATTAACTAAGGACTTGCGTTGTTCTTCTGTGAAGCAAATGGTCATAAGGCAATGTAAGTCCTCATATGGGATTTACATAGCCACTCAAAGGGTTATTTGCATCTCCTTGTGTGACTTGGAAAATAAATGTAACCCAATGCAGTGGCTTGTGCTACAATGCTTTATATTTTGTTGTGGTGGGCATTGCCTGGGTGAAGCATGAGCATTCCCATGCATCCACGCATGCCATGTAGCACAATCAACGATTTACTAAAGGCATTAAATATGGGATTCCTCTTTCTATGTGTCATGCAGCCTACATCAAACATAGACGGAGGAAATTACTCTTAGGATTGTTTTTGTGCATGAAGATCTTGCAGCATGGAACAACAGTGTCATTGTTGGTGCTAGGCACATACATTGAGCCAGCTCTAGGAGAGAGAACAATTACACCATCATTTATTTGATATGGTGCATTTCTGCTCTCTCTCCTTCAAGCAATGCAACTTGGAAACTACATTGCTGCATTGGGTTGTGTGAACCACCAAATGTCCTTGCTGGCCACAGTAGACTGTTGAATTCAATGTAATAAACCCCAGTATACGCTCTTTAAACACAATTCACCTTTAAAGGCCTAATGTGTTAAATATAATGTCAGTATACATAGGACATTTCTAAATAAACAGAATTGAGTCCACTATGTTTTAACGTAACAATGTTCCAACAAAGTACAAATTACAAAGAAAAAAATGTCAGTAACTTTTAAAGTATTTCACTTATGACCAAAACCAACAAGTGAATAAGGCAAGCACAAAATACCACGAGTATAGTCAAATTTATCCTGTATTGTATCATGATGATTCTCTGACATAAAAAAGTGAACACTAAGGCCCGTATTTATACTCCGTTTGCGCCGAATTAGCGTCGTTTTTTTCGACGCAAATTCGGCGCAAAACTAACGCCATATTTATACTTTGGCGTTAGACGCGTCTAGCGCCAAAGTATTGGCAAAGAGCGTCATTTTTTAGCGTGAACGCCTTCCTTGCGTTAATGAGATGCAAGGAAGGAGTTCCCGTCTAAAAAAATGACGGCGACGCAAATGCGTCGTATTTATACTCCCGGGCAAAAATCACGCCCGGGAGGTGGCGGGTCAAAAAACCCAGCATTTGCGCCACATTTTAACGCCTGGGTCAGGGTAGGCGTTAAGGGGCCTGTGGGCTCAAAATGAGCCCACAGGTGCCCTCCCCTGCCCCCAGGGACCCCCCTGCCACCCCTGCCCACCCCAGGAGGACACCCAAGGATGGAGGGACCCACCCCAGGGACATTCAGGTAAGTTCACGTAAGTATAATTTTTGTTTTTTTTCATTTTTTTTTGGGTGGCATAGGGGGGCCTTATTTGTGCCCCCCTACATGCCACTATGCCCAATGACCATGCCCAGGGGACAGAAGTCCCCTGGGCATGGCCATTGGGCAAGGGGGCATGACTCCTGTCTTTACTAAGACAGGAGTCATTTAAATGGCGTCTGGGCGTCGAAAAAATGGCGCAAATCGGGTTAAGACGATTTTTTAGCGTCAACCCGACTTGCGCCATTTTAAGACCCCCTAGCGCCATTTTCCCCCTACGCCGGCGCTGCCTGGTCTACGTGGTTTTTTTCCACGCACACCAGGCAGCGCCGGTCTGCTTGCGCCGGCTAACGCCATTCCATAAATACGGCGCCCGCATGGCGCTTCGGAATGGCGTTAGACGGCGCTAAATTTTTTGACGCTAAACTGCGTTAGCGCAGTTTAGCGTCAAAAAGTATAAATACGGGCCTAAGTGTAGTGGTGCTACCTGAAGCAAAAATCAATCCAAAAGTGTGCTTTAAAATGTAAATGGCAAATGTCTCGGATCCCAGATGCCATTTGCCTAAGGCTATGAACGCCCATTGTAGAAGTGTTCTCTGCTCAGTAAAAATGTAGTTTGCCTTTAAAGGCATTGAGTGTTAATAGCAATTTGGCCACCAACAAAGTGTTTTACTAATCATCGTCAGGAAGTTGAAAAGATTCAGAATATATAAATCTCTCTCTCTCTCTGCTTCTCTCTCTCTCTCTCTCTGCTTCTCTCTCTCTCTCTCTCGCTCTCTCTCTCTCTCTCGCGCTCTCTCTCTCTCTATATATATATATATATATGTATATATTAAAAAAAATCATGACAATTATTGGAAAACAGAAATCAAGGCATTAATGATCATTTTACATGATACATTGTCGATAGAATGTGCTTACAAGGTGTTTTTCTCTTCTTTTATCCCACAAATTAAATCTGAATGCTGTAGGGTGGAAGGGCAAGGTTAACAAATGAAAGTTAGGCTCAACTTAATGAACAATGACTTGTGATTTTACCCAGCACTTAAGATCTCCCAGCTTAGATTTTGAAAAATGTTTGCAATGCGGAAATTGACCAGGAAGGGAAAGAGGGGATCCATTATTAGTGTTGCAAAGTCATCAAAGATATGACTATAGAAAACTTGGCAGGCATGCGTCCAAGAAACCTAAAGTTGTTATCTTGTTGCCTGATCTTCGTCTGTGATATTTGAAGAACATCCTTGATTGTTTCGTAGTAGGTTGGTGGATGGTCATTCTATAAAACAAGGTGTATTAAAAGGGGTTTCTATGTATCCATGATGGATACAACCTCTGCTCATTTTCTGCCAGTGTGTATACAAACTGAAATATCAGTTCAGATTTCACTACAGAGAGGACAAAGGACTCACTGCAAAGAGCAACATTGTAAGAGAAGCAAAATAGGATAGCTTGCTAGAGTCTGAGAGCCTGTTCATCTCTATATATTCTAGTAAAGCTGTTCCTCAGTGGGTATTAATCCAGTCAGTTCACATTTACCGATAAAACAGTAATTGATGATATCATGGACTCAATCACAAACAAAAAGTTAGGCAGGAGGAAGTTTCTTGTAACTGCATGGTGGTAATAAAAAAGGCAAATTAACTGTGATCACAAAAGCAGCTCTCATTAAGTGATAACAGGAATTTTAAATGACAGATTAAATAAAGGCGAGGGAAATTAATAAATCTACCTTGAAAAATCTGGACTGGGAAATATGAGCAATTACCACAGGCTAAAACATCAGAAGTGAGAAATAATTAACATGACTTGGTTTTTAGAAAAAAAGTGCCAATCTTTCCCTAAATAAGAAACAAGCATAGAAAACGTTAACTGGTGTCAACTTTGAAATGCAGAGCTATTAGGTTTGCTGATGATTTTTTGCAATTGCATGCATGCACATGCATAAGACACATTTGCATGCATAGCCAGACATGGTTAATCACTTTTTCTTTTACAGAACGGCTATTTCATGATTGGCACCAATGTGCATGCATGTGTTGTGAAACATGAACTTGATTGTGTCTTGTCAAGTGCATGATGAGGATGTGTGATGTGACGCATGTGTCATGACAAGGGTTGCATGCAGGTGCCATGATGTGTACTTGCTCATATGTTATGATGCATGGCGATCAGTTCATATTTTCTATTATAACATGGAGGAAGGTCATATAATATAAGGGCACATTTAAATATTGAAAAAAGATAAAATGTGCATGCAAAATACAAGAACATGGGTTCTAGCAGCACTTTTATGCTACTGAACTCTGGTAAAAACAAAAAGAACTGAAAAATAGAGTAAAAACATGTGCACTAGGCTGGGAAGTGGATTCCTTAGTAGTCAAAGCTTATGTCCAATTTCACATGATTGATGATAGAAACTTGGTCACAGATGTAGTGTAATGAATCACATCAAGTTTGCGAAAGCTATAGATCACTGTTACAATGACTTGATGATTTCTTCAGTGATATCATCAATGATGACATTTGAGATGTCATCATTGATGTAATTCATGAGGGCATAAGCAGTGCATGGCAAGGACCCGGGTTATAGTTAGCTCAGTAAACAATAACTGTTGCATTTTATTGTTTTTTTAACATTATTTTGTATTTTCGTCCAACATGTAGCTATAATGCTAACTTAACTCTTGTTTTTTTGTGAATTTCAATTTATTTTAGTGTAAGCTAAGATCTTATTACCATACATAACTATAACATTACTTTAATCCTTGTTTTTTCAGAGTAAATTTTTGAGGTTCTTTTTCATATTAAAACATGCCATATGCCAAAGGCCAAGCGCAGCGGTGGGTTGACTGACAGTGTTAGTTTTTCATGCAGGGCCTGTGTGCAGCAGAGGAGGAGGGTGGGGCTGAGGGGTGGGGGGAGGGACAGCTTTGCAAATGCTAATAAAATATTATTTTGCAGTAAAATAATTCACTGAAAAACCAAAGGTTAAAGTGACGTTATAGTTAGGTGAAAATGTCAGTTAAAATAAGCCATTTTAAAGGTACAAACCACTGATATTCACCATTTATAGTTATCTACTGTAACTATATTTCACACAGTGACCAAAGGTGAGAGTAGTGGCACCTGGGAGGTTGTGGTTGAAGAGATTCATCAATGAGAGATACCTGCTCCTTACCAGCATTGTGCTCTCCCACAGATGATTGAGAGAAGATAAAGTCACACCTTCATGGAAGGTGTGTGTGGGTGAATCAATAGAGGGACCTGTGATTTGAGGGCTTTGTGAAAGTGATTGTTGCATAGCTGAAGTAGCATCCATGCCTCCTTAGCTAATGGTTGGGGACTAGCAAGCCTCAGAAGGGATCTGGGAGGATTAATACTGCTGCCCTGCTGTGAACTGGCCTTCATTAAGATGTTATGTGTAGCGCTAACATCTAGATGTATATCTGCATCAAACAGTTCTTGATCTTCCTCCTCCTCTGCATAGTGAGCAGTAGTGGCCACAAATACTGTTGCTCAGACGATTGTCAGATCTTCACCTTGAGTTGTCCTTCATCCTCTGCTTGGAACACAGCACAGCATCATTGTCCAGCTCAATGTCCCAGGTACCTCATAGACGACGATTTCAGCAGATGAAGTATATTAAATCCAGTTTTAGAATAAAGATTGTACCATATCAGCCTCAGTCAACATATGGTATTATAGGTTGATCCACTAATGAAAAAATTATATATTAACTTAGGGAATTCACCAGCTCCAGCCACAGAGGTGACTGTTTCTGAGATCCCCTGTGAGGTCAGGTCCTGAATCTAGGTCATTGTACATGCTGTTTCCAAAGTATGCCTACATCCAGGAGGTATAGAGATAAGCTGTATATTCAAATGATACTGTCAAGCTATATAAGTCATTATGACTATAAGTGCAGACACATTAGAGGATCATACAGGAGCACACCGACTATAATGATATGCATCTCTAAGGATTCAATTTACTAGCAGAAAAGAGAAAATAAGATAGTGAAAGGGCAAATGATGAAATGTAGAAGATCATAGGTTCCCAGGTATGCCTGACATATAGATAGTAGAGGTGTTAATTCTTACAGGTAGGATTTTCCCTGATGTCAGGTTTGATGCACTTCTGAAGGTTGACACCAAGGGCTGTGGTACAACAGAAGCTGAGAGGAAAGGGTGACATACAATGGTTTTTAAATAATTTGTTAATTTGATTTGTAGAAGATGCTATATGCATGCTTTCACTAATCATTTTGAGAGGCACACAAATTGATATTCTGACAAAACCTAACATATCTTATATTTTTACCCATCAGTGATGAATTTCAGGACTAATTTGGATGTCAAAAATATGTATAAGAATAGTCTGTGCCAACAGGGATGAGTGACAATATGAATACAGGTATCCTGACAGTAATAAGTAAAGATATTAGATGCATAGGCATAAAGTCAGTTTTTGAATTTACCAGTGTATACCATCTATCTGCAATATGGTGCTACTCTTGGTGTTGTAGCACTACTAGGAGCAGAAGTCAATTTTGTGTCAGGTGGTGAAAGTGACAACAACATAAGGGCCGTGTTGGACCTGTCAGCCTTTGAGTGGTCTTCTTCAAAAATGTTTGTCTTCCTTCTCCATTTATGCTGGACTTAGGACTCTGTGTACTTTACCACTTCTAACCAGTGCTAAAGTGCAGGTGCCCACTCCTTAAAACATGATAACATTGGCTTATACCCAATAGGTGTTTTTTATTTACTTATAAGTCCCTACTCAAGTGGTAATACATATATCCATGTATTATAAACTAATTGTTACTAGTGGGCCTGCAACACTGTTTGTGCCATTCCCTTAAGTAGCACCTTAAAAGCATATCTGAGGCTTGCCATTGCAGCCTGTGTGTGCAGTTGTTAATCTGCCATTTCAACCTAGCAAAATATGATTTTGCCTGGCCCGAAAATTCTTTTTTTAACACAAAATAAGTATTTTTTATACGCATAAGTCACCCTAAGGTAGTCCCTAAACAGCCCTAAACAATCCGGATGGTAGAGTACAGTGTATTTCAAAAGTAGGACATATAACTTTACATTTTAGATGTCTAGGTAATGAAATATACATCTACTAACTACAGCTAGGCCTACCTCTCCCATAGAATAACAATGGAGTTACCTTAATTAATCCAGCCAGCCGGCATGGCGGCCCACACCGCCACATAATGAAGCCAGGGAGGGCCGCCATCGGCGGCCCTCACTCACCGACAGGCTGCCTCCGACAGGCAGCTTGGAGGTGGACGGCATCATCATTCGACAGGGCAGCGCTTCTGCCCCTTGGATAATGATCCCTGTGCCGCCAGCTTTCCCTGGCAGGTTTCCCCACCAGGGAAAGGCTGGTGGAAGGGGTGCACTTGGCATGGGCAGTGCAGGGGCTCCTGTGCAGTGCCCCATCCCGCAGGTGACTACCCGATTTACGGGCAGTGATCTACGCGACGGGTGCAGCTGTACCCGCCTCACAGAGGCATGGAGCCGCTGGCAATGTCCCGGCCAGAGGAATATCCATTATACAGCCGGCGGGGTTCCAGGGCAGGTGGCGGTCTCTGGAAAGACCGCCAGCATGAACACCGCAGTGTAAACCGCTGTGTTGATATTGAGGGCCTTTGCCTTCGGAACTGACTCATCGCCTCTCCTGCAAGGGTTCTTTTGATGCAAAGGCTCTGCATCGACACCACAGCTGCATCTGAACGCTGCCAGTGCAAGGTATTGCCAGTGCAAGCCCCATCATTGCTCATCAACAACAGCCTTGAAGATGACACAGGCACTGGCACCACAACTTCACAGCTTCTCAGAACCAACGCAATGTCTTGACTGCACGACGCATCCTCAATGCTGCACTTTGCATTGAAAGCACCCATCATCATGAACATATTCACTGAAATCTTTAAACATGCATATCTCCTATTCTATTGATTGGATGTTTGTCATTTTGGTCTTGCTTTATTTACAAGAAATTACAATACATTTCAATTTTCTAAACTGGGTTGGAATCCTTTTGTGATGTGTTTTCATTGTTTTACTGTTTGAAGCATTGCAGAAATACTTTACGAATTGCCTCTAAATTAATCCTGGCTGCCCTGTGCCAAACTATCTGAGAGTTGAGTACAGGTTAATCTAGGGATTGCTTGTGACTTAATTCTAAGAAGAATTGTGGTTGCTATCTGAGAAGGGGTTCATCCCCTGAACAACTAACACAATATCCTACAACTTTGACAGTAATAAAATAAAAGCTAAAGTATTCATTATTGTACCAGTCTACATGATAAGGTTAGATTCAATGGCAATTAAATGACACAGCAAACCATAGATTGATATTTCTGTGGTAAAAAACACACAAGTGGGAACATTTCTCTGGGCCTTGTTCTTCACCATGTTAGCCCGTGGACATACCTGTCTGTGTAGGTGGTATATATTGTAAGACCTGCCCTGTGTGTTGCACTTCAGTTGCACTGATATCAATGAGGCTGCATAAAACGTAGTAAAATAAACTTTAAAACAACATGTGCACATTTTGGGCCTTGTGTTTCAGGGAGTTTATCAGAGCTATATTAATGTGATTTGTAACTCACAATACATGTATATGGATTGGTGGATGTATGGTTGCTTTTATAGCTATAAAATAATAATGGATGCCAAGTTTTCCAGGTCCATGTGTCATTAGACAGTTTCTTTCATAGAATTCTAGGACTAGTCGTCTTATTTAACCCAGGATAAAACTAGGATTGCAAGTCCCATGATTCAAAGAAAAAAATGAATTGGTTTACCTATTCAAGCTTGGACCAGGAAAACTTGCAAAAATGGATGGTAGGGGGCAAGAGGGTGGTTATGATTTTGCCTAGCACCATATTAGTGACGTCCTGAAGTGGGATTTCATATAGCAAGTGGGGGTGCATTGTAGAGAGTATATCCTTCTTGATAGGGAATGGGGAGGATACATGGTCCAGATGGCCCTTCTGTAAGAAATTGTGCCAGTTAAATCTTGGAGGACTTAACCTTCACCCACCTACTCTTATCGTGCCATCTTTAGAAATGTCCCCAACAGTCCACACTTTCTGCCTCAAGGCCTTCTCAGATTTTTTGACCTTTTGACCTCCTGCCATAAGGCTGCTTTCTGGTTCTGCTGAGGGGAAATTGAGGTAGCCTATATATTTGTTTGTATTGTTTAACCACAAATGCAAGATCTGTCTCCTCAGTGAAATGTTACTTTGTCTTCAACACAGGCAACATCATTAAGAAAGAAAGACATAGTGGAGGCTAAAGAGGAAAGAAACAGATTCCATTGTGTAGGTACCATTTAGGTGGTTGTAAGGGAACGTGTGTCAGATGTTTCTGATTACTGTCAGGTTTATCTCATTTTCCTATTCACATCCATACAAAGTTCTCTTATTTACTGCCAGTTACATGCAGTAACTATATTGTCATAAATTATGATTATTCTAACTCCACCCCCTAAACCAAGAGGGTGTAGACATGGAAGTTCACACTGTTGCTTAATGCACTAAAATAGCTAAATGTAGTAAACATACTCAAAAGTGTAAACATAGATTCCATATGTGAATTACTCACAAGTGTGAGTTACCTCTGTGGATAAACCGACGTGATGGAAATTACTCCTCTGCGTTTCCAAGCTTTGTTATCTGCAAGTCATGCACTAATCCGTATATTTTCTGAGTTAATGTATACACTGCAAACAGCACAACTTCGGAAATGACAAACGAATAGGCCCATTCTGCTGTTCTGTGCTTGAGCAGTGTTCAGAAAAGTATCATGATGTTAAATCTCCACCCTAAAGTCCATATATGGTTTGAAGTGACTGAACACACCATTCAATACTTTATCCTGAGTGGTGAGTTTATTCATTCTGTGTGGCTAGGACTGCTGGAATCGTTTTATCTTATTACTATTTCTTATATACATTACATTGGCCTTTTTTAGGACGACTATAGCCCTCATTATGATCATGGCAGTGTGGGCCGCTATGCCAGCGTTGGCGAGAAATCCTGCCATCCGGCATGGCGGCCCACATGCCACATAATGATGACAGGGAGGGCCGCCACAGGCGGCCCTCACCCACCACCAGGCTGCCTCCGACAGACAGCCTGGCAGTGGACGGCATCAATATCCGACAGGGCTGCGCTGCTGCCCCACGGATAATGATCCCATTTACAGCAGCCTTTCCCTGGCGGGTATCCCCACCAGGAAAAGGCTGGCGGAAGGGGTGCTCGGGGGGCCCGTGGGGTCCCCTGCACTGCCCATGCACTTGGCATGGGCAGTGCAAGGGCCCCTGTGCAGTGCCCCATCGCGCAGCTGCACCCTTCACACAGGCATTGACGGCGGCTCCATGTAAAGCATTCTGCTAGGCTTGTGGGTGGAAACAATGTTTCCAGCAGAATGTTCATTATAAGGCCGGTGCGATTACAGGGGGGCTGGCGGTCACTGGAAAGACCGCCAGCATGAACACGGCAGTGAAAACCGCTGTGCTCATAATGACCCCCTATGTCTTCTGCTTGCTTTTATATTGATGTTTGGAGAACTATTTTTCATAGCTTTGATAAGTACGTTTCAGATGTTTCTTGCAAAAAATGTAGATAGACAAGCTAGAGTTTGTGAAAGAACGTGTCAGCCCCAATTTATTACCTAAACAAGAAATACGTACAAGCATGTTTAGAACTTCTTTACCAATATTATACATTATCAGAAAATCCACAAATGCAGGAAGATTATGTGAAACAAAGTCATAGATTAAAACGAAAGTACAATCAAACTGTGTGGAATCTACGGTACTGTATCAAGCTTCTTCAAAGATATTTTGATCCAGCTCGAAAATTCCAAAATATATAATTGATGTTCCTATTATTTGTACTTGTCTAAAATCTATTCAATTAAACCATTCTTTTTAAAACGCCAAGTTATGATACCAGAACTTTCTTACTCTGCCTTGTGACTTTATAATCCCTGAAGGTGTAAGTTAGCCTTGACATATGATCAGTTAAAATGAAAATTGTTCATTAAAGACCCATGCTCGCAAGGAGGAGACAGTAATAAGTAGAACGGTGCAGTTTAAATAACACACTTCATAAAAGTGGCATATTTTAACAGCTAATATTAGAGGTAAAAAATGTTCCAGGCTGAAGGAATAGGAGGGTAGTGTAATATGCCCTAGGAAAAGAAATCCAAGTGTCAACGTCTGATTAGGGAGGAGGCGGATAATGAATTTGCGACAATGCAAAAAAGTGTTAACATACAATGAAGATAGCGAACTTTTTTTAAAAAGTTAATTTGAAAAAAATAGGTGCTTTACACTTGTTTCCTCTTTTCTGACTCTTAACGAGTAGTTCAAATGCATTCAAGTGAGCGTACACTTTATAAGTAAATAAATGAATAAAACAATAAATAAATACTTAAAGACATATACACAAAATAAATAAATATAAAGTCAGCTACATATTCTAAACAAATATTCAAGAAGGAGAAAGGATGAGCCACACGTTAACATAGATGCTTAACAAGTGAAATAACAGTATTTTTCAAACAGAGACGCTTTGTTAAAATTGAAATGAGAAGGACTGTGAACAAAGCTAGCAATTTAAATGCAATAGCCTGATAGACACCTCAGTGAATTTAGTGATTGTTTAATAGCCTGCAGGTTCGAGGTTCAAAATTGACAGGTTCAGTTTTGCCTACCATTCTTGGCAGGTTTAGAGAGCACTAACTTTTGTAGTAATAGTTTATATCATTTGAGCATTCCTAAATATTCAGCTTGTTTTTTGCATTAAGCTAATAAGGCCCACTCACAAAGGTATGATTCCACTACCTTAATTTCAACGGGTCTGGTAATGGTTCATGCTCATTATCATGCTTCTAGTCTCAAATTGAAGTGCCGTATCTTTAGGTAATACCGTTGCATTACCTTACTACTGAGAATACTGAGACATACCAGACAGACAGACCCTCAAAGAAACCACCCTTGAAACTAGAGTTCAATTGGCCCCTGTAGATTTATCTATCACATAGCCCATGTTGTTAAATGTGGTGGTCATAGCATCAAAAGCATTACAGGTATTATGCATTGACAGCTTATCCCAATGCCTGACAGTGGTATTGGTATGTGGTGCTTTCTACATCTGCTTTTTATATGCCTCAACATCCCTTCCAACAGTGAGGTAAAACAGTTTAATCAAGGAAAGCCAGTGAAGATGTTTGTTCAACACAGGTGAGACTAGTAATTTAGTGAGCCATTTTCGGTTTCACTGTACTGACAATGTGTAGTTAAAAGTGCATAGCCTAATCTTAGTTACAAGCACATTCTATTGGCAAACAGATTGCTGAACCCTGTAGAGAAGTTAAAAACCAAATTCCATCCCAGAATATAGTTCACAAACTGCAGGTAGTAGGGGCTGGGTAAACAGGACAGTTGCTAGGGAGCAGGTGCCAAGCATCATCAGCAATGATGGATGGGAGCAGTGGGATAAGGTGCAGCCTGAGCAAGGAAAATGAGTCCTGGTCTCACTATTGGCATGGGTGGTGATGACACTCCATGAAATGGTTGTTCTGAACTGCTGCAGAAGTTAATTTAATAAATATAGGCATAAATGTCTTAGACCACAAGGCAGCATTCTGGCAAACAGCACCCGACCCCACAAGCCTTGACACTGCTGGGTCGTGAGGTTCCAGTGGTCTTGTCCAATTCACAACCTTGAGTCAGATGGTTCCCAGGTGAGACAGGAGGTCTTTGCTTGAAACAATAGCTGAG
The DNA here is from genome assembly GCF_031143425.1 of Pleurodeles waltl. Taxonomy (NCBI): domain Eukaryota; kingdom Metazoa; phylum Chordata; class Amphibia; order Caudata; family Salamandridae; genus Pleurodeles; species Pleurodeles waltl. Next base: position 197,271,739 of record NC_090448.1, on the reverse strand, counting down.
GCTGTTCAAGAAGTCCATTCTTAAACAAGTCAATAGATCAGAGTACGGTGCTGGTGAGCTCTCCCTGGATAGGCAGCCTGGCCTGAGTGTCTGCTTCACAATCCTCCTCACTTTGGAAAGGTGGACTCATGAAAATGCCACCCATGGGACAGGCTGGCCGGGGCTCTCATCTTGCCTGAGAGATTGGCCTGGTGACAAACGTATCCCTTTATCCTGGTCCTAATAAAGTTCACTAGGCTTTCTTGTAATCTGTGTACCTTATGTGATAGAGGAAATTTGAGCACATGTGTCTGGCCTTCTAGAGCCTTGACACCTCTAGAAGCTTTAAATGACCACTTGTCAAGACTTCTGAAGAAGCTTAGCCATTTGGATAAATCATTCATTTCCTTTTTTGCACAACCAGATAGCAAATATAAAGTGTGAACATTTGGTTGTACTATCCATTCGAATGAGAGGTGGATGGGACTTTCTGCTTGCACTCAAGACTTCCACGAAGGGACTCCCAAGATGCCTGTGCCCTGGGGTTGGACCCTGAGGACCAAATAGAGATGCTTCTCTGTTCTAGAAGGAGCCTTTTCCCATGATATGCGTGATAATCTCTGCCAGGTTTCTGGGAGGCTGCAATAGGAGGAAGGGTCACCCTGGACTGGGTGTTGATGCCTAAGCCCAGGTACCATGCCTGGGTCAGCTGTAAGCTGTAAGGTCTCACACATTTCTGGCGGGGACCTGGTTAGAGCTACGCATCATGCAGAAAGAAGTGAGCCATTGACAGGTCTGAAGAAACCAGACATTGAGTCACCTTGGGACAGCAACGGAGCAAAGGGCTGCAGGCCCATACCCCAGGCCTACCAGACCTCTGACTGGACAACGTCAGATGTTTTAGTCTTGCTGGTACATAGCAGCCCTTACTGAGGCTGTGTAAGCATTACCTGGCTACCTGAGGGCGCTATAAATCAGAACCTGAATCCTAAGGCACAGGGTGTAGTCCACATTTCAGCTGGAGCTCTGATCTGGAGGAGAAGATTCTGCTGGCCTGTTGCATTCTACCTTGGGATACCAATGATTGGTGAATGGAGCCCAAGACCCAGGGCCCATGCACCAGACCCGCTGTGCCTTTTACCAATAACTCTCAGGGCTTTCATGTCTTCAGGAGCAGGAGAGGCCTCCCTAGGCTTGAAGGATCCTTTCCTATGAACTTTGTGACATTGTAAGTTGCCAATTAGAGCCGGGCACAGAGGACCCCATCCCGTGCTGAACTGCAGCTCAGAGAATACTCAGTCAGAGCTCTCTACCCCACTAAAGGAGTCAAATCCTCCCTAGGTCTGCAAAAGTTTATTCTGTGTAGTTTGAGAAAACAATTGTTGAGCTTGGAGACAAAGGCACACTAGTCATGTCCCAGGCCTGCTTAATCTCTGACCAGGAAAATGTCAGAGATCTCAGATTGCTGGAGCTGGGGACTCCCTTATTGGTGGATTAGCTGTCAGTCCTTGTGGAGTCTAGAATCCTTCTTGTCTCATCCTCTTGATTGAGAGAAGGATCTAGATGGTAGTGTAGTTCTTCTTTCCCATAACAATAACTATCCAACGGAAGTTGATTAGGAACATTTGTGGATTATATGTTGAAACAACGAGTGCTTCAACCACCAATGGGTCAACAGCGAGGTCGGAACAGCGACCTCATTGTTATCACTAATGCCTTTACCACGAATGCATTAACAATGATTTTTCATTGTAAAGTCATTCCTGGTAAAGGCATTAGTGATCAGCATGCCCGGTTCCAGCATGCGTCCCCCCGGCACCCCACCCCTAAAATTTACAGTGACCTTGCCACCCCCACCCCACCAACCACCCCAACCCCCACCCCCAAAATTGCCCCAACCCCAACCCACATCCCCTTAAAACCTAAAGCACCACAACACCCCAACCTACCCCTAAAACCTTAACCCTGACCCCCACCCCTAACCCTAATCACCCCGAGCCCCCACCACACCCCCAAAAACTAAAAATACCCGAGTCCCCACCCCTCCCCTAAAACCTAAAGCACCCCAGCCCCCAACCCACCAATAAAACCTAAACCCTGACCCCCTTCCCCACCCCTAAACCCTAATCACCCCGAGCCCTCCACCCCAGCCCCAAAAACTAAAAATACCCAGAGTCCCCACCCCCACCACTAAAACCTAAAGCACCCCAAACCCACAAACCACCCCTAAAACCTAAACCCTGACCCCCTTCCCCACCCCTAAACCCTAATCACCCGAGCCCCCACCCCACCCCCAAAAAAACAGTCCCAGTCCCAGCCCAACTTACCTCCTCCTTGACCGCGTTGACTCCCTTCTTCTGTGCCTTAACCACACATGTATGTGGTTCACACATGCATGGTTAAGGCCCTAAAACAAGGAAGTCGTGGAAAACGAAACCGTTGTTTTGCTTTCGTTTTCCATGACTTCGTGGTTTAGGACTCGTTGTTCCAGGTGTTTCCCGTGTTTGTGAACTAGGTCACCAGGATGACAGATGATTTTGAGCAGAGCCAACCTGGAAGGCTGAATCACATATCCTTTTTGTATACAGAACATCACCAGTGATATTGGTGCGACAAATGTAGTACTTGTCTATGTGTGAAAAATGTATGTCACGCAGTGTAATCTTATTCCTAATTGTTTTGCTGGAAACCTAAATAGGTAAAAGGAGCAACAATCACCAAAAAATGGTGCAAACATTTCTTCAAATGTCATGGTGCATACTTAACTTAATCTGTGTTTTGTTGAAAATTGTGTAAGATGGTGAAGATGCAGTGAGCAGTACCAGGCACTGGAGTACTGATGTCATCAATGATGATATTTGAGATATCATCAGTGATGTCATAAATGATGTCCTAGAACATGCCATTAGTGATGTAGTATGTGAGGTCATAAGCAGTGCATGGCAGGGGCTCAAGTTACAGTTAGCACTGCTAACAATAAAAGTGTAATTTCTGTGTTTCTTTAGTTCAGAATGTTGATGTTGTCATTAACAAATTAACCAAACTATAACATTTAACATTATTTGTTTTCAGTGAACTTCCAAGGTTTTTTTAACATAAAGCAACATTTAATTATGATGCTTAATTCTAACCCCCATTGGCCTGGGGCTACGCCCTGCAGCCAATCCCCTATGTTGTGGGGTTGGCCTCAAGGCCTGGTCTGTGGTGAGGCCCTATGACCAACCTATTTAAAGGCAGCCAAACCCAAACTGCACATGGTCTCTGGCCGTGGGTGGTAGAGGATTGTCCAGAGGCCTTGGGCCTGGGGGATCTATCCCTGAGGGCCTTTTTTGAAAGGGACAGGGGATGCATGCTTCCCATTCATAAGCCTCATTAGTTTCTGCAGACCCATCCACCAGGGCCTTTTTTTTAAAGCAGGGAGTATTACGTGGCCCCCTCCCTGGACCTCAATAGGCCCAGGGGACCCCATCCACCAGGGTCTTATACATTTTAAAGGGGAGGTGGGCATGTGGCACCCTCCTTAAGCCTTATTAGGCCCTAGGGACCTCATCCCCTAGGGCCATTTTTTGTTTAAAGGATAGAGGGTCCATGTGCCCCCCAAAGAGCCTTATTAGGCCCTAGGGACCCCAATCGCTAGGACCACCACTTAAAGCCTTATCATGCTTTGGGGACTCCATCCCTCAAGGCTGTTGTTTCTTATTGAAAAGGAGGAGGGCCATCTGATCCTCCTCCCCAAATGTTGTTATGCCCTGGGAACCATAACCCAGGGCCACTACTTAAAGTAAAAGGGGGGGCTATGCATTCCCCCTCCCTGAGGCTTGTTAGGCCCTTTGAACCTCATGCTCCAAGGGCACTCCTTTACGTAAAGAGAAGGGAGTGCTCAAAGCTCCCTTCCCCAGGCTGATTTCGGTCCTGGGGACCATATCCCCGAGGCCTGGCATGATTCTTAGGGGAGGGGCAGATAGCCCCCCTCTCGAGTGGGTATGAGCCCCAGGAGCCCAATCCCCCAGGACACAAAATGATTTTAGGGGTATGGGGGGAAAACAGGTCACCTTCCTAAGCTGAATTCAGCCTGAGGAACCCATCCCCCAGGGCCTGGCCAATTTAAAAAATGGGGGTGGGTGCAGCTCCCCTCCCATGCTGCTTTCAGCCCTGGGGTCCTCATTCCCTCAGAGGCCTGGCTAAATGTAAAATACAGGAGTGGGGCCAAGCAGCCGTCTGCCTGGGCTGATTTTGGTCACATAGACCCCATCCCTCAGGGTCCAGCAGATTTCTAAATACAGAGAGAGCCTCTCTGTCCCCTCTCAGGCCGATTTCAGACCTGAAGACCCCACCCCCAGGTTCCAGCACATACCAAAAGAAAGGGGCCACATGTAGCCCCACCAGAGCCATTAATGGCCCTCAGGATCCAGTACTGCCATGCTGGGCTCCATGGCCTCTCCCCATTCTTAATATGGCTGTGCCCAGGGAGATGGGGTCCCAGGGGCCAAACACAGCCCTGGGAGGGGAGCTGCCTCCCCCCCTCCTTGCATGGCTACCTTTGGGGGATTGGACATAGTGCCTGGGCATGCAGCCCTTTGGCTGTGCGTTGGGGGTTGGCTGCATGCGGGGGCTGGCTGCATTACGGGGTTTGGCCAGACACTTCCACCAACCCCTTGCAATGCACAACCGAATGCCCAACACAAAATGGTGTTGGCTGTATGTGGGAATTCAGCTGCAGGGTCTGACCAAGGCAGCATTGGTTTGGTTAACATATGGTAATTAAATATTACCTTATGTTAAAAAAAACATAGAAGTTCACTGAAAAAACAAAGGTTGCAGGGACACCATAGTTTGAAAATAGAATATGAAAAACCTGAGAAATGCACTAAAAAACAAAAGGCTATGGGGACTTTATAGTTAGTTTTACCCCAATTTCTACACACAAAACCATGGCAATTCAGCAGTTATAGTCAGAGTCATCTCAAGAAACTATAACTTGTGCCTTAAGGTAACTATATGATATGAAATATATGAAAACCATACAATATACATCCACTTCATTCCAAAGAAATGTTTGGCAATGCTATTGATCTCTTTCAAATGAAATTCGCAAACGGAGCACCATTGAGTGTGTGGGAAAAAAAATTCAGGCTCTGTGTTTTCCCCAGCTATTTACCACTGGAGTAGGTGGTCAGTATAATGTCGTCCTGTACAAACACTAGCAGATGAGTACAGGTCAACAAGATTATATTTAGATTACCCTAGATTTCGCCAGTTTATTCCATAAATGTTCTGTTTATTATTTGAGAGTGACTTGCCTGGACTATTGTATGCTGTTAAGCACATTCTGGAGACAGGAGTTCATCTACAAAATCTCTCTGCACAGGAATTTGTTGACAAAGTTTAAGGTAAGGATAAAATAATTAGATTACAAATTGACTAATTTGATGGCATGTCAACATAGTACCAATGTGTATTGGTATTATTGTCACGGAGAACCTAAATATATGTTGTAAAAAGGTAGGTGCGCTTGCTTGGTTTGTGAGTACGCAATGGATGATTTACTTAAGTTTTAAGGGAAACAAACTCAAAGATTAAGGACATCAATATGAAGACAACAAGAAAACGTTGTCCTTGTGATCCTGCTAATGTTTGTAGGTATTTCAACCACAGGTTTCAAGCCATGATGGCTTTCAAACGTAATAAAGAACATCCTCCTCTTGGTGAAGTTACAGATACCTTTTGGCATAAAGAGTACTAGCAAGAGGTGCTCCTTAAACTCACATGCTGTTAGAGATAAACAATGCACCAAAATTTAGAACCAAGAATGAAGATTCTGTACTATATTTCACAGAGCAGCATGTGTCATGTGGAATTCCAAAAAACTGATGATAAAGGCCTATGACAACAAGTTCTATGCTTTCAAGCTCATGGATGTGGTAAGTACTGTCGTCAAAGATACAGATGTAAAGGTACATTTTATACAAGGTGTTGTTTTGGATTTCCAAGACGTATCATTTTCAAAGGAAGAACAGCTTTTTATTTGCAGCCAGACATACACTGACACAAAAATCACCCAAAAAATATAGATAACCTCAGATCAGCAGAGGCCTACAAGTATATTAATGACTATAATGCTGTGATTTTGAAAATATCAAATACAAATATGGATATGCAATTTGTTGTAGACAACTTCATCTCTGTGGCTCATTATGTCACTTCGGACATTACAAAATCAGACAGACAGGAAGGAAATGTGGAAAGAGATTTCTGTAGAAAAGTATCTAAATAAGAAATTGCGTAGCTTCAGCTGAAACTGTTTTCGCGTAGAGAGATGAGTTCCTATGAATGGTGTGACAGGTTAAGCACACCCAGGGGCTGATTTATGAAAAGTTAGCGCCACCTTTGAGTCATTTTTTTAATGCAAAAGTGATGCAAACTTACAAAATACAAATAGATTTTGAAAGTTTATGCCCCTTTTGCGTCAAAAAATGACACAAAGAAGGCACTAACTTTTCATAAATCAGGCCCCTGGTTTGTACTTGAAGTCAAGGGGCATTGTTTGAGTCAGTCTGTGCCTTTCAAGCACATGAAACAGAGTTTTGAAGTCTTTCCTGGTAATTCAGCGCCTAGCAGAGGTCGATCCAAATCACACAGATATTGTGAATACAAATATGTTGGATACTTACTTTTCAAGAAGAAATCCACGCCATATGTCTTTACAAGTTCTGCAACATTATAGGTATAGAAACAATGTAACAGAAAACATAGGTGAAGGAAAATATACAGTACTTGGTTGCAACAGTTGTTTGGTTTGACACACAAAGGAACACAAATAGATTCAGAGCGATTTATGTACTTAGTACTACCAGACGTTTAATGTACTCTACTTCTGGTTTATGGATTATCACTTTTTATGACATCAAACGGCCTACCTAAATGTCTTTATAAGTATCTTGATATACTAGTGTCCTTCATAGATATTAATTGTACTGTGACATTATCAATAAAAAAGCAGATCATTTCAGCATATATTTCATTACACTGGTTTAGAAAGTATATCTAAAACACTTAGTAGATTAATTGTGGTCAGTACAATGTATAGTGTCACTAATTTAAAGTGACATACTGTGCAGTTCTGTTTTTCCCTCAATGTATGTGACTGTTATTTCCCCACTGTTCAGTGATGATTCTTTATAGCATAGGTTATTTATGGTGTACAAAAAGAAAGCTGAGAACAGTAAATAAGGGAAAACAAAATGCTTAATTCAAATGTATGATTCATTTATAGCTTTGTCAACATATACTGCTTTATTATTAACATGAACTTTTGCAGTGCAGAAACTTAAACTTTATTGTGTAAATGTATAAACTGTAACATTAACTTAGATCTGTTTTCTTTCTTTTTACGCAAATCAGTGGAACCAATTATTGTAGTAATGAGGGTGACTAATTACATTTTTACCATATATAATTCACCCAATATGTCACTCAGGCAGGAATCTGTGAATGCACTGACACACCTAGGGACACATTGAGATTTACACTGAAATACCCAACCCACAGTGATGCTACACTCACAAGCCCAGACAAGCTCCAAAGCTACACTGACACACCAGCAAACATTGACTTATCCTGGAACACACTTATGTATAGATTGAGGCACCCAGGCACACACATATGTATATATACGGAGACACCCAGGCACACATTGATACAGACTATGACACACCCAGGCACACACTTATGCAGACCGTAACACTCCGAGGCACACAGTGACACGTACACTGACACACCAAGGCACACACTGATGGATCTGCTAACACAGCCAGGCACACACTCATACACACTGACATACCCAAGGAGACACTAATGCATATGTTGACACACCCAAGCATCAATTCATAAATGCACTATGATACCGAGGCAGACACTGATGCATACAACAACACATCTAGGCTTACACTGATGCATATGCTCACACACAGGGACATTCTAACACATGCATTGAGACAGCCAGGCAGACTCTCATACATATGCTGACACACCCAGGGACACACTCATACACAGAGTGACAAACTCAGGCACACACTCATTCATACAGTAATGCACCCAGCAATATCATACAGCATACACTTACACAGGCAGGTAAATAATGACATATACTCTGCTACACCCAGGCAGACACTCATAAATACTCTACTTAACCCAGGCACCCACTAATAAATTTACTAAAGGCATACATTCATGCATGCAGTGACACACCCATTCACACACTAATGCATACACTGAGACACACAGGTAAAAACTCATACATACACTGACAAACCTAGGCACACACTCATATATACACGGAGACACCCAAGCACACTGATATATACACTGGCACACCCAGGGGCACAGCCACATATACACAAACATACTCAGACACACACTTATGCATTCACTAATACACCCAGGCACAAACAAATACATACTCTGACACATCACTCCACACACTGATACATACACTGAGACACCCACGTATGCACTCATGCATATACTAAGAAACCCAGGCACACACTGATGCATATACTGACACTTTCAGGCACACACTAGTGAATACACTAACACACACAGGCACACACTGATACATTGACTGAGACACTCAGGAACACATTCATGCATATACAAACACACCTAGGTACACACTCAAGCATACACTGCAAAGATAGACACACACTCATGCATGCACTATACTGAAACACCATGCTCACACTGATGCATACATTAAGACTGATGCATTCCTTAAAACACCTAGGCATACCCGGATACATACACTGAAATAACCAGACACACACAGGTCGATGCAATAACAATCCCAGGCACACACTCATGTAAATACTAACACCCTGAAATACATGTTTATGTATACACTGCCACCCCCAGACACTGATGCATACACTCACACCCAGGGGACACTCATGCATATTCTAACACACCCGCACACACACTGATATATACACTAACACACCCAGGTATGCACTTATACATACACTGACACACCCTGTCACACACTGAAACATACACTGACAAATAGACACACACTAATGCATACATTGACACACTCAGGCATACAATAATACATAAACTGCTATACCGAGGCACACAATGATGCATATACTGATACTTCCAAGCACACATTCATGTATACACTAAGACACCCGGGCATACAATCTTACATTCAAGTACAAACCCAGACACACTCATACATATACTGACACACCCAGGTAACAACTGAAGCTTAGCCTAACACACCCAGGTACACAAAGATACATACATACACACAAACAGAGGCACACACTCATACAAACACTCACACCCAGTCATTCACGCACATATACACTTATATACCCAGGTATGCACTCATGTACACAATAATATTCCCATGCACCCACTCCTGAATACACTAACATACCGAGGTATACATTTATGCATACATAAACATACCCAGGTACAGACAGATACAGTAGCACACCCAGGCACATACTCATGTATGCATTAACATACTCAAATATACACTGTTCCGTATACTGACACAAGCAGATACACATTGATGCATATGTATATCCATATATATATACCCAGGCATATGCACATACTGATGCACACATTCAAGTATACACTTATACACCAAGTGAGTCAGATACACATCAAATATACTGTAAAGAAATAAAAAGGCAAACTCAGCTCTTCTTATGAGTAGATGGTGTAGTTAAAAAAATAAACGTTTTTTTTTTTTTAAACAAGCTTTTCGTTTTTTCATAAATGCACCATTAAAAAAATAAGTGCAAAACTGAACAAAAATAACCATAACAGAAAGCAACAGGCTTTCTAACTGGAAAACAATGCACAAAAAGTGCAAATACTAAAAGATTTTTTTTTTACATGGATGACTGTTTTTGGCATCCAAGTATTTTGCTACAGATGTTGTACTTAGGCCAACAGGCATATCGCATCGCAAGCAGTGAGTCCTTATATGCCCTATGATAGGACACATAGCAGGAACAGTGATGATGGCTGAGGAGAATGGTGTAGGCGCAGTGGCTGTAGATGTTGAAGCACCACCAACTGTTTGTCTCTCGCATACCTTCCTCAGGTATGCTAGTTCATGGGTTTTTTCAGATGCATCTACACATATAGGTTGTTCCATGACTATATTTTTACACGTTCCATGAGACAACTCCTTCCTGCAGATTGTACACTTAACAATTGTGGTGGTGAATTTATTTACCCCTGAGGGGATTATGAAAAACTGTGACACCGCACTCTGCTTTTTAGGTGGGCAATTCTGCTCCTTCTCATCTTCCTGCAGCAATACAGAATCATCTCCTCCAGAGGATGTGCCAGACACAGCCGTGATCTCCAATAGGCAGAGTTCAAACAACCTGGACGCTTGAAAAGCAGTAGGCCTATTCCAAGCAGTGTAGCTTTATGCACTGGGTCATTAGAAATAACAGATTTTGGGTGGGAATCTTTCAAAAAAAGGGTTTGGCAGTTATCAGGCAGAATATTGTGCAAGGTTTCCATGTGTCATCCCACAAATTTTCCCATCTTTTTGCAGAGTTGAGAACTTGCGAAAAAGATAAATCGCGCAATTAATGCTGAAAAAATACATACTCATGTAAATATACATTTATATATGTGCACACTGCCCTGCTACATTAACATATTTCACTATATTTATGTAAAATATATATTTTTTTTATTTTGTCTAATCCTCAAATGTCAATTAGGGAATACATTACAATCATGTAATCAGAACAAAAACCATAGAGTAGGTCTGGTTCATGTTTACAGTTCTGCAGGGGAACCACCGTTCCTAACTTTTTTTTTTTTTAAAGAATACACAATAAAATTATATTTATGTGCTCACTACTTTCTCCTTGGTTTTTTTTCATCTTTTTTCAGCATTTTCCGTGCTTTCCCCTGTTTCTCACTGCTTTCAGCTTTTTCCCCTAATGTTTCTGTGACCTCTTCTTGGTTTCCCTTCTTTTCAGTGCTTTCCCCTTGATTTTTCCCTCCTTATTTTCTATGCTCTCTCCTTGTTTTCCTCTCATTGTTACTGCTTTCTCCTTTGTTTTGTCTTGTTTAACAGTGTCTTCTTGCATTTTTTTTTCTAATTTTCACTGCTTTCACCTTGCTTTTACCCCTGTATTTTGTGTACCTTCTCCTTGCTTTTCCTACATTTTCACTGCTTTCTGATTACTGTTCAGACCTTTTTGTGTGCCTTCTTCTTGCTTTATCCTCGTTTTCATCAATTTGTCCTTGCTTTTCCACCTATTTTTTGACTACTTTCTTTTTGCTTTTCCATTGATTTCACAGTTTCCTCCTTGTTTTTTACCCCATTGCTTCAGTGACCTTTCCTTGCATTTCTCCCATTCCCACTTCTTTCTCCTTCTTTTTGTATTTTATTTTGTATGCATTCCCTTTGCTTTTCTTTTTTTTTAACTACTTTATCCTTGTTCTTCCTTCCCACTTTTTGAATGCCTGCTCTTTACTTTTTCCTCATAGCGTGGGGTTGGAAGCATGCAGGGAGTTGGCCCAGCGGCCCTGCAGCCGACCCCCTGTTGCATTTAAAAAAACATTGACATTGACTGAAAAAACAAAGGTTACAAGCACATTATAGTTAGGCTACCATTTGAAATGTACAAAATCATAGACATTCAGTAGTTATAGTCACCTCATCACACTATAACTTACTCCCCCACAATGCACTGCTAATAATCTCACATATAACATCACTCATTACATGATCTGTGACATCACTGATGACATCACTAATGACATTTCAAATTATATCACTGTTGACAACACTAATGACATTATCCTCTGTGTGTCTTTTTTTGTACATTTTTTGAGTGTTAAATATATAGATTAATTCACTGGATGTTTAAAATTACTGTCTGTTTTTTTGTAAGTGATTGTGGTTTTAATGTAAGCCTTCTGTGCAATTAAATGACTGTATTAGTGAGTGTGGTTTTGTACATTTCAAATGTTATCCTGACTATAACGCCCCTGCAACTTTATATCTATATAAATATATGCCTCTCACATGGTGTTTCATTCACGAACCCGCAATGTGGTGGCACCAAGCTCCTATTGATGTCCCATAGCCAATTTCTTAATGGAAAAATTCATTTATTTTGTGCAAAGGAGCAAAATGATTTTTCAAAAATGCAGAGAAAAGCAAAGATCATATATAGTTCCAGGCAGAAACTTTTTTGCTTGATGCCTTCTTCTGGGCCTATATCAACAACATGACAGATGGCATCCTATTTTATAATGTCCTTTTTCTAATTCATTTCCCGGTCGAACACTAGAACACTAAGTATTTGATGACTGGCCAGTAACGATTGCCATTATGCAAAACATTGATATTTCCAAAACGTTTTTCAACAACCTCTACATTTTTCTCATTGAAATCCTCGTGTAATACTTCATTAATGTTTACATTTATGCATGATGGCAACCCTTTTTTTACAAGTAATTAAATATGTCACATGTACGTTTTATCACAATTTCCTGTTGAAATGAATTAATAAATCACCATTCACTTACATCAATGCTGATGTGCACACATCAAATTCCTTGGAAAAAGACTATGGGCCTCATTATGAGTTTGGCAGTCTGACCACAAGGTCGCCATAGTGGCAATCGGCAAAAAAACGCCACATTAGGGGACATGTAGACTGCCATATGATGAGTTACACAGGCAGGACTGCCAAAAGCAATTCAAAAGATTCACACAGCCAGTACCCTGGAGGTCAGGAAATAGGTGGTCCAACCACCAGCACTGACATCCCGTTGACCAACCATCGAACGTATTATGAGTCAAAAGTTGCAGTAGCGGTCAGCCTTGTCGGTCCGACCCAGGGTAGTTCATGCTCACCAAAGAAAAGCATAACACCACATTGGATAGATTTGAAAACAACACAGCTGACACACATTTCCACACTCAACACACCTGCAAAGGACACTATAAAACCCACCCCTTCACACAACACAATCCTTTGCTTTTCCAACACCAAACACAGAAGCCAGAGCTCATCTAAAAACTTCTCAAATATAGACTAGGCACCCCTCCAACTTTCTCTAAGCACATATCCCACACCCTCAACAGAGTTCCATGTCCAATCACATCCATTTGACCTACCCAACTCCACAAACGTAGCATCACTTGTTAAAATTCCTCCTTTTCATTTAACACCACCATGTAACCCCCGAAAAATCCTTTGTTTCACAGATGAAGAGAGAAGAGTCCAAGTGGATGAAATCATCAGAGTAGAGCCACAATTGTTTGGAGCCCAAGTCCAAAACACTACTGTCACCAAGAAAATGAAAATGTGGCAAAGGATAGTTGACAGAGTCAATTGTGTAGGTCCCAATCTGCGACTAGAGGACGACATCAAGAGGGCAAATGGCACTTTTCCCTGAACTCCCCTTTGAAGTTTACCCACCATAGAGAATGACATCTGTATAGTGTGTGCGTAGTGCAGGCACTGGCAGGACTACACCTCCTAGCAGACACTATTATAGCCACTCCACTCAGCCAGCTCAGTGTCTCCTGCAACAAGGAGTCCTGTGTCACAACCCTTTGTTGATGTCTACTCACCTGGAAAGATAACAGTTGTGCAGTGGGTGTAGTGCAGGGACTGACAGGACTGCTAAGGACAGGGGGCTCTGTTACTGTCACTCCGCTCACCCACCACAGTGTCCTCTGAGCAAATAACCCTTGCCCCTGAACTCCCATTTGAAGTGTACCCACCTGACAGCATGGCATATGTATAGTGTGTGTGTAGTACAGGCACCGGCAGGACTGCTAAGACCAGGAGGCAGTGCTACTCTTACTCCACTCAGCCACCACCATGTCCTCTGAGCAAATGCCTCTTGTCCCTGAACTCCCTATTAAAATGTACCCACCTGAGAAGATGACATCCGTATAGAGTGTGTGTAGTTCAGGCACTGACAGCACTACGACTCCCAGCAGGCACTGTTATTGTCACTCCATTCAGCCAGCCCATTGTCCCCAGCAAGAAAGACCCCTGTGTCACTATCCTCTGTTGAAGTCTACTAGCCTGGGAGGATAACATATGTACAGTTGGTGTAGTACAGGGACTGACAGGATTGCTAAGGCCAGGAGGCTCTTACTGTTCTCTAGCAATTGACCCTTGTCCCTGAACTCCCTGTTGAAGTGTACACACCTCAGAGGATGCCATTTGTATACTGTGTAAGTAGTACAGGCACTGACAGACTGCTAAGGCCAGGAGGCACTGTTACTATCACTCCACTCAGCCACCACAGTGTCCTCTGAGCAAATGACCCTTGTGCTTGAACTTCCTGATGAAGTGCACCCACCTGAAAGGACTGCTAGGCCAGGACGCTCTGATATTGCCATTACAGACACTAGAACAGTGCCCTCTACTCTGAAGTCCACAGTACTTTAAAATCTCATTTGATGTATACTCACTGGGGGAGTTGCCATCCGTTATGTATTGGAGAGCAGTGAGAGTGACAGGACTGCAACTCACAGCAGGCACCAAAACAGTTCTCCCTCAAAATACTCCTGTGTACCAAATCATCTTTGAGATGTACTCACCTGGGAGGAAACCATTAGTATCATGTGTATAATACATGGAGTAACATGGCTGCAACTCACAGGACGCTCCCTTACTGTAACTCCAACTACCAGTCCAGTGTACACTTGCAAATATACCCTTTTTTGGGAATCCACACATGAAAGGCACTCACCTCGGGGATGACATAGAACAAGTGCATGAAATCCAGGGAGTGACATGACTGCCAAGGCCGGGAGTCTCTGGTTCACCTAATCCAAACACAAGCCCAGTGTGCATGTGTCCAAATATCCTTTTTCTTTTAAAGTTTACTTACCTGGGAGTACAACTTATGTATACTGTGCATAGTCCATGCAGCAAGATAGGTGGAATTCCCAGAAGGGCCAGCCCTTGTAACTCCAATCACCATGCCTGTGACCATATGCCATAATGTATCTGTCTGTAAACTCACAAATTAAGTTTAGTCACCTTTGTGAGGTGGCTAACCACCTATATCTATCTTGAGGAGCTATTCCAAGATGTAAATATTGGGGACAGGAATGATAGCTCAAACTGTGTGCAACTAAGAAAATAACCCAAGGCCTCAGGATGCATCACCTGAATGGTATTGGCACAAGACATAGGGGGTCATTATGACCCTGGCGGAAGGCGGAGAAGCGGCGGTCGGACCGCTAACAGGCTGGCGCTATTTTTTTTTGTATTATGACCATGTCGGTTACCGCCATGGTCATCTGCCGGTTCTCCGTTCCGCCCGCAAGGGCGGAGACGACCGCCGGGCTGGAGACCTGTGTCTCCAGCCCGGTGGCCGTCACTATACCGCCGGCGGTATTTTGACCCGGCTGACCGCCATGGATTTCATGCGGTTTGAAACCGCCATGAAATCACTATCAGTGCCAGGGAATTCCTTCCCTGGCACTGATAGGGGTCTCCACCCACCTCAACTCCCACCCCGACTCCCTCCCCTATACCCCCCACCACCCCTGTCACCCCCCCAAAGGTGGCAGGGCCCCCCTCCCCACCCCTCACCCCAACATGCACATAACTCACACACACACACGACATGCACGCAGGCACCACCAACACACACACACCCCCCGACATACATGCCAACATCCACACACACAGTCAGACACGCATACCCACATACATACACGCACACATCCATACAGACATACCTACAGACATACATGCACTCATTCCCAAAACACGCAACACCCCCGCAAGCATGCACGCACTCACACACCCCCTCTACATATACAGACGCACACCCACATAACACACCCCCCCCCTCCCCTAACAGACGATCAACTTACCTGGTCCGTCGATCCTCCGGGAGGGGAGGGGAGCCATGGGGGCTGCTCCGCCGACACCACACCGCCAGCAGAACACCGCCACACCGAATCACAGGACGTGATTCGGTGGGCGGTGTTCTGTTGGCGTGGCGGTGGAGGTGGAGCAACCTCCACTTCCCCGCCACCCGCCAGTATGGCTGTTGGCGGCTCTCTGTCCGAAAAAGGACAGAGAGCAGCCAGCAGTTATAATATGCCAAGCGGCAAAACACCAGTACTGGTGGTCTTCCGCACGGTGGTCCCTCAGCGGTCTTGTAAAAAGACCGGCGAGGTTGTAATGACCACCATAGTCACAGTGCACTGACCACATGATGACTACAATCACACATACAACAAAGTACTGGGTCAGCCTGTGTAACAGTCAATTAGGCCTTAAAAGGATCAAAGCCACATCTTGCCTAGCCACTGTTTTGCCTGCACTGATGACAAGATGTAAATATATGCCCAATTGCCCCAAGTGGTAATGAACTCATTCATTCAGCAGCTGCAGCTGGTTGACTGAAATGGAATTGGTATGTTTCACTAATGTCTGCTCAAAACAATTGATAGCACGTGTACTGGTCACATAAGGAAAACCTGCCAATCCAATGTGTACACAGACTTTGTTAATTGTCACGGTTAGCTATTGGAGGTAGATGCCACAATACAACCTGTAAGATTGTATCTCTCACATCAACAGGTCAAGCTATCCATGGGAACACCGATCCCACTGAAGATACTGCCACTACCCCCTTGGATGAAGCCCTCAGTAAGGAAAACACTCCTGGACGTCTAGACGTCCAGGGTGGTTCTGGCCCATCAATGCAACCTGGTTAGAGGATATGAGTGATCCTCACTGTGACCACAGTCGCCCCAGCCCGGATGCATCAACATCGCAGGCAGCTGTTTGCCCCCCAACCTGTGTCCCTAGACAATGACAACCATTGTATGCCCCCAGTCCAGGATCCTGAGTCACAACAACACACCTCTGACAATAATGGTCCTGGAACCAGTAGTAGGGGGCAATCTGTGGCAAGGACACAGGCACGTGGGGGTAGGGTGCATTGGAGTAATATTGTGGGGCAGCATCATGAGGCCTCTAGGGATGCTCCTCGCCAGGACACCATCAGCCAAGTCTTGGGAACCTATCAAGAATACAAAGGTGTGATGGGCCAGGTACTTACTAAAGTCAGGGAATTCAAGCAGCTGCCAAGGGACTTCCATCATGAGTCACTAGAGAAGTGGGATGCCACCAACACCATCCTGGCCTCCCTATCAGGGGCATTCCTGGAGCTCAGCAGTACCCTGATAAGGGACTTTGAGCAAATACCACACGCCTTCCTTTGGCCAAGCTACATCAGGACCTTGTGCATCTGTGGCAGCTACTGGAAGAGAGGGCCTGTCAGGGGAACAACCCTCCTCAGACACCCCTGCCTCCGTAGAAGCATAACCTCCCGCAAGTGGGGGCATCCACCCAAGAATCCAGGAACATCAGCTGGTAAGACACCAACCACTACCAGCAAGTGGCCCCTTCCTGAAGGAACTCTTTTGTGTGATACATATTCACTCTGTTGACTGTTCTTAAACCACCTTCCATTTTCTATGGTAGTAGAACACTGGACTTTGGACTATCAAATGCGGTGGCTTCTATCACACTTTCCTTTGCTGTTGCATCTCAGTATTATTTTCTGCACCTATGGCAGTAAACTTATGTATTCGAAAATGATTACCTGCTTGCTTGTGTTCCACATTTTGAAATGTTGATATGTAAGCCCATGTAAAGCACATGAAGTGGACACAAGATGGGAATGGGAGGAGGGATATGTCACAGGTAGTGTCATGCTGAGAAATAATAGAAAACACAGAGGCAAGTGTCTGGTCACAACAAACATTTTGTTGCACTGTACAACACATAGGCTGTCAAAATGTCTAGACTGTTATAGCTAAAAGTAGCTGAACCATGATGAGGTAGGTTAGATATACCAAGGTACAGTCCCCCAGACCACAGAAGTAAGGACTTTGTCAGACCTTGTCCCATAGAATAGGTTAACAGATTACTGGATGTCACCAGCTTGAGCCTCATCACATACCAAAATCAGGTCTACCAATATAACAGAAGCCATGGCACAGGCAGAGGGCAGGACAACAACCCCTGATCATGGGTTCATCCTGTAACAATGTCCAAGCATCTGGTGGTATGACACAAACCTATGTCAGTGCTGTGGCACAGGCACTGTTACCTATTATGAGAAAAAAACATCTACAGCTACAAACAGGTCATACAAGATCATTGTTGATAAATTGTAAAGGGAGAATGCATGGTTTGCACTTGATGACAACATATCTTAAGACTATTTCATAACACTTAAGACAATTGGCACAGCACACTACATCAAACCAATATATTGTACACTTTAGACTTCAACCTACCCACTGTCCAAGCTGCTTTGAAACAGGAATCATACACCCTAAATCTGTGACCAAAATTACTTGGATCAATCCATATCCACTTCCTATGATAGACCAACATCAGATTCCTGCTAATGTTACAACTTTGAAATACCCACATGATGATGTCATGGTGAAAGTACCTGGATAAAAAGAATTCAAGGGGTTTAGGTATGAAATGTATACCCATGACCAAAACTGCATATCAAACATCAGTAGATACACTTATATTTGCAATGAGACTAACACAAACCCAGCAGATAATCAAGGTAGTAAAATGTTTAAGTCGGACTTAGCAAGCAACCCATTGCTGGATACTGCAAAGCATGAGATCCCCTATTTCTTGGAAAAATAACCTACTCCACACATCTACAGTTCCTTATACTGTCACATTAATTACATCACATTACATACTTCCAGTCAGGTAAAGTAGTGGTTGTCGAGATCTACCTGCAAGTCTTCACCGTCCTCTTCATCACTGTCATCCTCACTTGGTATTTTCAGGATTCTCACCCATTGGCACAGCTAGCTTCCCCTCATCTAGGATGTATGGGATATTCCTCCTCAGGTCTATGTTGTGGAGGATGCAGCAGGCCACAATGATCTTACACACTTTTTCCGGATAGTAGAGAAGGGCTCCACCTGTCTTGTCATGCCACCTAAATATAACTTTCAAGACCATTCCACAACATGACATGTTCTTTTATGGGCATGGTTGAAGCGGTCTTCCCCTGACGTAGTTGGATTCCTCACCGGCGTCAACAACCATGGACGGTTTGGATATGCAGATTCCTCTGTTATGGAATGGGACATATGTGCAACTATGAGTCTCTCTCATGAGAATTGTTGCAGCAGACATAGCATGCGCACAAACAGGACAGATGTGACTCACCATCAGCTAGGGGATTGCACTATTCCACATAATGAAGGTATCATGGACTGAACCCGGAAAATAGGCACAGACCTGTGAAATGTAGAGATCCCCCAAACAAACAACCTGGACATTGATGGAATGGAAGCCCTTTCTGTTGTGGTACACTTGTTCATTGCCATGCGGGAGCCCAAGGCAACATGTGTGCCATCAATGGCTCCCCCCACATAGCGGGTGTGTGACAAGCCGTAGAAGTCAGCCTTCACATGGGCAAAATCTTCATGTTGAGCAAACCCAATATAGCTGTCCAGGTGTTTCAACATTGGCGACTGTATTTTGTAACAACCCTGTAGCCAGAAAATCCAAAACTCCCATAACTTGTACAATAAGTGGTGTGTTATTTGGATGACGAATGGAAGGCATCAAATCTGGCTCCTACTGATGAAATAGGCCCACAATCGTTTGCCGATTCAGATGGAAGATCTGGATGCTGTGGCATTTTGTTATGGTCTGAAGGTCTGGCAGTAGATGATAGACAGGAGCTTATCTGATCCTCCCCCTCCCTGGGTTTCTAGTTATGAAAATAAATGAGTATTACCTTATTCAATGTGTTCCTTGCAACATAAAGGATGAATGATAATGTTAAAATGTGGGAAAACATGTATGAAGGTGTGGACATGATACACAGTATACATCACAACAGATAATCACACCGAAGTCACATGTTACTCCTTGCTTTTCAACACATATGTATACAACACGTATCTGGTCATCACCAATTTGTTTATTATGGATGCCACTCAGACTGTCACTTGATGTCCAAAGCTTTAAGATGACTTTTGTTGGTGGGGGGTGCCTCACTGCAAATTGCCATATGTGCCTAGCAATATCCTACAATGGTGTTTGAGTACTAGGACCTACATGACAGAACGAGACGTACTTTTTGCAGCAAAAACCAACATTTTCAGAGGTGTGATGCATTTTTCGGAGCCATATACTGCATTTCAGGCCTGTAAAATGGCAGATGCCTGGCCTACTCCACTGAACATCAGGGACCTCCCACGACTGCCGGCAGAAGTCGTCATGGTGGAAGGTGGTTGCAACCGCGGCAGACACAGCCATAGGGTCACGTTGTTGACAGTGGTGGTCACAGGCCAATGGCTCTGTCTGCCAGTGGTGATAGCTACATACGTAGCAGATGTGACCGCCATGTCCTCCAAAATCCCTCACTTGCTTCCTGACACTGCTGCCAGCAAGACCTCCACTATCTGAGCTGCTGTGTACCCCTCTGGGATCAATCATGCCACATCCAGCACTTGATAGGGACCCAGTCTTCTCACCAAAGGAGTTGGAGAAGCTGGTGTCTGAGGTCCTACCGCTGAATGAACAGCTCTATGGTGCACCAGAGGAGCAGGTAAGTGCCTCATGTGCACATATTTTCTCTGTTCTTCACTATTTATTCCCTCCACACAGCTAGAGTATGCCAATGTGTGGCAATATGTAAGCTCAAGGTGCCCACTTTCTGTATCCCAGCAGATCCTGTTAGGAGGCCACATCTTGCCTCTGTGCTTATATGCAGCCTTTTGAGGCTCTTTCCTCTGCTAACAATGTAATTGCTTTTAGGGGAAAGTTAAAGATCTGTGACTAATATGCACTTGGCATCATAGTCAATGTGTGTCTCAGATCCCTGACAGGTCCCTTAATTCCACAACCTTGCTGTCACCTCCATACAGGTAACATATGTCCCGTACAGGCTCGTTGTATCTCTGACATTTCAAAGGTGCAAACTGTGTGTTGTTTCATGGGAACCCTTGATATATGGCGCAATAGTCTAGTCAGATTGCAATCAATGGACAATGCATGCCTATGTAGTTTTGATTGCAAGCTATGTAATATGGACATATGTCCAAAAGTGTGTTCTGTGTTGATGATAAGACACACAGAACCCTGCCCCCTGTAGTGGTATGAGTCTGTATTTGTATTTGCGCATATTGACACATGGACAGCCTAGAGTATTTCTGTAACCACCATGCCAGTCACTTCATTGTTACCCGTGTTTAATGTTAGAGCTTGTACCCTGGCAGTAGCCTCTAGGGACTATATGGAGAGAATCATTCTCATGGAGTGTGAGTGTTTTGATGCATTCATACCTAAGGAATCTACTTTTCAGAAGGCACAGAGGTGTGATGTGCCTCATAGTTTCTCAGATCTCGATCAGATAGCTAGATCATTTCCCACAAGATGTCAGTTGAGCTACCTAGTGAGTGCAGGACCTGACCAGAGTGGTAGGTTGGTCTACAGGTTGGGAAGTATTTGTAGTCATGTCCCTGTACTCAATGGCTAGTATGTACCACACTTGGACAGTGTGGGCAAAACAGAATGTTCTTAGCTTGGTTTACTGACATGCATGTGACTCAGCAATTTTGGATGAGACTTATGAATATGATTTATTTTCTTGGCGATTATTTCCACGCAGGTCAAAGCCCATCAGAAGAAAGGGATATGGAGAGCCATCGCCAATAAGGTACAGACCCTGAGGGTTATGGATCAATGTACTCTGCTGTTGGACCTGCCCATTTTTGCAGGGTCATCCCCAATCTTTTTGCCTCCTGCCTCCTATTTTGTCTGACCTATTTGTGTTGGCTATGGAACCCTGAGCACTTTACCACTGCTAACTAGTGCTAAGGTGCATATGCTCTCTGTATAAATTGTATGGTTGATTGGATTTCATTGATTGGCATATTTGAATTAATGGTAAGTCCCTAGTATAGTGCATAAGAGGTGCCCAGGGCCTGTAAATCAAATGCTACTAGTGGGCCTACAGCACTGCTTATGCCACCCACATTAGTAGCCTTGTAATCATGTCTCAGACCTGCCACTGCAGTGTCTGTGTGTGCAGTTTGAAACTGCCAATTCGACTTAGCAAGTGTACCCACTTGCCAGGCCTACACCTTCCCTTTTCTTACATTTAAGACACCCCTAAGGTAGGCCCTAGGTAGCCCCATGGGCAGGGTGCAGTGTATGTTTAAGGTAGGACATATACTAATGTGTTTTATATACTGCCAATTCGTTTTTCACTTACCAAGGCCTATCTCTCTCATAGGTTAACATGGGAGATACCTTTAAAAATGATTAAAGAGTAGATTGCCTTTGGGAGCAGATAGACATGTGAAGTTTGGGGTCTCCGAGCTCAAAATTAAAAAATATATATAAGCCCTAAGATAACTATAACTCGCGCCCCACCATGCAGTTTTTTCGTCAAAAATGTTACTGCAAAAATTATGTCAATAATATCAGTGATGTTATCAAAGATCTCATGAGTGCCAGAATTGGTGGGGTATTTAGCAGTGTATGGCGAGGGCGCAGGTTATACCTACCTTAAGGCATGAGTTATAGTTACTTTAGATACCTAACTATAAAAGGTGAATTTTTATGTTTTTTTACGTTTACAATGTGAACCGAATTATAACATCCCTGTACCCTTTCTTTTGTTCAGTGAATTTCCATGGATTTTGCAATTCTATTTTCTAACTATAACGTCTCTGTGACCTTTATTTTTCTCAGTGAAATTCTATGTTTTTTGTGGGTCAGTCAGCAAGTGCATGTGTATAAACGTCTATTTTGTTTTTTTAACAATGTTGCATGGGGGGAGAGCACGCAGGGGTTTGAGATGGAGTGGCGAATCCATGATTGCGGGAAAAAAGAGTATTGACCATTTCAAACTCATAAGGGGTCCCTCAGACACTCATTGGTAAACCTTATGGGATCAAAATACGTCTATCCTGACCCCTTTTATTATTTACAGCCCCTATTTCCATCCCCTGGGGCCGTGCACCGGTTGATAATATGGCGGGTGCAACTTTCTCCAAAGATTGCTACCAGCCAATCA
The DNA here is from genome assembly GCF_031143425.1 of Pleurodeles waltl. NCBI lineage: Eukaryota > Metazoa > Chordata > Amphibia > Caudata > Salamandridae > Pleurodeles > Pleurodeles waltl. The sequence continues at coordinate 197,248,627 of NC_090448.1, read as the reverse complement.
CATTGCTTCCTTCTATTACGTGAAGCTGCACTGCTTTGTGTTGGATTCATGATGGATCTGCATCCCAATATATACAAATTTGGACTTTTTGAAACTACATATATATGTATATGTGTGTGTGTGTGTGTGTGTGTGGGGGTATTAGCATTCTGAGTGAAAGACAGAAATTGATAATTTTCTGTAAATAGTTGAATTTTATTATTTTATTTGACAAGTTTCCATTGCGCTACTGCTTTGTGAGGGTATAAGAGACAACAAAATAATAAGCAAAACATTAGTATAGAATAATTATTAGACTTGTCCGAATTAGGGCAGATCTTTAATAGACGCTTTGCCTCCTCCTCTCCTTTTTTGCTGAATTTATTTTTGTTGGTCTTAGGACTCTGTGCACTTTCCCACTGCTAATGAGCACTACAGTGATTCGACTCACTTCCTAAAACATGGCAAAATTGATATACAACTGATTGGCATATTTAATGTACTTCAAAGTCCATAGTAAATTTGTATACAATATACCCAGGGCCAGTAAATAATTGGTACTAGTGGGTCTGGAGCACTTATTGTTACACTCTATTTAGTAGCCCCTTAAAATATGTCTAAGGCCTGACATATGTGCCTGTATAGAGTTGGCAACTGCAAATTTGACTTGGCAAATTAAACTCCTTGCTAGGCCTAAAATGTCATTTTTATTACATGTAGGCCATCCCTAAAGTAGCCCATAGGGCAGGGTGCATTCTATTTAAAAATTGACATGTACTTCAAAGTTTTACATGTCCTGGTAGTGAAAAAATAACTAATGACTCTGATGCCTTCCTCTCTCATAGGATAACATTTGGTTACCTTATTACATTTAATAAGTGATACATTTTTTGGAGAGCAGGTGGAAGTGTCATGCTTGGTACCTAAGGAATTATAATTTTAAATCCTCTTTAATGGTAAAGTCTTATTTTAAGTCACAATTCTTAAAATGCTGAAGGAAGACAGGACACTCCAGTCACTTCTGCAGAGGGAAACTCCAGAAGTTTCTTCCACTTCAAAGGTGCACACAGTATAGAAGTAGGACATCCCCTTCTGTATACTTTTGGACCTGAAGACGAACTCTCAGAGGACCTCCTTCCTGCCTGTGGTGTGCTGTGTACTTCAGAGGATTGCTCTTCTGCACCAAGAGGACTTGTTGCCTGAAGCCTTCTGTGTGTCTCAGTGGATTGCCCTTCTGCTTGAGGCCTGCTTTCCTGCTTGGTCCCAGGACTTCCAGAGTGACTGCATGGGCTAGTTGACTGACCTCCTGATTAGAGTCCCAGGGAAAGAAAAGCCTTCAACTATCATGAACCCGCACCTGGCCCCAGCTTGAATGAGTCCTGACCCTCCATGTGGTGCCCCTCTAGTCTTAGATCATTGAAAGTGGGGTTAAAGGTGCCCACAGAGCCAAAATCCAAAACTTGGTACTCAAAAACTTTCTGCCAAAAAGTGCTCTGAGTATCAAGAGAAGACCATGACCTACCTGCTCGCCAGTCCACCCAATGTACATAGCCAGTTGGCCTTACTTTCCGGTAGCTCCTGCTACCCCTTCCCCGCAGCAACAAATCCGGTCAAGTGACTCCTCCCAGAAGGGGTATCCACTTTGTGAGCCATTGTTGGCTACAGCCTGCAGCATCATCCCACCAGAGATTTTCAACTTCCCAAAAAGAGACTAAGGGACACACCTATGAGCGCCTTGCACTGCCATTCCATCACTTTTTGTGGTGCAACAGTGGTGCAAACATTGGAATCACATCTATGAGGCCATGCAAACCCACTTTTATACATAAAAAATTTGGCTTGTCCTAATCCTAAATCATGTCTTAAAATATTAGGCTTAAACGTGATTACAGTCTTAAATAAACCTTCTCAACTAATTTCATCATTTCTTTGTTGGTCTTAAGTTTAAACACTGACTTTCATCCATGGAAGTAATATTGCATCCTAGTTACTAAAAATGAAAACACAGTTGATTTCCTAAAGATAAATGACACAAAATTTAAACTAATTACCAATAACTGATAACTAACTAAAATGCTAAAATTTACCTTTAGATACTCATCATACATGGACCGATAATGCCCGACACACACTATCTACTCAGCTATTTCCTCCATTTCTTTGTGGGCCTGAACCATAAATTTAGTCCCCCAACAAGAAAACGGGATTGAAATAACACTTACCCAAATGATAACAGCCGGCCTACATGAGCGTATGTTTAGAGACCTAAGAATATTTTTCAGATACATTCTCCTATATTCTGACAATTCCAGGCACACACAGAAAACATGTACAAGTGACTCTTGTTTGTACCCACAAAGTCGACAAGTTTGTGTCTGTGCTTGCTGTGTCCATGAAGGGACCATATCTTTGATTTCCATCATACCAAATTGCAAAAGCATAAATTGATGTTTCAATGACTGGGTGAGGGTACTGCTAAATAGTCCTGATCCTGTAAAGATGTGTATGATGTTAATGCAGTCCAGATATGTCTTCTTCTGGAGAGCGCATGTTTGTCAACAGTTAAGGACATCAACCTAGTGGCAGCATTTGCCTTCCGATAGAACTCCACTTTACCCAAATTTGTTTCCCATGCTTCTTGCAAGCCTAGTTCCTTAATAGTATAGAATAGGTTTCTACCCCAACCATCTACTTGGGGAGATTTCTACCCCAACAGCTCCTTTTAATATCGAACCACCCTTTTTTTTTCTGGGAACAAAGTGTTGGGGTATCAAAGAGATTCTACTTTTTCCAACACAATGCCCCATGCAGTGAACATATCTTGATGTACTAAAATGTCATCAATAATGGCAGACGTGGCCCAGGATGTTAATGTAGCCTCTTTATCATTGTTGTTCAGATGGGGAGTAAACTTCACAGTCATCAATTCTGTCGTGGAGATGTGAGCCAGAGACTGAATTGCATTTATAAGGTTTATTATTGTTCCTCTATTTAAAATGTCAAATGCCCCCTTCGAGTCATAGCCAGGGATTAAAAGTAATTTATTATCTTCCGAAGCCACATTGTGATGTGATGTCTGACATCCTGGCGTTCTTATTTGGACTGCGCTGTTTGTACAATTGTCTGGCCAACGGTGGTGTTCCTTATAGGAGATCGGCTTATTGTTTTCCGCAGACTGGTATTGCAAGATTGTGCGATTTCCAGTACCTGCACCTTTTGGGTTGTATTCCCAGTGTTTACCGACTTCCAACCTGGCATTGTCCCACTGATTGCCTTATCCTGGGAGCTGACAATTAGTAGGTCCCTTTTCCAGGAATTCACTGACAACCACCTCACCTTGCAAAGGGCTTTCACCCAGGTCACATCAGGTAGTTGGGATTTTTATCTTAAGTGACTGTTGCTGCAGTTTTAGTTGACTACTGGGGCAGTTAGTTTGATTGTGGGGTTTTCCTCGCTATCCAGCTGCACTTCCATCATCTGTCTGAATGCTATCCTACTTACTACCTTGTTACTATTATCTATCCTTGCTGGTTCCTTACACTGCGTTCCATTAGATTTAGCGAATGACTTCCATATGCTGTTTTGCTGAACCCTCTTAAACATTTTCCGTGCTTTCCTTTGTCGTTTCTTTTCCCTTTTCGTAAGCGAGGCCTGTCAAATCATTGATAACTGATCCTGCAGTCCTGCCCATAGGAGGGCTTATTTTTTGTGTGCTGAGACCTGACCTTCCCTCAATTATGCTCAAAATCCTTTCTTGACCGGGAGAGTGGTTAACCATTCGATTTTTGCTTTCATGTGGAGGATCTACTTCGTTAAGTGCATTTTCCTTGTCCACAAGTTTTTTATCCGCCATATCTCCCCTACAGCAAGAGTGATCTTGGGTTCTAAGAACCTGTGCTTTTACTTCTTTCAAGATGTTTTTAAAATTTCTGGGGCCCTTTGTGAATTTTCACCTATAGTGGCACACTGGCATGTCACTTGATGAGTGTGTGAGTGGGCTTGAGCCATTCTTATTAGGTTGTTCAAAGCCTGAAGCTTCTTAACGATGATCACTATAAGCACAGCCAAGATATTAACTAATTCTACCTGGGTGTCTTGTTTATCTGCTTGAAAGTGGGTGGCTGCGGACATCGCATCCATAGTTGATAGCAGAGCCCTCCACAAATCTCCTGTGTCGCTTGATGTTGGCTGTTCCACATTACATTTGACCCCCATAAAAGGGTCAGATGAGGCATTCATTTCCTCTTGACGAGTTGATGCCGTGTCAGCTGCAGTTACCTGTGTTTCAGAGGTCATTGGACTGTTTGTTTACAAAAGGGAGTGTTCCTTCATTGGTGAGCTAGTACTACAGGTGGGTCTCGAAATAGCGTTTAGGGTTTCCCTAACAGTTTGTTTACCTAAGAGTATATCTGAGCAAGTCTCTGAGAGATCAATGAATGGATGTTCCTCCATCATAATAAACTCAATATCATTTTCGTCTTGCAGTGGTTGTTCAGTATGTGATATGGAGCACAGACTCTCACCCCAGTTATTCCAGTTACTAAGGTTTAAAGTGGAAAATGAATCAATATGGTGGCATTTATGAATTTCTGCTTTGATTGTTAAGCCTGCGCTGCTGGAATGGGGATTAAGGCCCATATTTATACTTTTTGACGCTAAACTGCGCTAACGCAGTTTAGCGTAAAAAAAATTTGCGCCGTCTAACGCCATTCTGAAGCGCCATGCGGGCGCCGTATTTATGGAATGGCGTTAGCCGGCGCAAGCAGACCGGCGCTGCCTGGTGTGCGTGGAAAAAAAACACGTAGACCAGGCAGCGCCGGCGTTGGGCAAAAATGACGTTAGGGCGTCTTAAAATGGGGCAAGTCAGGTTGAGGCAAAAAAATCGCCTCAACCCGATTTGCGCCATTTTTTTACGACGCCCAGACGCCATTTCATGACTCCTGTCTTAGTAAAGACAGGAGTCATGCCCCCTTGCCCAATGGCCATGCCCAGGGGACTTGTGTCCCCTGGGCATGGTCATTGGGCATAGTGGCATGTAGGGGGGCACAAATAAGGCCCCCCTATGCCACCCAAAAGAAATTAAAAAATATAAAAAATTATACTTACCTGAACTTACCTGAATGTCCCTGGGGTGGGTCCCTCCATCCTTGGGTGTCCTCCTGGGGTGGGCAGGGGTGGCAGGGGGGGTCTCTGGGGGCAGGGGAGGGCACCTGTGGGCTCATTTTGAGCCCACAGGCCCCTTAACGCCTACCCTGACCCAGGCGTTAAATAGTGGCGCAAATGCGGGGTTTTTTGACCCGCCAACTCCCGGGCGTGATTTTTGCCCGGGAGTATAAATACGACGCATTTGCGTCGCCGTCATTTTTTTAGACGGGAACGCCTTCCTTGCATCTCATTAACGCAAGGAAGGCGTTCACGCAAAAAAATGACGCTATTTGCCAATACTTTGGCGCTAGACGCGTCTAACGCCAAAGTATAAATATGGCGTTAGTTTTGCGCCGAATTTGCGTCGAAAAAAACGACGCAAATTCGGCGCAAACGGAGTATAAATACGGGCCTAAGTGTATTAATTGCTCCTGTGTCTACGCAAGACTTTTCTGCGTCCTGACGGGACTTCACATCCACAGTGGCTATTGTCTCAGTGTCTTTGGCGGACAGTGGGGAGGAAGGCACTGAACCTTTAGAGCCAGCAATAGGATTCACAACTGTCTTGTTAATCAGGAAGTCAGTGATTTTATATCCTGCCTTATCTTGGCATAGTAATTTATGAGATATTTTCTTAAAGTTTGCCGGTTTTGAGGGGGTTTCTTCTCTGTGGACTTACTCCTTTGCTCGATCTGACCCACCCCTGGGGAACCTTGTCTTTGCCTCTTTGCTACTTTTTTCTTCGCCTAGTAAGCATCATCCTTACTGCTCCACCAAAGTTATTTAGCTATGTCAGGGTGATTCAGCCGATACTAGAATTCTTGCACAGGTAAAAGATGGTTTGGCAGCTTCTCTTGCGCACAGGCCACACCAGTCTATTGCCTTTGTTAAACTCACACCCACTGGCTTACCTCTGACTCTCTGACCTGTCGCAGAGTTACCTTGTTGTGGGTTGTTAAGTATGTTGGAGTGTCCACTAATTTAAACCCCCCGCTGCAGACTCTGTACAGATTTTCTCAACCCTCTGTTCCTCTGTGCCTCTCTGAGCCTTTCGATTTCCTTTTGGTTTCCTATCAGGTTCCTTGATGTGCCACACACTAGTGGCTGCCGGGTTGGGGGGGTCAGATCTCACAGTCTCTTTATGGCAGCAGCCCCTTTGGCTCCCCTGTTCCAAGAGGTGCAGCCAGGAGAGCCTAGGGTGTGCAGCGCCATTCCACACTGTACCCCTGTGTGATTAGCTCACAAAGGGGCGGCAACGCAACACTTCTCTTTCTTCTCTGTCTCCTCTCTGTCTCCTCTTTTCATGCGTGTCAGGGGGTCGCTCTCCACACGCCATGCGGCCCCCTGGGATACTACGGCGCCAAGTCACCCTCAGCAGCACCAGCGGCACCTAGGGCACCTAGGACACCTAGGGCTTTGTGCCGCACCTCACTGCGCCTCGTCACTTTGTCGGCTCCTTGCCGTGAAGTGCCCACAAAGCACCCGTGGCACCTAGGGCTCCGTGCCTCGTCGGCTGTTTGCCGCAAACCACCCAGCATGAGAGCTTGCAGCATGACTGGGTCAACGTCTCTGCCTCCACCTCTGTACAACCTGTGAATCTAAACAAGAGGTACCCTTGTAAACCTAGCGATCTGCCATATCCTTAGACCTCGTCAGGGGAAGCAAAACAAGGATAACTATCTTTATTTCTCCTTATTTCTCCTCTTTATATGTGTACTACATTTTTCTCCTTCCTGCACAAAAACAATCCTGCCTCCAACGCAGACACCCTTACACCATGGTGAAAGGGTGCCTGCATTGGAACCAGGCTGCCATAACAATGCCAGTGCAGAGGTAATAGAGAGAAGAATGTATCACATGCCATAGATACAGCACAGACCTGCCCTTACCCTTTGATGAGGGCAGTGCAGCAAGGTAAGCCCACAAATGTGGCCTAAGTCCAAATGTAGAAATCTTATTTGAACTTCATCCAGTGGCTCCCCCAATGATGAAGCCTCCTCCTGGGACACCGCCGGCTGCCTTGCCCCCTGACTTCTCGGACATTTACCTTCTATAATTTCTTCAATGTCCAAAGGTAAGCAGACATCAGGCCCAACCCACTCATGCATCCCAACTGCATTCTTTCGACTTTGCTCCTTTCTGACACAACTGAATGTCTGTGGTTGGCGCTTTGATGTTTTAGGCACTATTTTTCCCTTTAAATGTAAAAAATTCATTACTTTGGTTCTACTGATTCAATGTTTGCTGTTGTGGTGTCAAATAATTGTATTCCATTGTACTATATTTTTCTACATTTAGGTGTGATTTTCCTTAGGTTGTGTATTCACATTATTACTTTTTAAGTGCTGCATAAAATCTTCACACATTCCCCTTAAGTTCAGCCTGACTGCTTTTGCGCCATGAAACAAAAGAGCTAAGCAGAATCAAACCCCACAGAGCAAAGTCTTGTCCTTTGGGTAGTACATTTATGACTGATCAGACTTGTTGGGAAGTGGATTATTGGTAAGGGCCGGTAAGTACCTACACTTAGCAATAGGCCACAAACCCCAACTAGGATCAGTTGGGTCTCAATAAATTAACTCCAGCTCAACCCTTGGTAGCTTGACAATGAGCAACAAGGCTTAACTTATAAGACAAAGGTGGTCATTTTGACATTGGCAGTGACTGTTAAGGTGGCGGTAATACCGCCAAAAGGCTGGCAGTAATTACTGCCATTTTATGAATGACCATGGCGGTAATAACTCCCATAGACAGCCAATGTATCACACCATCCGCAAGGGTCTAAACACCGCGCACCAAAGCGGGAGCCATCAACAGCCAGGCGGAGACAAGGTACTGCCTACCACATTCTGACACAGCACACCACCATGATTGCCGGGGTGGTACCAACGCCATCAGAAGCTGGCAGAAACACAACACAGAAGACCAAAGACTCACCAACAGAGACACAGAGAAGCTCAACGCCACCTGTAGGTGGCTGGCCTGGCTTATAGTGGGTACCTGATGGTACTTACACCTTGTGCCAGGTCCAGTTATCCCTTATTAGTAGGTTAGTAGTGTTCTAGAAGCTTAGACTGATAGAGGTAGC